>NC_053409.1:25914475-26276975 GCF_016859285.1 Xiphias gladius
ATGAGGTAGACAGACAGATAGAGACTCTCTCTGGTGTCAAATAAAGAGATAAGAAACCAACCCTCCCTCCATCCCACCATCCCCCCATCTCTCTGTTTCGCTTCAGAGAGAAAATGAGTGGGAATTCCACTGGGAGGCCTTAATCCATACTCTCTCTCTCTCCCTCTACTTTCTCTGCTGAACCCTGCCTTGCTCTTCCTCTCTCTCGGAGTAAATCGCTTAATCTGAGTGCTTCTGGCTGGATGTAATGATGTGCTGTCACTGCTGTCACACTCACTGGTCAGACTGGAGAAATGAACTCTCAGCTACTGGTTACGGTTAAGGTCGCTTACTGGTGCACAGTCGCACCACTAGCCCCACAAACAGGTTTAAAAAACCCCTAAATCTCCGCTGACGTCTGGTTGGATGATTGAAAAAAGAACCGAGTAGTCTCATCGAAAGGTTTCCTGTCTGTTGTGGTACATTTTATTCAGAGTTTGTGAGAGGAGCCAGATTTCTTTGTTTGAAGTGTCATATTTTCTCTAAGAAGTTACTTCATTTTCTGAAATATATTGCTCCACCGCTGCGATGTGTGTGTGTGTATTGGATGTTTTATAAGCCCCTAAATTCGCAACCCTGTTTCCTAAGAGTTGTGTGTATACATTACTGAAGTGCCACTGTTTATACTCAAAAATTTCAGAAGTAAAAACGTTTTTTAGAGAAACTTAATTCTCCCCGAATTACATTTTTTTTTTTTGTCTAATAACATATTTCACTTGTGTTTTTTTCCACAACATCCCCTTGTACTTTAGCAGCCGAAGCCTGATTGAAAGATCTGTGGTCCAGGCAACTTAAAGCATTTGGCTAAGGTAAGGTTATGGAAAGGCGCTCAAACAGATGGGACTCAGGGTGTGAATCCCCGCCTCTGTTTCACAAAGTCCTGCACTTCGCTGAGAAAAGAAACAAAAGACGTTTGCGGTAAACGAAATCCACACAGAAATTATGTTCGCCTTTCGAAACGTATTTGGGAAAAGAAACTACAAGGCTCTAAACATAACGTCTGACAGACAGAGTGGCCGGATTGTGCTCACTGGCAACGTTTCAGTCCCGGAGTAGGATGGATGGGGCGACCACGTGGGAGACTGGTGGTCCTCTTCCAGGTAAAACCAGCACTCGGCGACGTTTCTTTTATCCACGACCGTTCCACAACCTCAACCGCATGTTTACTGTTGTCAACATGTTGACAAAGGTCCGGCGCGTTTGTCTGCTGTTACGCTCTGCATCGTTGTTACCACGACGACAGAGGTCCCGTATGCGTGCCGCTGGTACGCTGCTGCGGCGTGTATCTGAGGGTACGGACAAGCGACCATGCCATAAATATAAAAACCAGATAATAATGGGGGCCTTTGGACGGGCCCTGGCTTCTCCTGTCCACATGTCGGGGGGCTCCTGCACAGGACACTGAACTGAACCTGTCAACAGCAATTTTGGACGTATTGGTACCGTCACCGGTGTGTGTGTGTGTGTGTGTGTGTGTGTGTGTGTGTGTGTGTGTGTGTGTGTGTGTGTAGGTGAATTACACACAAACTGTAGCTTAAAAGCACTATGTACTGCAAATATGGTCCAATGCAATCCGAGTCAAAATTTGTGCCATGGATAAGGTCAAAAATTGAGAAGTTGCGTTAACTGTTACCGATCGAACTGGAGCCGCCGGTAACAGTCGGACGGTGGAATGAGCACTAATCCAAACCTACCCGTTAAGTGAAGTTAACGTTACCAGGCAAACCAGGGCGGTGGAGTTCGAACCTACTGAATAAACTAGAATTGTTTAGATGTCAAATTACTACATAAACCAGAGCCGAGGCCTCCTCGTTGTGAGAGTCTGGGAGGCTGACAATTTAATTGCTGTGTCCCTGGTGGGAGTTTGGACGGGGACCTTGGTGGCACATAGTCCCTCGTTTTTGGTCATCTTTCTACTTTCTGCTGTTCAATAGATAGGAAAAAAAATGCCCCCAGAACTTCTTTAAATAAAAGACCAACCAGAGCGGTGGAATTGAAACTTGTTTGACAAACTGGTGAGTCAGAATTGAAAATGACCGGTTCAAATGGGCTGAATGGTTGAGCTGAAGTGGCAGCAAGACTTTCCATCTCTCAGCGCCTCTGGCATTTCCTCCGGAGGGCCTGGCTCAGCAGAGACACTGTGTGTGTGTGTGTGTGTGTGTGTGTGTGTGTGTGTGTGTGAGCGCTGCTGGCAGGGACGGAGGAGCAGAGCTGGGCATGCATCCCCTCTCTGTCACCCAGTTTATAAAGCAGCACGGAACAGTATAAGCCAGTCTGTGTGTTATTAATGGGCTCACTTACTTTTTGCTGTAAATGATGAATAATGGCTCCTGCTGCGGAGGTACAGTGCAGAGGAGGGAGACCTGCTGGATCAGCTCTGAGGAGACACACTTTGAACAAGAAGAAATGGCTGGAATGGAAGTTATTGAAATGCCTCCACCAGCTATTGAAATGCCTCCACCAGCTACAGTGTCGGGGAAGTCATATCTGTTTTCCTGTGTACATTTGTTAGCAAAGAAATAAAAGTATAAAGGAAAGGGATAAAAGCAGGTGAGCAGTTGGCACTCGGCCTAAAAGATTCTGACGTGGTTTTGGTCTGGACACTGATGTGGTTGTTTCCAACCGTGGTTGAATCCCAGCCACAACACATTTTGCTGTATGCGTGTGACGCGGGAAAAAAAACATCACCATACGGGGCAAAGTTAGCTGTTGTCTTTTGCGCCCCTGTGTCGGAAAATCAAACCAGGGGCCAATTTCACCAAACTGCAACATGAGATCATTTCCTCTCACTCATTTTGACGCGTTCCCCCGACCAAAGCAAACACCATACTTGTGACGTGGTGACTGAGAATGGGAAAGACTTGGAAGACTCACAAATGTATCTGCAATGTGGGAGCAACAGTTATTGTGAAACATGACTCTGCCACTATTTGCGACCTGCTTGTCAGCAAAAGGGGCCTTTTGGACACGACAGTCACTGAGCAGCTGCGGCATTTGGTCGAATGTTTGCTGACTGTTGTCGTCTCAGGGTCATGAAGTTTTATGGAGGGAAATTCTACCTTATTTATCAGTGCTGTGGTTTTAGCACTGTGGGCCAAGCACACTAATGACACTTCGACTCAGACTTAAATACCTCAACAGCTATTGGACGTGTTGCCATGAAATTCGGTTCAGACATTCACGTTCCCCACAGGATGAACTGTTATAACTTGAGTCGTCCCCCTGACATTTCATCCAGCGAAGTCATCTGGTCGAATAATTCGGTTTGTTTTGGTTCATTCACGACCAAATACCTGCAAAACAATTGGATCAGCCTCGTCTGGAATTTGTGTTAATGCTCATTAGCAGATCTTAGTATGCTAACGACCTAAATTCACCAAATAATAGTTTAAATGAAGGGTAAGCGAACAAATTTATATTTATCTGCCCTGAAATTCTTTGCAGTGTCTCTGGCTATAGCATTGGATGCCAGATATGGTCGGCGAGCGCAGGTTTTGGTATTGGTCTCTGTACAGGCACAGTGGGTACCAAACCTGGCAACCTCACTGTGAGAAAGCCGCACACAGTCACCGCACCAACTGTTGAATATGGACTAAACAAAGATGAAACATGTCAGTCAGCAGCTTTAGAAGTGTTGGTAGGCGTGTTGTTGAGCTTTGGATTGAGCCAAGCTAGCAGTTTCCCCCTGCTCCCAGTCTTTATGCTAAGCTAGGCTAAGCACGTCCTGACTCAAGCTCTGCACTGAACGCACAGACGTGAGACTGATGTCCTTCTCAACATCTCACTTAGCCTCTGAGTTTTAATTACAGCGGCAGATCATCTTTTGCACCGATGATTCGACCACTGAGAGCTTCACGTCCCTGCAAGACTCGAAGAACTCCCACCAACCGTCACCTAACATTGCCTGATCTAGAGAAAGTGAATGAATACTCTGGGCCTGCAGGTCTGTTATTGTAGAGAGAGAGAGAGAGAGAGAGAGAGAGGCAGCAGCAGCACATTCACCCAAGCTAACCTCTCTCTTCTACCTCTCTCTCTGTGTAGATTAAAGGAACAAAGCAGACAGCATCTCTCTAGAGAGCGGGCCACTTCAGGGCCAGCCCCCCTGGCTGGTTTAACACACACACACACACACTTTCTCTCTGTCTCACACTGAGCAGTGACTCCTGAGCAGAGGAATTCCCATGCTGTCATGGGAAAAACCGTCACCGCTCTGTGTGTGTGTGTGTGTGTTTTTGTACCCTTGCACTTCTAGCCTGGTGAGAAAGTAGGCGTTATGTGTCCAGCAGGACTCTCTCTTTAGTGTTGGCTTGTTTTTGTTCTTCCAATATTACTCTGAGAGGAGAGGAGCAGCTGCAGACATCAGCGGGCAGAAACGTGATGGTTTCTGTGGATAAAAGAATTTTTTTTCAGGTGTGTGACATGTTATCCTGTCGATCATAATATTTCTATCTTGGTATTTTGGTTCATCAGTCCAAGTGGCCATTTTCTTTTCTTCTATTAGTTAATTGCCAAAATCTGAGAATGCAGTGACGTACTGTAACTACAACAGAGTCAAGGTTTTGTAAACAAGCCCCTGATTGGTTGATGTGTCTGTATTTGAATGGATAGTGGGCACAGCCTCAGGTTCTGATCACGTCGCTTGGCTGATATGCAGTGATAAACACCTGAACAGCGTGGCACTTTTAACTCTGCCTCGCCTTAACATAACTAGTTCGGATGGTGGCGTTGTCCAATAATGAAAAGAAACAATTGAATCAACAGAATTTAGGAGTTACACCACCAACACCAACAATGGAAGACACCGTTTCCAACTGAAGACGGAGATCTTTGAAAAACCCTCAGAAATTTGTGATTGCTTCATTTTAAAAAAAGGCTCAGTGATTTCCTAAAGCAGCCGGGAACAGTTCATCCAACAGACAGGAGGAGCTAGCGCATTTGTTGGGGACTATTTTCAGCGGCGGATTAATCCACACTTGGTGCTGAAGCGAGCGTTTGTGGCAGCGGGGCGGTGGGTGTGGAACTGAGTCAAAATAAACCAGTAATGAAGGAACATGTCGCCCGGTGCAACAGTGTGACTCACTGATGTGTTTTAATCGTTTCTGGAAACAGTGGAGCTCCGTGGCTCAGAGAAACAAGAGATATCAGGCTTTGGAGACGCACACGATGCTTGTGAGAAGGAGACATTCAGTGTGAGTTTCGACGTCTTCAGGCAACTTGTTTGTAATAACGAAATGATAAAATAACATCATTGTTATCCTTTTAAATTGTGCAATCAACAGTGTTTTATTCAGCTTTTCTCCGACGGCCTGAAAATCCTGGACTGAACTGAGAGGGGCATTCAACATCACACACACACACACCTCACCCCGCCGTCCCTCCGTCCCCGCCCCTCGAGGCCCCCACTTGTCCTCTGTGTCTTTGTCCTTTAGGCGTCTAATTGGGTGCCTGTTTAGAAAAGGAAAGGTGTTAAGTGGGGGGAATTCCCATAATGCTCTTTTACTGGGAGAGAGGACAATGGGGACTAATTGGTTCCTATCAGAAGATAGAAGAGAGAGAGAGAGAGAGGGAGGGACACTTAAGGCATATAGAGGGAAGAGAAGCATTATGGGTGGATGGTGTAAGTGTGTGAGCAGTGTAGGATGTTGGCTGTGTTGTAGGAACGACTAAACAAGATGTGAGTGTTTTGTATTGCACTGTTTTCTTGTGGGAATGGCCGAAACAGGCTGTGTGTGTGTTGTGGGAATGACAGACAACTCTAAATGTTTCTGTGTGTGTGTTTGCATTGTTGACAGAGTTAGCTGGTTTTTGGAACAAGAAATTTGTTGTTTGTTTGTGTTTGTGCGTGTGTGTGTGCACACAAACTATTAATTTCACTTAGAAGTTTTAGGAATTACCTCAACAAGCTGCCTTTCCGACTGAATGTTGTTTATGTAGTTGTGTTGCCATAGAAACGATTCCAGTTTTCCCAGAATGTCGTGATTGAGCTCTGCATTCATTATTTTGTGAGGACAACAATCTGTTTACACAATCAGGTTGTGGGGACTTGCCCAGTTCCCCTCAAAGTTTACTGTTTATTGCAAGATTAAGACTCGGTTTTGGGGGTTAAGGCTGGAATTGAAACGACTGGGTTATGGATGGGAAAATCCTCAGGGGGACAAATGTAAGTCAGTAGAGTGTCCTCCCAAGTATCCCGAACTCGCACCAGTTTGTGTGTGTGTGTGTGTGTGTGTGTGTGTGTTGTGGTAATCTGTCCCAGACACAGAGGCTCATTATATGAGGATGAGAGTGAAGAAAACAAACTGAGCAGGATATGAGAAAATGAGATCAAAACTGCAGAAGCAGAAAGGGCCTCAGATAAAAGAAATAGCTGACTATTTTTTAAAGTGTAATTGTTTTCAATAATGTTGTTTCTCTGTAAATCAAAGCTGTAAATTATTGTTCCTTTCCAAGTTTTGAATGTCATATGCACTTTGTAAAACTAACAATAAAATTGTGACAGTTTTAAGGCCAAACTTGAGACGGTTGTGTCCAACACTGAGGTAAATGTCCCAAAAGTAAAATAAAAAATACCATTAACACCGGGTCAAAATGAGCATATTTTATTTGGGGTGAATAATCCAACGGACAATTAAAATATAACAGGAGGACTGGGGCAAAACAGCCCATCGGTACTGGGGGAAGTTCTAGCTCAGTTTAGTTCTGAGCTCACTCTCAGAGTTTCATAAGGATAATGCAATAAAATGTGGTTTGCTGCGAGTCCATAGCTGCCTCCATTTCCCACTCTTTTCTCTCCCCACTAGTGGTGAGACCCAGGCTCAGCCTAGGGCCTGTAGCAATGTGTCACAGAACATGAGAAAAAGTACGGCGGAATGTAGGGAACAGTGCTGCAGAACATATGTTAAAGAACCGCAGAACCTTTCACAGAGTAAAAGAGAAGATGTGACGCCACAGAATCTGTACCACATGTTCTGTGGTCTAGTGCAGTGGAGAACATGTGGTGAAGTGCCACAGAACATGTCAAACCAAAAATGATTTTCCAGCAACCTGCGGTGAAACACCACAGAATCTCTAAAGTGCTGTAAAGCATGTGCTACTTTGCCAAAGCAGCTGTGGCACGATCCTTCGGAAAACATCCTAAAGTCCCACAAAATGACCACAGCAAAATATCACGGCAACACACAGAGTGACACAAGAGTGCAGCTCAGGAAGATGCGATACCGGTGGAGAAGTTACGGCATTTCACCGCCGGAAATCTTTGTCCACCTCTTTATCAGGTGTCGCCTGCGATGCAAAGTATGTCGACAGAGAGCAGGTCAGCTTGGCTCGGTCTTCTCAGCGTAATCGCAGCAGTTGCGTCATGTTTCTGCTTTTTGATGGACCTGTTTTCCGAGATACTTCATTAATTACTCAGTTCCAAAATGACCCACTTTAAACAGGGAGAGAGAAAGATTAAGAGAAGGAAAGCTGAAGACAAAAACAATGGGGAAGATGGCAAAGAGATGAGGAAACAAAGATCGATGATTTCTTTTTTAAAAAGACAAGTTTTGTGCTCGTCTCTCACTATTATTGATCAAATAACATCAACAGGATTCCTGCACGCAGCAACCTCACTGCAACAAGTGTTTTCCGTTCGTAACGTACGAGTGCTCCACCTCGTCTCAGTCTAGTGCTACGCGGCTAAGTGGCTTCATGTATGTACATGTGTCTGTCTAAACATACATGTGTCAAAGTTCAGCGTGTATTTCGGTCTGTTATTCACGCCTCCGCACACTTTTTGTTCACGTCGTCGGAGTGAGATTTTTTTTTCGGTCGCTCCTCTGTTTCGCTGCCTGGGCCTCCACATTAGGCCGATTTAATTAGAAGCCTTTCAACAGAACTAATTAGCCAGCTACGCTAGCCGAGCTGAATGAGGGACGAGGGGAGGTGATTGAAGTTCTGCTACCCAAGGAGAGCATTGTGCAACGGTTTGATTCCCACTTTTCTTATTTTTTAATACAAAACAGATTAATGGAATTTCAGGGAGCTGGTTTGCTTCAAAAGACTTTGGGTTCGGGCGGGTGGGAGTGATGGCTGCTAAAGAATCGTCTCACGAGGCTCCATTTGAATTCCTTCGTTTTTAATTAAGAAGCTCAAAGGCTCAGACATGACTGATCATCCTCTGTGATAGTCTTATGTGGTAAAGATATTTCATTTGTGTTCACAACTCATCTGTTTAATTGGCTTCTACTCAGGAAAGAGTGCGGGGCTGATGATGAGATGTGAGGGGACTTGAACCAAAACACATGATCTGATGTAACTATGTACTTGTGCTGCTGTGGATGAATCAGACAAACTTTAACGATCCCCGAAGGGAAATTGCTTTGTTAGGACAGCAGTAGCAGAAGCAATAAGTCAAAACTCCTATGAATAGTGATAATAATAAATACACAGTAAGTGAAGAGAAAAATGTACAAAATGGAAATGTGCAAAAAGTCATGCGTACATGTGCGAGTAATCTTGTCGGGCTGAAGTCCCCGGAGGTCACGAAGAAGCTCTGGGGTCCAGAGTCCGGAGTCTCGCGGTAACAGAGTGGATGATGTCACAAGCGGTTGCCGAGGTGACTGAGGCGTGGACGTAAACAGCAACCAGGATGGTGCGCGAGAACCCTCTGGACATGTAGTACGGGCGTATCCCCCTTCGACAGTTCGGTGTCTGGGCTGCGGAATCGTTCCTCTTCCTGTCCGCCAGAACCACCTGAAAGCCGTCGGTGGTAGCGATGGGATCCAGAGTGTCTCCCTGCAGCCACGTCTCTGTGAAACACATCGCACTACACTCGGTGAAGTCTCGCTAGGGCCGCAAGTTCGTCCATCTTATCGGTGATCTCACGCTTCCCATGATGACCGAAGGGAGATACACCCCCCCCTCCATCAGTCTCTGCTGTCTGGACCCAGCTCTTGTCCCTCATCACTACATCCCTCCCCTGCGTCCCCTGACATCCGACAAGGCCCCCCCCCCCCCACAAACAGCAGGACAACATAATTTGTCTGTGCCTTCCAAAGCTCTCGCAAACCACTGTTCTGAATAAATCAGTCGTCTTAAAGTTTTCTGATGTGACAATGCTATGGTTACGGTTTGGATTGGTTTCGGTACAGAAACAATTTGGTTGGATTTAGGAAAAGATTGCGCTTTGCATTAAAATGACTACTTAGTTAAGGTTAGGGGACGTTCATTGCCATGGCTACATCAACATCCACTCGGTTAAACTTCAGGAATAATCATGGTCGTGGTTAAAGGAAACCGATGTCGACAGCCAGCTGGAAATGAGCAGCGCTCTCCTGTGTTAAATTTCAGCGTTTTGTAAAGTCTCCTGACTTCCCCCTGCTGCTGCGTGAGCGCAGGGACGATGAGAGAGGTAAAGGACAAGATAAGATGCTGTATAAATTGCAACAGTGGAATGCTGTCGGTCCCTTGTTAGCCCTGCCAGTTAGTCCGGTTTCTGCTTACACTCACACACTCACGCAAAAAGCTTGGATATATGTTTGGAAACTATAGTTAGTTTGTGCCGAAAGGCAGTGAAATGGTCTCGATTGCCACTTCTTGGGTTGCAGATGCAACCATCTGGGTTACTGCATGCGTGGGAGCATCTGAGGATTCATTGATGCGGTTTGTCGGTACCTGGTTGCCGCGGTTGTTCAGACGAGACGTTGCTTTAGTGAAACAAACAGTAAACTAAGCGATTTATATTCGACCGAGAGCAACTCTGACTCTCAGCCTCTCGTGGTCTTTAGCATTTCAGAAAACTGAGTTCAGATGTTCAGAAACACAGTTGAAAATGTAATGTAACATAATCACATAATCACTTGGTATGATACACACGTGTGCGCGCACGCACGCACACACACACACGCGCGTGTGCACAAACGCACGGAAACCGACGTGCACACTCTTCTAGCTGGTTGCCCCTAATTCTACTTGTGCCGCCTCACCTCTCAGTGTAATAACAAACTTGTTTCTCTCTCTCCACACACACAGACACACACACACACACACACACACACACACACACACACACACACACATAGACCCATCGCTGTGATTAGCTTTGGCAGCACAAGGCCATCCAGCGCTCTCAGATATAACTGCTTCTCTTTGATAAACATGAGAGCTCACTCAGACACACCGCTGTCTGCAGCTACCATCTGACTGAGAATCACACACACACACACACGCGCACGCGCACCAACGCACACACCGTCCAACTGCAGCTATGCACACACACACACGGGCACAAGCCTTCGGCCAGCGTGCGATATCTCAGAGTTTGTGCAGCCTGGAGAATATTTGATATGTAGATAAGTCTTAAAAAGGGTGAGATTTGCATATTGTGCTCCTGTTGCACACGGCTCAGAGCCGCATGTGGTAGGTACATTTTTAATCAGCGAGCGGAGAAAAAATTAATTTGTTTTTGGTGGGAGGAGGAGGAGGAGGAGGAGGAGAGATGATGCTCCTCTTCGTTCCATTAGCAGCATTTTGTCAAAACAGTTGAGCTGGATTCAGACAGGCTGTGACACTGGGTGTGTGTGTGTGTGTGTGTGTGTGTGCGAAGTCTTCTGAATAGCTCTCTATGCTGTAAGCAAGTGTGTATGCATTCTACATGCAGTTTTGTGTGTTTAAGCATCATATTACTCTCCTGCAGCTAGTATTTATTAAATGAAACCTCTTCAATTAAATGTGTGTTTTGTCGCCTCATTAAACCGGCACCTTGTTGTTTCAAGAAAAGACGACTTTACATTTTTCAATTTAAGTAAATTGTTTTTACCTGTTTCAATTTGTTTTGTTTTTTAAATTTAATTCTAGTAGCGTTCAAATAACCTCGTTTTCAATTCATGTCTGGACTTGTTTATTTTACAGGCATTTGTATTACAGTTCCTTTTTTGTCTGGGAGCCACTTTTTAACTTTGGAAAGTGGTTGTGAAATTGATTTTGTGATTGTCGATTGTCTCCGTCTGTTGCACTATGAGTCAACATTTCACAAAACTTGTTTCATCCTTTGTGTTCTGTTAGACACTTTATTCGGCTTTATAAAGTCCCGGTTCCTTGGAGATGTTGCAGGGCCCCGAAGACACAGACTTTGTGACTGTTGCAGAGGGAATCGAACTCTCAACCCTGGCAGTAGCAGCTGCACCTGTCTTGAGATTTCAGGATATCTTTCGATCGCCGTCAGAGTCAGTTGGAGGCAGAAGCAAACTGTCTTTGGGCTCCTCTGTTCATTGAGTATTGATTTATATCTGTTCAATAAATATTGTTCATCAGTAGCTGATCAGGGCTAAAGGATTTTATGAAAATATCTCATTTGTGTTTGTGACCAGTGTTATGATTGCAACTTAAATTGCAATTAATGTGTGTGAACTCTAGGCCTGTACTCCTGGTTCCCATCGTTTTAACAAGATCTCAGGCGGGATCACAAATGAACCCCGTTTCTAGACGAAGGGAAACAAATACGATAATGCAGCTATTGTTGTTGAAGCTGCACAGGGTTACTTTTATCAAATACAGTAAGTCGTAAAAAGTCACCTTTTAACTGAAGCTGGCTAGATTTCTTTTAACCTAGTTCAAGGTGACTTTTCTGTCTGTTTTCTGTCCATTTCATGAGATAATACATTAGTGATGTACTTAAGAACACTCAATAATATTCACACATAATCATTGCATACAAAAGTGCTTTTGTATTTATTGAAGCTACAGCTGTATAATTTGCCATTTTTGGTAATAGTTTCTCATTGCTAGTTTTGGACAATGTGTTATACTGTGTGTGTGTGTGTGTGTGTGTGTGTGTGTGTGTGTGTGTGTGTGTGTGAGTGTGTGTGTGCCTGTGTGTGTGTGTGTGTGTGCGTGTGCGTGCGTGTTCTTTGCCTCACTCCAAACACTGTGTCTCTAATTATTGCCACATGCAGCGCGAGTAGAAATAGAAACACAGATAAGCCAGATAACGTCACAGCTTTCAGACATGTTTGTGCTTTTCTCCACCTAGCTGATATCACGCTAGTTCAAACATCTGAACGATCTCTTACTGCTTTATCTCTTTCCCAACTTCCTGTTTCATCCCCCCACGTACATCGCATTGTTAGAAAGCTACTATGGAAGGTTTAGTTTCAAAACCGCACTTTCAGTGCAAATTAAAGTCAGTGCAAATACAAACTGAGTTGAAAGTAAACGCCTTAAACCTCACAGTTCTCAGTGAGATAAAACTCTTGCTCTGCTTCCATCTGTCTGTGTTTGAGTGGCTGCAGCTTCCAGCAGCAGAGCGGCTCTTCTCTTTATTACAGCTGACAGTTTGTTTATGTCTGGTTTGAAGCGTTTATTTTTACAACATTTTACAGCTTCCCTCGGTCTCTGCGGCTCACTTCTCTGACCTCGAGCTGACTGCTGCTTGTTTGGACATTAAACAGATTCCGACCCTCGGTGCTGTTACAGCAGCAACAGCAGAGAGCAGGGCTGGGAATCATCTGGAAAATTACCATACAAGCCCTGATACCAGCACATTTAAAGTGACACCGATACCAAAGCAGAACTTCATTTGAATATCAGTCATGTAACTGGAGGGGCTTTATCATAAGACACATCGTACTTGACATAAACAACCGATATCCTCTACGCGACTAATGACAATAATATTTAAATTCAGAAATGATTTTCTTCACATTTCCGTGCCACTTAAAAAGTCAAATGTATGACTTTGTGTGTCAGATTAAATAGACACATCGCGCCAGAAGCCTTTTTCTCAACCTACAGGACAGCAAATCAGAGCACAGGTAGTACAGTTGTGAGTGAGTCACAAGTCTATGGATATGAAGTCTGAAGTCAAGGCCGTCCTAATCTCTGCATTTTGAGTCCCAAACACGTCATGATGCATTATTCCTCAGATATAATGCCTTTTGAAACTTTTAATCAGAGTAAAAGTTACGGTTTAAAGTTCAGGTTTCACTTTGCAAACAACAGAAGAAGCCAATTGCACCACAATGCCCTGGGCTCCGAGACCTAAAATTGTATAATGGAAAACCAGCGTTACAAATTGTTGTTGTGGAGTTTGATAGATGTGGGCATTTACCATGCGGAGAATGTCAAACAAAAAGAGCATATTGAGTTGCATTGTGGGGAATGTAGGATCCAGTGTTTTGTAGCTTGACCCCATAACCCGATAGGGACTAAAATCAAGGATCTTTGCTGTTTCACTGGGGGACATTTTTGTGTAGATCTGTCCATTGCGAATAGCGTTAATTTCATTAACGAAAACTATGAATAAATATGTTTGTCAACGACCTTCTTTTTCCATGACTAAGACGAGACGATGACGCGATGGCGCCAATGTCATTAAACTCTACCTGTGAATATATCAACATGCATCATCGTTGACCAAAAAAGACGGGACTCAAATGTAGTTTCAGAAATTAAAAACTTTACCAAAATCTCTTTGTATTTTCATTGACCAAAAGGGGTGATGAAATTACAAAGGGAGGTCGTCAAACAATGACTTAATCTAAATGTCCTTCTTTGAATGGCTACGCTTCCTGTGCCCTTGAATCATCTTTTTGGTGACTCTGCACAGCCGCAGCGCACCAGCATACCCATGGACGCACTGCAAACGGCGCTAGACTGGACCCAGCTTTGGAGATGGGATAACGTGCAGTGAAGGGAAAAGAACGTGATGGCAGCTAGTGGCTTGACATTTGGACCCACTTGAGATATAATGCAGCTGGGAGAAAAAGTGAGTGTGTACTATTGTCAGGGGAGAAGCCCTGCGGCTGCAAAACCACCATTTTAATCTGGGAAAAAAACCACAAACCTGAAGAGAACATTAAGGCGCACCACACAGAAAACTGAGGTAACCTAATGTTAAGGTATTAAGTAACGTTACTTTACCGTTGAAGCCGTATTAAGCCAGCTACCGAAGGCAGTAGTGTAACATTATCTGTTAGCATCTGGCAACAACGGCTGCATTTGGTCTCACTGAAGGTCAGTAGCCTGGTTAGCAACCTTTTTCTTAAGACAAGTTTGTTTTGGTGTATTAAACATGCTATCCATGTTTAATGCACCCACAACTTAATGGGTCCGTGATGGCTAAATGTATTCTATTTGAAACCTCTGCTGGTTGTTACAATGCGCAGCATATAATGTAGAAGATTGTTTCGGGCTTGAATAAAGTCTGCTGGGCTGTAGTTAGCTGTCTAGTACTCAGCTCGCTTTGTCTGCAAAGAGGTTCCAAATATTTTCTTTACAAATTTATTTCAATGGGATTGTACAACCTATTATAAACACCTAATGTAAAACCCAATCTAGAACAACACTGGCCCACAAAATTAAAGAATAAAATCAACACCACAGTCCTGATAAAACTGAACATTATAAGGGAAGGATTTATTGCGGGGCTGTTGAACAAGATTCTTTTTGATTGTGAAGGGTTTTCTTTTTTCATGTTACTCTCTGATTGACTCATGTCGCGAATGTTACATTGCAGCGGATTTGCAAATGCTGCATCTTTCCAGACGTAATTGTTAAAATCAGTTGGATGAAAGTTTGACCAAAATGCTCTTTCTTGGTCTTGATTAAAACTAGATGAAAAATGTCAAGAGTTTTCGTCGACTAGAGACTGACTAAAAATAAAAAAGGGTGAGCTTGACTAGATATTACTCAAAGTAACAGGGACCCTTTATCTCAGGACAAAGACTAAATCTTAAAAACAGGTGACAAATTTAACACTAGATGCGAGTTCCCCCGCTGATGGAGAAGCAGCATTAAATTTCTCCTTTAATCTCTCACAAATTGGAAACTGCGGCGGCAAAGATGTCTCGAATTCACATTTTCCTTTTGATGCTGACCACGTCGACCTATTTGTTTGCAGGCTTGATGCTATGATAACAGTAAAAGTAAGGTTTCGGATGCCATGACCATGCACAGACACATACAGTCGCTGTAGTTTTGTTTCTTCTGATTTCGAACATGATTTGGAGCATTTGGTCTTCAGGTGCGTAACAAAGCTGGACTGTGACATAGCTGGTTCAGGCCTCGGACTTGGTTACCTAGTCCAAATGGCATGATTTCCCATTATTAGGGCAGATCTGTTAGTTATATGATATTGGTTATTATACGGATTCATTAGAGGAGAATAATAGAATAGAATATTACTGTATTTTTTACAGTGAGGTCCCATAAGATTTTCCAGGGCCTCATTCAGTGTCTCCAGAAGGTTGACTGCCGTCAGGTTACGCAGCTGAAGGATGTTTGGTCTGCTCCCGCTACATGCCTCTCTCCTCCCACTTAGTAACTTTCAGCTGAACAAAATGTAAAGTTATTGTTATCATTCAGTGAAGCAGGGATACTGTGGGGATTTTAGCTCCCCCACCCCCCTTTAAAAAAAAAAAAAGTGACAGATTGAGGCAGAAGATCTTAGAGGGACGCTGAGTGTTGGCGGCAGTCCCTGCCGCTGTAAGGCAAACTCTCCACCTGGCGGGTCTGCAGCAGCACCGGCAGCGTGACGTGAGTAAGTGTGTGTGTGTGTGTGTGTGTGCGCGTGCGTGCGCGCGTGTGTGTGTGTGTGTGTTCGGCAGTGTAGATTAATTGCACAGAAGCACTTCTGGACTGATGTCAACTTGTGTATTTCTGTGTGGTTGTGTGTGAATAGCCGTTTTGAACAGATGTAGAGAGCGACTGTCAGCGAATGAAGAAAAGTGTGTGTGTGTGTGCAGCCGTTTGAAGCCCCTCTGGTGGCGGAGTATGTCCTAGTTTCAGGACGATGTCTCTCATCCCGGCATCGAACGTACTCCCACCACTTTAGGAAAACATTTATCAACTCTTTTGACATTTTCTTAGTTGCGTAGTTTCGTTTTACTTGAAGTCACTGTGACTTGACTCTGTCTCTCCTCTGAGTCTTTTGACATTTTTTCTGTTGCATTTGAGCATATGTATGGAGATAACACAGCTAAAGGAACAGGTCTTTCTCTTACCAGTTGGCGGTGGAGAGTGAAAATTGAACGTAAACTCATCAGGATGACGCACCAAGCCAATTGGACGATAATGTTTCTCTGTGTTTGCTGATTGTGTAAATAGGCAACTGATTCCCGTATGTACATGCTGATAACATATGAGGGTTGTGTGTCAGTCATCCTGCTATAGAGATCCTCTGTTCCCTGGAGGCAAAAATCAATGAATGTGGGTTTAAAACTTTAGCGTAACAGAACCAGAAGTTTAGGTTTGGTAGATGAGACTTGGAGCTCAGTCAGATTTCCAAAAACAGAACTGGGGACTGGAAACTGGAATTTTGTTGGACTGCTGTGAGACTTGACTTACTCAAGACTTGACACTTGAGAGCAGAAACCTTTAAATCATCTAAATGAATTGAGTAAAACAGACACACAGGTCTTGCATGGCCATACAGCTTGAATATACAATTACCGGGCCTATGCATTGACAGGATTGGCCTCAGTTATGTCACACCATTAACTGAAGGAAAATGAAGGAAAACTGTTTAAACGCCATGTTGTTTTAATTGTCTAAATTCAGAGACCCAAGTTGGAAAACTTGCAGATTGACTTGCAAGTTGCTTATGAAGACTTGCACCTTGACTCTAATGGACTTGAGCCTTGTATGACACTTATTTTGACAAGACCTGTGACCTGAATGGGACATTTGTCAGTCGATTTTAGACTTGGTTTGAGATGACTTGCTTTCAAGGACAAGAGACTCAACTTGAAACTTATTTTGACAAGACTTCGGACTTGACTCGAAACCTTCCTGATCAACATGTGACCAGACTTGCCGTCAAAGACGTCACACTTCACTTCAGACTTGTTTAGACAAGACTTGAGACTCAACTTGGACTTTTCTCAGTTTACTTGAGACTGAAATTTCATTCAAGGATTTGAGCCTTGACTTAAGATTTCCTCCGACTCAACTTGAGACTTTACTTGGACTTGACTTTTCTTCAAGAACTTGAGACTTGACTTGAGATTTTACTCAGTCTTTTATTGAATCACTTGAGACTTGACTTTCCATTTTCGAGGACCTGAGGCTTGAGAGGACAAGACATTAGACTTGATTTTTACTTTTCTCAATGTACTTGAGACTTATTTAGACAAAACTTCAGACTTGTCGTGAAACCTTCCTGATTTATTTTGACCTGCTTTGCCTAGACTTGAAAAATGACGTCCCTTCAAGAACTTGAGAAGTGACTTGCCCTTGAGGATTTGAGACTTGATTTGAGTCCTCCTTTGACAATATTTTAAACTTGACATGCCGCTTGTCTTGATTAACTTGAGACCTTTTGCGCTGAAGGACTCGAGACTTGACTAATAAATTCTTTTGACAAGACTTAAGACACGACTTGAGTCTTGCTTTGATAATACTTAATACTTGACTCAAACTTTTCCCAGTTGACTTGAGACTTGACTTTCCGTCAAGGCTTGACTTGGACATACCTTTAAGGGCAGCTCTAATCATAACGCTTTGTCCTGGACTGTAGTAGAGTTAGGCCGACACCATCCCTGTGGAAGTATTTCAGATCTAAACACCTAAAACAACAACAATTCTGAGGAGGTCAAAGGTCGGGGCACTCTGATAATGTAAACACAGAAAAAATGAACCTGTCATAATTCACGTTAATGAGCGCTGAAACGGTTGAGTTCCCGGGTGTTGAACATCAGTCGAGACGAAGTGAACGTTAACTGGAGGCTTTGGAGTGTAAATGGACATTTGTTATGCGGTTTAATCTCTCGCTGGTCTCCATGATGCTGCTGAGTTTCCTCCAGCGGAGCCTGTCAGAACGTTTCTGCCTGACAGCCTGACAGTCTGTTTGAGGGGGAAGCGCACACAAACGCAGTTCACATGACTACGTTTTTCGCTGCAGGGGTCTGAGTAAATGTGTGTGTGTGTGTGTGTGTGTATGTTTAAGCAAGAGAGCGTTTGAGTGTGCATGGGGAGCACAAGAGGGGGTAAGAGTGAGTGTGTGTGTGTGTGTGTGTGTGTGTGTCTGACAGCTCGCAGCATTGATCAGAAGATAAACTGGCAGCCTTTCTGCTCCATTGTGGCACGTAATGGTTATGGGAGCATCAAAACACACGCGCACACACACACACACGCACACGCACACTCTCTCTCTCTCTCTCTCTCTCACGCACACACACACACACACACACACACTCTCTCTCTCTCACACACACACACACACACACACTCTCTCTCTCTCTCTCTCTCACGCACACACACACACAAACACACACTCTCTCTCTCTCTCTCTCACACACACACACACACACACACACAAACACACACACTCTCTCTCTCTCTCTCACGCACACACACACACAAACACACACTCTCTCTCTTTCTCTCTCTCTCACACACACACACACACACACACACACACACAGTTTTTCTCAAAGCCAGACTGATATATCGGCGATGTTTGTGGGGCTAAACTCACAAAGGCGCATTGGGATGAAATCTTTATGATGACACACTAACTTTTTTTCTTGCCTGAGATCTGCGTCAATTTGGAAAGTGGGACAACTTTTCTTTCAAAATGATTAATAGCTGCAAATCAGAACTAATACTGGTACTTTTTCTGGGACAGGAGGGAACTTGACGTCCTCTGTGGACAGGCTGGATTCTCATAATTTAGACGCTCTGAATGACACAAGTCACGGGAGGATTTTTCTCTTCTCTATTTTTTGCCTCCCAGTTGGCTCCCAAGGTTCTGACTACTCTTAGGATAAAGTATTTTCCCTTCTCCGGGAAGACCGAAGATCAAATACTGCAGCACGTGTTATCACGTAGAGTCCTGTCAAAAACAGCGCCGTGTTCCAGTCTGGGCCCTCAAAGCTTTGATTCCGGTTGGATGATGGTCAGGATCACTCCAAGTGGAGTGAACTGCGGATTCGATGTTTACGTGGGGAGTTACCGAGCTTTATTTGTGGGCTAAACCGTCACCTAAAGAACGAGGCAGCTTTTTCCCATAGGTCCCATATAGCCCATCTCAGTCGCACGGCACCAAGCCCTGATTACGTGTGTCGTCATGCGTGTAGACGGAAAGCTTACACCTCAAACATGGTTACTGCCAACAGTTTAACCGCAGTTTGAAACCAGTGCTCGAGGTATATTGAAGCGCAGGTGACCGCCAGCAACGCCGCTGATGCTTCAGGCTCGGTCTAACCTAACCATAGGTGACACGCTGTTCTGATATGTATATACATATATGTCAGAACACTGTGTCAAGCACTTACATTCACTTCCATTGAAAAATAGTTTAAGAGCACGGCGTCGCTACATGTTTTTGTACAAAGACACACACAGCAGCACCAAGTCAGTCATTTCCTTTAGTGGAATTCATTCAGTCATTTGTGAGAGTGGTCTCTGGTAATAACTTTACTTAGGAAGAGTCCCTCCACAGTAGACACACACGCACACACGCACACACAAGCACACACACACACACACACACACACACACACACACACACACACACACAACGTCTCTGCTCACAGCCACAAAGCAGCCGTGACAGAAATTGGGCAGCAGGTTAATAACTACTGCCCATCCTCACAGTGCCCAGGGCCACACACACACACACACACACACACACACACACACACACACACACACAACCACACACACACACACACACACACCACGCCTACACACAGTCACAGACAGCGTGTCCAGGTACCGCAGATGATAAAGTGTTAGGTCTTGGTATTGAGTCAGTTTGTGTCAAGGATGTCCAGCTCTGCTTTATTTCCTCTGCATGCCATTAGATTAAGAAACTGCCAGACACACACACACACACACACACGCACGCACGCACGCACTCGGAAAACTGCTTCCCTCCTTGTGGTCCTTTTTGGCTTCCCTTCCCCATCCTTCCAGCTCTGAGCGTTCATAATATTTGAGTCAGAATTCCAAAACATTCGGTTTGACATTAATATTTATGTGATGATATGAAACTGAAGCCAACAACGTTGTAGCCACAGCGACTGTTCTATTAATAGTGGAAGCAGAAGAAATCATTCACATATTCAGCCAATTATCATTTAATTATCATTCATTTATCACATCAAGTATGTCAGTTTTCGGCTATAAATCAACTCATTTATCTCCTTTGTCACAGTTTGCGTTTAGAACATTTTGTTTGTGTTCTCTTTTCTTCCTTGTTAAAGACGTTTAAAAACAAATCATTGTGTTTTTGCTTTAGTCCCAGAATGCTTTGGGCTTTTTCACTTTAATCCCCCACTCCCACCCATGAGCTCAAAAACTGGAAATGTGACAGGATGCAATTTATTGTGATTAAAACCCTCAGAAACATCCCCAGACAGGAGAGTTGGGGATGCGAGGTGTGTTTCGAGGACTTTGAGGAGAATTTTTTGATTCATGGGTTTACACTGCCGTTGTAAAGGAGCTCAGTGTTGTGGGTAAACAGGTGAATACGGAGACCGTACGTCTTCCAGTCGGTGCCGTGCTGAGTAATTGCACACTTTAGAAAAGGAGGAGGAGAGTGGGAAAAAAAAAAACAAAAAACAACTACACGAGTACAGAAAAGTACTTCACCGCAGTCCGTCTGCAGTACCGATATTGGGTTAAATGGATCAGAGGTGAGACATTAAGTGTCCACACAGGAGGAATACTTTTCATGTATAACATGTATTCATGCTCCTCAGTACATTTTCATTCTCATTTCCTATTCACACAAGAGTGACAGATGAAAATAAAAGACGAGTGTACAATCCAGCTTTGTCTTCAGGGACACACCTGGTGTATCCGGTGTAAACCACCCTCTTTTTTTTTTAGCAATGTGCTAGTTTCTCTCAGCACTTCCTGACCTCCCTCCTCTGTCTGTGGCTCTCAGCTTCAAGCCCGAACCAGCGGACGAACCAGTCAAACCACACAAATGTATAGTTACACTTTAAAAAAAAAAAATGGCTCAGTGTTTTCCTAAAAGAGATGCTCACTGTGGTTTTTTATTGAACAAACAGGAGGCACTAGTGCATCTGCTGGGGACTATTTCCAGCGGCGGATCAATCCACATTCTTTGGTTAAGCAGAATCTGGTTTTATCAATGTGGATTTGAGGCCTTTGGTAAAGCAGAACCAGAAACACAACCCCGTGTTGACATGTAGACATGACCAGAAGCACACGTTCTACCTTAACACTGCCTTTGTTGCACATTAACAAAGATCTTTTTTTGAACCTCGAACAAAAGACTGGAAGGCCTTATATCCACGTTACCAAGAGTCTCAGATCCATCATAACAAGGCCAGAATTTACATCAGTTCAATAGTTTCTCCCTTCATAAAAACTCAAATATCACCTTAACAGCAGATTTGTAAAATAAGCCTAAGAACTGACTAGAAATGCACATTCCCCCTTCGCAAAAAACCTACATTCCACCTTAAGTAAAAGACTAGAGGTCCACAGGATCCCAATTTGCAGATGGTTGGGTTCCGCTCTATCAAATCCACCTTAACAAAGCTAGAAATTCCTTTTCTAAAGGCTCATTTTCTCTCCGATCAGAAAGTCAAACCTGTCACCACCTTAACAGCAAGTCGGTCCAAACAGATTCAGAACCAACCAGAAACCCACATTCCACACTAGTACAGGCTTTGCTACACCTTAACGACCTTCTGCAGTGTAGTTGACCTTAAGCAAAAGGCCGGAAGGTCCCGGATCCCCTTGAACACTGGCAATGTGGATGTTAGGCCTTTGGTAAAGTAGGATCTTGTCTTGTTTTAAGATGGAAATACCCTGAAAACACCCAACCGCACTCTTGGGAGAAGGAAGAGAAAACTGCAAGGAGTTACATTAAGTTTGTCTCCACATTTGCTGAATCTGGAAGTTTTATTTGTCCTCTTTTATTGTGCGAAGGCACTTTTGGAGACAGAGAGACAAATTGTGAATGTAGAGAGAGAAAAGAGGGGAGCAGAGATGGATTGAGAGTCTGAGCGAGGGATAGAAAGAGGGGGAAGTTGTGTATGTGGGCGATGGAAGGGAAAGATAAACGGCTCTTTTTTGATGGTGTGAGGCGTCGATTGAAACGGCGAATAAAGGCCGGCTTTTATTGGCCAATGGGCTGTTAGTGACACAGGGGGAACGAGCCAAGCCGATTGGCCGGCAGCCTGAGAACACTTCCTGGGCCAGTAAACTGCATGCTCTGTCACCCCACTATTCTTCCCCTCCATCCCTCTCTCCCCCTCTCTCTCTTTCATTCATTGTCTCGCTCCATTAATTACTCTTCCTCTCTCTCTCACTTTTTCCTCTACATTTTTGTCTCAACTTCTCTCCCTCTTTTTACTGTAATCGACCTCATTCACCCACTTTTGAGGCCCGTCTGTCTCTTTTTTGTTCTCTGTCCTCCTCTCTCTGCATCTCCTCATCCCTCTCTCCCTCTCCTCTTTCCTGTCCTCTGTCCTTATTGCCTCCCATCCCCTTTCCTCTCCCCTTTCTTTTTAATCCTTTTTCCTTTTATTCTCTCGTTTTTCTGTCCTCAACTTTCATCTCCTCTTCTCGACTCTTTCTTTCTCTCCTCACCATTGACCCTCATCCATGTCTCCTTTCTCCTTCTTTCCTTCCTTTTCCTTCTCATCTCTCCATTTGTTTTTCTATGTTCCTTCAATGGTTTTGCTTCTCTTTTCCTTCCTCCTTTCTTCCTTCTTCCTCTCATCTCCTCTCCCCTTTCCTTGTCTCCTCTTGTTTCTTTTCTTCTCCTAGGCTTTCCTCTCTCTTGCTTTCTTTTCCTCTGACTCCTCCCTCCTTCTCCTCATACGTCTCTTTTTGTATTTATTCTTTTTTTTGCCTCTCCTCTTTTTCTCCCTCCTCGATTCCTTCATTTCCTCTCCTCTCACCTCCTCTTCTCCCCCTCCTCCCTCTTCCTCACTCCGCTAGAGAGTGAAAAGTGAAACGTCATCTTGTCACGTATCAAAAAATATTTTTCCTTGCATATTGTTTAAGAAGAGTGTGCGATGGAGAGCATGAGAATGAAGGGAAGAAATAGAGTGAGAGGTGGAGGGAGGGTGAGGGAGGAAAAAAGAGAATAATTTTGCTATGAAGTAGAAAGAGAGAGGGAGCGTCGCTCGGCTGCCTCAGAGATCGATTGCTTTGCGGAGCTCCTGACAGGTGTAATTGTAAGGGCGTCATCTGTTCTTGTTTGCACAAAATACATTTTTTCCCTCTCTTTTATTTTTTAGCTTTTTTTTTTTCTCTCAAGCCGCGACTGTAGAGACGCGGTGCGCTGCGTCGCCGTCACCGTCGCCTAATCTTCCCGCCATCATCCCATTCTTGCGCTTGCCACCGGACAAATCCCCTGTTATTTGAACAGATGGTCGGAAATCCATTCTGGTGATAAGTTGCCTCTAGTTAGCATTTAGATTACCTGCAAAAATGGAACAATTTACTACTCTGCCTCCCAGCATAACTTCCTCCTCCTCCTCCTCCTTTACCTCCCCTGTTTTCTTCACCAACAACACCCCCCCGCACCTGCCACCTTTAGGTGCCCCCCTTCCTTCAGCTCCTTGTCATCTTTTGTAGTCACTTTGACTCGTTTTGTACCAAATTACATTTGAACTTTGACGAGTGTGTTAAAGAGTTAGGAGAGGAAGGCACCGGGAAAAAGGAGGGGTTCAGGAGGAAAAGGAGGAGGGAGGGGGATGATGGAGGCGAGCTAGAAAGAGGAAAGGAAAGGAGAGATTTACGAAAGAGAGAAGAGCAAATGAGGAAACAAAGTGAGAGGGAAGCAGGAGGAAAGAGGAAGGGAAGGGAGAGGAAGGCAACCGGGGGAAACGCAGCGGTAAAGGAGGGACAGAAAGAGAGGGAGGGATAGAAGGCTGAAAGGATAGAGAGATGGTGAAGGAATGAGGGATTTAGGCAATGGGAAGAGACAAGGAAGGGACAGAGGGGAGAATAAAGGGAAATAAACAGGAGGGAGCACAGTGGGAAAGATTAGGGGAGGGAGATCCGTTTCCCCGGATAGGCAAAGATGAAGACGAACTGAGGGAATGAAAGGAGGAAGGAGGCAAAGACGAGAGACAGAGGGATGTAAATGAAAGATGGATAGCACATAATGAGAGAGTAAGAAGAAGGAGAGGCAGGCAACTTGGAGTGTGTTAGAGGAGGGAGGGAGGGGTAGAGAAGGAAATAAAGGAAGGTGGGAACGAGATAAAGACGGGAAAGGATTCAGGTGAAGGATGACAAAGGGGGATAGAAGGGAGGGGCCGCCAGAGAGGCAAAAGGAGAGGAGGGGAAATAAAGGAACTCAGGGAGGAGGGGAAGAGAGGGAGAGAAAGAGGAGGCGAGGAGAAGGTTTAAGGCAAAGGAGATCAACAAAAAGGGGGAAATGGGAGAGAAAAGGATGACGAGAGAGAGGAAAGGAAAGACAATGTGGGAGGACAGGAAAGAGGAAAGGAAGAGGAAGGATGGGGAAAAGGAAAGGACATGACAGGAAAGGAGCGCAGAAGTAAAGATCTCTCGTCTTAATCTGTGGGTTAATTTATAGGATGTGTTTTGCATTGACATATTTGTCTGAAAGTGTGTGGGTTTGGAACAAACTGATTTTCAAACACACACACACACACACCCGGGTGTATGGCTGAATATGACAGATAGCTGTGTGTTCCTCTGCATTTCTGCATGTCTTTTTCCCTGTGTGCATTTGCGTGTGTGTTGTGTGCGTTGTGTGTGTGTCGTGTGTGTGTGTGTGTGTGTGTGAGTGTGTGTGTGAGTGTGTGTGAGTGCTCCTTCCCCACTCCGTCTTCTTCTTCTCGGGTATATATTATGTGTCACTCGTCTCCCAGAGCTGTGATGAGCGTCTGATTTGCATAATCCAGTTAGAGGAGTCAAATGGCGCTGTCTGCTAGCAGATTTGGCATGCTAACCCTGACGCTAGCTTCATTAGCATGGACCATTACAGCCTGGATTTACCCTGAGACACGCACACTCAACCGCACACACACACACACACACACTCCACATCTTGCCCGCTCAATGTATATGTGTGTGTATTTGCATAGATTTGTGTATGTTTTAAGGTACATTTGTTTTGGACACTTTCTATGTATGTATGCGTGTGTCTGTGTGTGCGTCTGTGTGTGTGTGTGTGTGTGTGTGTGTGTAACCACCTCCTGCATGGGTTACATCTGCCTCCTCTGCGTGGTCCCAGTGGGGACTTAGTGTGTGTGTATGCGTGTGTGTGTGTGTGTGTGTTTTCTCCACATGGCTCAGTATTTACACTCAGATATTTATATATTGATTGAAATGAAACCAAACTGAATTGGCCAAACATGTTTTTCTGTACAGTTTTCTTGGCGGACCCGTTGGCTTCTATGAGTGTGTGTGTTGGTGTGTGTGTGTGTGTGTGTGCAGTATATACTGTGTGTACACAAATTACAGAAGCTCTGTAACTGAAGAGGAAGCTCACGCTGCTTTTCGCTCTTGCTAGCAGCGAGGCCTGAGGACAATGTCGGTCGAATGGCCCAAAACTTTAGAACAGAGCGAGACATCTCAACTTCTACTGTCCAGATTGGCTGTAATTCACGGATCACATTACCCCCCCCATAGCATGAACTTCTTACTCTTCAATTTACCCCGCGACCTTTCCTCTAGCGCCACCCTCAGGAGAAACTTTTGTTTTTAGATCTGCTTGTGTTGAGAAGAGCAAAGTCGTCGCTATGTTGTCGTCTCTGATATTGTGGCTGTGATGAACACTGCAGCCAACAGTCTCGTATCAGTCCGTTCACAGTTTTCTGCCCGGAGAGGCTCCGCTCCTTGTCAAGTTACATTTGCGACAGTGAAGAATTTCCACGACCCATGACCAGTCGGTCTCTCAATTCATCACTTCAGCTCCCCGTTCTCACAGTTCTGCACCAACGCATAAAGCGCTTTCGGTCGGCAGCTGTCCTCTGTCCTTGAACTTACATCATGTTTGTCTTTATTTTGTAACGTCTGTCAAACGCCCTCCTAACTCTCCGACTCTTATGTTCAGCCCGTGGAGCCCATGGTCAGCTTCATTCCTGCTTTCAAACGGAAGGGCTAGCATTGAAAGAATTCTTCCAATTACCGGCCAGTCTAACATGCTCAAACGCCCAGATTCACTTATCCCACTCTTCTGGTTTTGGGAAACCAAAATCTGAAGGATTTACTGTGAAAATCGCTGTCAAGATACGGCACGTGTCCTTCCTCCGTCCAGCATTCAAAATAGCTCTACTTCTGACGCTATACAGTGTGAGGTTCTTGTCGAGACAAAATATTTGCACTGTTTACTAAAGGAACAAGAGCATGTGACTGTCAAGCCAAGGGCGGTGCGGTGGTCAGCATTGTCACCTCACGGGGAGAGGGTTCTGGGTTCGAACCCCGGTTTGGCCCGGGGCCTTTCTGTGTCCTCCCCATCCCCGGGTTTTCCCCCGGTTGCTCCTGCTTCCTCCCACGGTCCGAACACGTGCCGGCTAGAGGTTAATTGGTGACTCTGGTTTGACTGTAGCTGTGAATGTGAGCGTGACTGGTCGTTCGACTCCCAGTGTCGGCCCTGCGATGGACTGGCTAAAAAAAAAACTATAACTGGTATCAACTAATAAATAACAAATAATAAATGAAATAATAAACATAATGAGGAGTATATACTTTAAAGCAGATTTGAGGTCTGCCAACGCTCCACGTCTGATCTTCAGCTGATGTGTCATCACAGCGTTCAGCGCCTCTTTTGGTTGATTCTTTTTTGAAATCTTTCGGTTTGTTGCGAATTTGCAAGTTAAAGTTCGGACACTTTGACTATGGGATGGGCCAAAGAGACAGAGACATCTGTCATGTGAGTTTCAAATGAATGAAGTGAATGAAGTAAAAAAAAGTCAGAGTGGCCACTTAATGTGAATTCACTCTACTACAGATAAAAAAACACGTGCTCTTAGTTTACATCACGGTTATCGTTGCTTACTTTTCTCTGTATTTCTGCTCTTTCATGCTCAGGTTTTTGTAAAGTTGACCTTTAATTGAAAAGCCGTCTCTCATCTGGAACTACTTAACTTGAGTTTGCCTTGTAATAACTTCCCATGTATTTGTTACGTTTGGAGGACACAGCATATTTTCCAGTTTACATACTCATAGAACAGGAGATCATTAAACCGTACTTGACTGAACTTTGCTTTATCTGTACTTCGGCTCTCTCAGGCCGATTCTTGGTGACAAATCAGATCCACTGACACCTCGTAGTAGCAGCGTTTTCGCCGGCGGCTCTGCTCCCTGGACGGCTTCTTAAATTAAAAACCATTACAGGCAGACAAGAGCAGGTCGTTATCGCTCTTTTATTCTGCCGTGTTTTTTCACCGTGTTTGCTGAAGTTGTGAAACCCCCTCTGAGAGACAATGGAGAGAGGGAGCGAGAGATAGAAACAGACGAAGAGAGCGATGAGAGAGAAAAACAGAATATGTAAAAAATAAAATAAAATAAAAGGCGGGGAAGGAGATCTATTGAGAGAATGAGAGGGGAACTGGGTGAAATGCTGTCTGAATCTGCAGCTGTGTGTTGGATAATGGGATGTTGAGGTGAAGTGTGCTCGCTGGACACGCAAGCGCTCGCTCACACACGCACACACACACACACACACACACACACACACACACACACACACACACACACACACACACACAGACAGCCTGCCAAGACTGGAAAATGCCTCATCTCGTGCAGCGCATGAATTGAGTTCACCGACTCCTGTTCAAGTATGTGTTTGTGTGTCTCTGAATGTGTTTGTACACACTTGTGTGTGTGTGTGTGTGTGTGTTTGATATCTGTGGCTCCAATTCATTGCTAAGACCTTAAATCCCAAAACTTGACAAATATGCCCGTAAAAATCATTTATCTGTGAATGAGACTAATCGTATTTAAAAAAATCAGCTTCGATTCAGAATGCGGCAGAGAGCAGCTTTAATGTGTGTGTGCGCCTCGAGTTTGAAGACTCTATGTTCTCACACACACATCATTCCAGCCTGTTAACCTTTGTGTTACTGTAAGGAGAAATACTGCATAAGCACAATAATCCTCTGGAGGCTTTTAATGAAAATCTGCGAGGCTAAAAAAGAGATTTTCTCTATGAGGATCGATACAGTTTCACTCTAGTAACACATTAATCTGCAGTTTCAGAGATGCCTGATGATAATTCCCAGAAAGACCCCCCTCCACCTACTAATCATGCGTAGCCCGGTTGCCATGGCAACGCGCTGCGGCGAGCAGTATGGAAACCCGGTCGTCGGGCGACTGCCGGGGTAAACGCATCATACACAGCAGCGGGTCGGAGATCCATCATGGCCGCACGGGTTTTTATGAAGCACGACAAGGGAAAAGAGGCTTCCAGAAAAGCTTCTGGAAATGGACGACACACACACACACACACACACACACAACCTCACAAACTAATTGGCTTTACAAACACATGCTTCCACAGCACGCACACAAACACACACTCACTCTCGCACATCCTCCTCCACGTGGCGGCTTTATCGTGCTTCCTGTTTCTCACCGCTGCCCCACAATCCTTCAGTCTCCCACAACAGGAAATTAAAGGAGCGTGGCGCGGCGCCCCGAGCGCCTCGACTTTTTGATTTGTGCGAGCCACTATCGCTAATGAAAATCAGCGCGCGGCTCCGGACAACGGGGGCCACTGATAGAGGAGCGACTTGTTCACCACACAACAGCCCGCGTCTCCCGACAAGTGAGCGCTGTAATCGCCCGGCGGGGGAGGAGGACGAGGGGGGAGGGGTTACACACAGACACTCAGGTGTAAATACAAACTGAAAAGATCTGATAAAGACTTCCACATTTTTACGGCTGGAAAATTAAGAAACTATTTGTTTGCTCTGGAGCTCTGAGGGAGGAGGATGAGGGTATGTTGCACTTCATCTCTGTCGTCTCCTCCATCACTTGTTCCCTCTCATTCTTGAGCCTCGCCTCATTGTTTCTCCTTGTCTTTCAGGCAGTGGTAAGTAAGCTCATTCCAACGCTGAGCTCACGCAGACCCGGTTTATGTCATATAAAAAAACTGCCTGTCTGAACCCTGAAACCGACCTGAAGGGGGACTAGTGGATCAGACTTCAGTAGGTTTAGCTTGGTGTTCCTAATAAACTGACAACTTTTGGTCCATTAAATGTAGTTTTAATTTAATGAAAGAATAATACTATTGAATGATTGTTTAAATGTCCGTTCTGTTCTTTCTTATCCCCCCATCTTTACTCGCTATCTCCTCTCTGCCGTCCTCCTTTCATCGAAGTCGTCTTCCTCTTTTCTTCTCTGGAAGCTCCTTTATCTTTAGCGTTTAGTTTCTATTCTCCTTGGCTTTCACCTGATCTCCATTTGCTTCCTCTTTTCTTCCTGTCCTTTCTTCTGTTTCCTCTTTTCCTTTCCAACTCAATTTTTTGCTCTTTTTGTTTGCCAGGTTTTTTTTTCCTTTTTTCTCAGAATTTCATGCCCATTTTCATTTTAGTATTCTCTCTCCGTTCTTTTCTCCTGCCAGCTCTTGAGCTCTTTCATTTTTCTCTCGTCACCTCCCATCCTTTTGTCTTTTATTCGTTTCCCTTCATCCACTTCTCTTACCTGCTCATTTCTTCTCACGTTTCTCGTCTTCTTCCTTCTTCCCTCCATCTCATCGTTTTTCCGTCTGTCTTTCCCCTGCCTTTCCTCTCTGGCCTCGTTCTCTCCTCTTTTCATTTGTTCATTTATCCTGCTGTCCATCGGACTCTTTAACTCCTCTTCCTTCCTTTTGAGTCTTGGATCTCTTTCCCCTTTCCCACTTCCTCTGTTTTGTACTCACATCTTTTCTTCTGCCAACTCCTCTGCTTTTACTTTCTTTCTCTCTACACCCGTCTGTCTTTTCTTCATTTCTTTCCGCCTCTACCTCTGTCCCTCCTGTCCTCTTTCTCTCTCATTATTTCTGCCGGTATGCCAGTGTGCTGCATTCAGACAAGGTCATGAAGCAATTTGTGTATATGTCTGTGTGTGTGGCTGCCTCTCTGCCTCGTCTCATCCAGGCACTCAGCCAAGAGAGAACGTCTTGATCCTGCACTCAGGACATTGTGCGTTTGTATGTGTGTGTGTGTGTGTGTGTCTGTGCACGTGGGTGTGTATGAAGCATTTGCTTGGTTGTAAAGAGAACGGTGTAATATGTGTAATGCTCAAGTGGCTGATGGAGCGAGAGGTATAGGGACTTTCGCTGCTGCAGGTCTTTATACCAGTCCTGCTGAGAGGTTGTGTTTGCGTGTGTGAGTGTGTGTGTTCATTCAGTCATTCATTCACTACCCCGCTCTCATGGGTTTACTGTGAGCACTAAATTGAGATTTTGGACTCATACTCGACATTGTCATTTTGTGTCAGCACTGACGGCTGTAGAGTGGCGCAGGGGGTCATTTTCGTATCTTTAAAATGCAGAAAGCCGTGTACACGCCGTTAGCCATGCATTTTTGGCTCCAACGTGTGAATTTCTGAGAGTCCTGCGCAAACTTCAGTCAGAATTGAGACACTCAAATAAAATGGCGGAGGGTAAATATTAGTGCACCGTTAAGTAAAGAGGGAGGGGTTCACACAGCCTGTGTGTCTGGCTCTTTGCATTATCTTGACCAATTTGAAAACATGGTTCTCTTCCTACTTCATATTTTCCAAGTCATTTTTTTCATTTTATACCAAAACTACAAAAATGTGGGTTAATCTCTCCTTTTTTCTCTTCTTGTGGTTTATGAGCGCCACCATCTGGCACGGATTGCGATTGGACGGCTGCGTCTTTACACGAGTACTGCTGTTCCTTCTCTTGGACTTAGCAGGTTTTTGTTGTCATGGTGACTGCACCTGTACAAAAATAGTGATTTGATCACACGTGATCATGAAGCTAGATGCTAATGGTAATTCATCACAGACTTAAAGGAGACAGAAAGTTTGCTATTTTACGTAAGGCCGGAGCCATTTTACTGCTGGTCACACGTTGGTTACCGGGAGTCTAGAAAAAACAGATCCGAGTCTTTGTAATGTTAGCAAAGCAACAAGCGTGTGATCTGTCTAGTGATATCTTGCTGAAAGAATTCCTTGGCGAACAGCATCGGGGTGTAGCGATGCCGCGGTGCAATCCCCCCCCCACACACAACCCGGCGTCTTGCCGCCACAGTGAACTTGCCAGATTCGGTACCGTGCTGTGCTCACCGGACGCACCCGACAACGTGTGTCTTTACGCTAAGCCGGGCTAACGCCGTCCTCACGCCAGCTTTGCACTCGACGCACAGACATGATATTGGGATCCGTCTTCTCATCTCACTCTCAGAGTCAAAACAAATAGCGATGTTGCTCAAAATGTGGGTCGATTCCTTTGTAAGGGCCAAGGACCCTACACAAAACATTGTTTGTAAAGAAATTCTTTCCGCTTTCTTTACAAGTCTTCAGCTAACTTTCTGCCTCTCTCTCTCCGGCTTCTAGTCTATGGAGCTCGCCCGCAAAACCCAGACTGGTGCTTCTCCTCCCACTCTCTCTCTCTCTCTCTCTCCCTCTCTCTCTCTTTAATTTGACCAGAATATTTTGCTTTAATGCATTTTTTTTAAAATAAAGTCAACTTAATATTCAAAACTGCAGCTTATCAATGTTTCTCTCTTTGCCAAGCAGCCCATAAATATTAATGTCGATCGGCCACGCTTCCTCGACGCACCGCCGTCTTCCTGCACAGTCGTGTGAGTGTGTTTGCGTGTGTCAGCGGGGGCTTGGGTTTTCTGAGTGTATGTGCGAGTATGTATGTGTTTGTATATGTTGTGTATGTGTGTGGTTGTGTATGCAGGCGATCTACTGTTTGTCTGGGAATTTGTGTCTATATCCTAATTTGTGTGTGTGTGTGTGTGTGTGAGTGCCAGTTTGTTTCTTTGTCAGTGTGTGTCTGTGTGTAGTTAAAACTGCTGTGTCTGTGTGTGTGTGTGTGTGTGTGTGTGTGTGTAGAAGAATGAGAAAGAGAAGTTAAATGCCCTTTCGGTAATTCTTTTCAGGAATAATTGCCCTGCATGTGGTAAATGGTTTATTTTCTGTCTGACGCTCACAGTCACTGGCACTGACACACACACACACACACACACACACACACACACACACACACACACACACACACACACACACACACACACACACACACACAGGCTGGCCACTCACACAAAAAAAGAAAAGTGAGCAAACACACACGGGCCATGTCCACACTACAATGCAGATACGTTAGGAAATGCATCCTTTTCCGTTAATCAACACCAACACCGGCTGTTTGACGACTCTCCGCAGAGTGAAAACATCTGAAATCACTGATTTCACCTCGTGGCACGGTCAAAACGGAGAGCTTTCGGCAAATATATAAAGTTATTAAACCGTTCACAGAGGCGATCTAGGTGTAGGGTTGTTTGATAGCATTTCATCACATCTAAATGATTTGAAATTAGTCGTCACTGAATTTAAGTCACTACATAGATAAACGTAATGTTTGAGAGCTAAACGTCAATAAAAGTGACATTAAAAGAAGTAAAGCATTGTTTATCAGTTCTTTGGGCCTTGGACACAACACGTCATATTATCACCTGCTGATAGGTGATATGATCAACCTGATAGATCAGCCCGTGTAGCATCCATTTTGAGCTGTGTTTCCGGCCACTGAATGAACTCAAGGTCCAACGCAGACCTTTTTAAAAGCTCTGGTTTGGTCTCCACCAACTCCTGAGGGAATTGTTTGGCTCTTTAGCTCCTAGCTGTCCCACCTTCTTCACCGGCCACTACCTAGTTCTGTCTGTGTGCTGTTTGGTAATGGGCGGTTGGTGCACAGTGGGATTATCAGAGTTTTTCCACTGAAAACAGTTAGTAAACACAGGCTTGATGGGAACGCTTAAACTGAAAGGAAACAGTAAAGTTGCGCGTCCAGCAAGGAGTTGAAATACATCAAAAAGTTCCACAGAGCTGAAGAAAACTATAGTGATAAGTGTGTCGATTTATCCCGGAGCGCCTTCTTTTAAATGACACATATTTGAACCGTTGTTAACATAAAAGTATTGATGAGTGCAGCTTTCTGTTTCTCCACTTTCCGTCTTTCCGTCTTGCTTTTAATGATACTCCTTTCCCACCTCCTCCCAGCGAGAAAACTTTGTTTAGCCATTAGATGTTAGAATTAGATTTAGCAACATTTTTTGGAATTTGCAGACTTTCCTCTCAGTTTTTTTTTTTTTTCATCCTGGGAAAAACAGGTGGTTCAAACACACTTAGTTATTGCAAGAACAACAATAATTAAACCGATAACATCACCATACCCGTACAACCCTTTCTTGAGTTATACAGCGTCTACTCTCACGTTCCTTCTCCGCTGATGAAATCTGCCCGATTTTTTTGTAGAAATTCTGACAAAATAACGAAGACAATAACGTCGGAGGAGATTGAGAGAGTTGAAGACTTGGAAAAGGGAAAGAGTGACAGGCAGAACATAAAGAAGAAATGATAAGAGCGGGAGAGAGAAGGAGGAAGACGAAGTGGAGGAGGTAGACAGTGATGTAGTGAGCTGTTGAATTCTCCTGAAAGCTGATGGGAATACACACACATGCACAACCACACCTTGACATCTCATGGCTTGAAGCTGCCTCTCTATTCACATTTATACAGGCACGCACGCATACGCACACACACACACACGCACACACAGAAAAAACCTGACAATGACAGTTCATGGCTGTGAGCTGTCTTGCCGGACACACACACACACACACACACACACACACACAGCGCTTCATTGAAACCCATACATATGAATTAGCCGACTGTTTATGCTGTCTGTCCATACTGTGGCTGTGCTAACTCACTGTGTGTGCGTGTGTGTGTGTGTGTGTGTGTGTGTGTGTGTGTGTGTGTGGGAGAATGCATACATGCCAGTCTGCACTCGGGTCTCAACTTGCGCGCCTGTGGAAACGTGAAGGCGAGTCAGCCGTCGGTGTCTAGGAGCCGGCACCCGGTAGGAAATCTGGATGAGGGAACAAGAGTCGGCAACAAACAGAGAGTATCTTGCGGTTTAATTGAGGAGAATGAAGAACCATTGGCAACATTTACTGTCAGCTCCGCAGATAAAACTCTCCGCTGGAAGGTTAGAGTTTGACTAAAGCGACTCTGAGTGGTTTTTATCTGCTGAACGGAGCAATTACGCAACCGGAACCAAGTTGTTTTAGTTGCCGAAATGAAGCGTTAGCCAAACTGAAGCGAACTGTTGTAGCTGCACAACTTAACTGTCGGACGATCTGAGCTGTTTAGCTCCGTAGCTGAGCTGAGCTGCTCAACTGAGCCGTCGGCGCTAAAGAAGCACCAGTAGGACTATTAGTTATCATTACAGGCACCTGAATCGAGGCGACACTAAACAAAACTCAAAAGGAAAAGAATGGTTGTGTTAAAACACATTGTTTTTATCTGTTTATTTTGTTAGTATCATAATTGGACTCCGGAAGGCGAATGATAAATTCCGACTCTTTGTTTTTTGGCGTCCGCTCCACCTTTTTTTTCTCCTCCTGTGGGGGTGTTCATGTCTGAGCGTCTGACTCCTGCTCCGCTGAAAATGACCTTGACAGTCATTGGTTTTAGGACTACACGCTGTTTTTCTCCTTTCTTTATCTATGGGTCTTTTCCTCTCTCCATACCTTTCTCTCTTTCCTTTTTCTCTTTATTTCTCCCTCCATACACCCCCCTGCTCTTTCTGTGTTCGTGTTGCACTTTGAAGTTGAAGCTGTGCTGTTTTCTGTAATTTTTTTATCTGCAGAACACGCAGCCGCCACATTGCTGCGATTATTTACAGTAAGCCGGGGGGGGGGGGAACCACGTGGCCCCAGACAGCTGAATTTTTTTTTTCCTTTTACATTTTCATTGCTCAGCTGAGCCTGTTATTCGTGTTATTTACTGATGGACAGTGAGGAGAAGCTGCACCAGCCAACATGACAGAGGTCAGAGGCTTTGGGACCGAGCCAAAGGTTTTCTTTACCACTGCTGTGTTTTCTGCCATGTCGATTATACCTCCTGTTCTTTCTCCATTTTTCCCTTTCCTGATCCCCCCATTTCCCCGTCCTTGCCCTCCTTTCATCTCTTCCTTTCATTTTCTCATATTTATCCCTATTGTTTCTTTGGTTAAGTTAGCTTCATCGGCATTAAGCTTTTAAAATGAAATAATTCCAAATGCAGCTAAACTATACGAAAGGATTTGCACAAATTACAATCATAGCAGGGTCAAGAGAAAGAATATGCGTCACGTGGAGCTGTGGATCGGTTTTTCGTTAGCGGTGCAGATACGGTAGCTTTGGCAGCTTGAGAATAAGAGTGAATATCCATTTGGTTATGGTCACTTCATTGTTAATCAGACATCCTGTCCCATGTTAGCCGATTTCTTTCCCTAATTTAATGAATTAAAAAAGGAAAATACAAAGCTCAGTACTCGGTGGAAAATTTAGGCCTGTTCCATAGTTTCATAACTGATTTGTTTTACAATTCATTTGTCATTTTTCTGTCACTCACTGTAACATTAGAAATGTGAATGTTTATTTTAAGCTCAGGTCTCTGCTGGAGGAGCTGAACCCCCCCTTGTCACTGTGTTTATGAGATGTGGACAGTGATGCAGAGGCCTGGAACCAGGCTGGAGTTTCGGGTCTGGACAAAACTTGTTTTTTTGTTTTTTTGTTTTTTTTGTCGATACAAACGCTCCTTTATTTCAAACGGTAAAAGCAAGGAATAATACACCAAGTATAGGACAGAGTTCTGAATTTAAATCAGAAATCTGAGCAGACATTCGACGCCAGCTTCTACTTCACATTTTACAATACTCTGTGCTGCGATTGCACGTTTGGGCCGAATAGAACAAGTTGCATTATATAAGATTTGTCTAGTCTGGGGTTTAGCTTCAGACGGCAGAACTGGAGGAAGTCTCCCCCTCTCCCTTTTTCTTTCGTTCATGGTGTCCATTAGCGCTCCTCCGTCTCTTGCCAGCCATTCACATTTCCCATGGAGACAGAACACACACTCATACACGGACTCACAAACACACACACACACACACACACATAGAGAGACTGTGTTAAGTTTCCTTGGTTACTGAATGCCTTTTTCATTGACTGTCCGTTACCATGGAAGTGAAAGGACGAGAGGAGGTGAGAGACGATGATTAGAGGAGAGGAGGAAAAAGGGGAGAAAAGGAGACGTATGGGATGATGAAAAGAAGGAAAAGAGAGAAAAAAGGTAAGAGAAAAACAAGGAGGGAAGAGAGTTGCAATGCAGAGAGGAAGAAAAGAAGAGGAGAGGAATGAGGGAAGAGAGAAATGAGAGGAAGGAAGGAAAAGAGCAAAGACTGGAGGAAAGGACAGAAGCTGAATAGAGTGTGATGAGAAGAGAGGAGAAAGAGAAGTGGGTTATTGGGAGAAATGAGGAAAGAGGGGAGAACAGGAGAAGAGATTAGAGGGTGATTATTTAAGAGGAGAGGATGAAGGGGAAGGAGGGAGGAGGAAAATGATTAGGAAAGAGACGAGGAAGAGGGAGATGAAGGAGACAAGGGAGGAACAGATGAGATGGAAGGAAAAGGGAAGGAAGAGATGGAAAGAATTAAAAGAGCAAAGCAGTGGAGGGGAGGATGTAGCCAGAGAGGAGAAACAGGAGGAAGTTGATGCCCCCCCCCCCTCTCTCTTCTTTTTCTTTTCCTTTACTCTCCTGTCATTCCTCGTGGACATGGATAGTTTTTTTCAGATTGTACAGTGAAATATGGTTCCAAACCTGCACACACACACACACACACACACACACACACACACACACACACACACACACGCTGGACGAGTCCTTTCTAAGGGAAGTTGATTTGTGGTTCAGATAACATGATTCAGTCCAGCAGAGAGAACACTGACACACCAGCAAACACCAAGAACACACACAGTTTCGACTGACGTACATAAATAGATGCAGAATCTATGGAGAAGAGTGTTCCTACAGACATGCTGGTGTGTGTGTGTGTGAGAGAGAGAGAGAGATACAACTAAACACTTCTCTCTTTCTTCTAATGTGCTGTCATTGCTGAGAAGTGTCTTGGCTCTGATCCATGACATCAGTGCCTCTTTCTCTTTTTGCCAGGAATTAGATGGTGTTTGGCTAGAACGCACACGCACACACACACACACACACACACACACACACACACACACACACACACACACACACACACACACACACACACATAAAAGCTATAATGCTGACACCCTCTTGATCTCATCAGCGAAGCTCAGGTTAAAGCATCGAAGGACGACGACGACTCTGAACCGTTGTTTCTCTCTCTCCCTCTCTCTCTCTCATCCCTCCTTCCCTCCACTGAATATATGTCTAACTGGTGTTTTACCAGTAATCCCATTCTGATCGTTTATGCTGCTGAAATTAAATCTAAAAATACACAGGTAATGAAAAATTGAGAGGACTTTTATTTCATGTGTCCAGGGCGGACGACAGCTCTCTCACAGTGTGAGCCAGGAGCTCCCGTGTGACCTTGCGCGGATAAGGGACGGACAGATCGCGGCCCGTCCGTTTCAGCCCCGGTTGTTTTGGCAACACCTGTGCTCACTTTGCGTAAGCGCAAGTGTGGCTCCAGAGTCGTGTCGGCAAAGACGCCGTAGGACACTTGAGAGCTGCTACGCTGGCAGAGACGCGGCAGAAGAGGAGCGACCGCTGTAAAAGAGACAGCGGGCTGAGAGGATTACGTTCGTTTGACCAAGACGCCTAAACAAGACAGTCAGCTCAAGCTGAAACGGTTCACTGATCAATCAGTGACTACCGACAGAAAATTGGTAGCAATTTTGACAGTCAATTAATAGTTTGAGTAATTTTTCTAGCAAAAATGACATGAAAAATACTGTTTCCAGCTTCTGAAATGTGGAGATTTGCTGCCATTGATAATAGAACGAATTTCTTCGGGGTTCGGGCGGTTGATTGGATGAAACAAGCAACCTGAAGACGTCAGCTTGCACTCTGGGAAACTGCGACGGGCATTGCTCACTGAGACCGAACAGTTAATCAATAAAGTAATTGTCTAAATCAATGGATAATAGAAATATCAGTACTTTCAGCCCCACAGTCAGCACGACAATACGATAATAGTGAACTCCCGATCAGATTATTTCTTCCCGGGCCCTGACTTGTCCTGTGACTTCCTGGTGCACGCAGAGCGGTTTAAATCTGGACCACATCATAGCGAGGCAGCTACTGAGGCAAATACACTGAAAAATAGTGTCGAGAGTTGGGTTTGAAATCCTGAAAATGTTCAGGTTTTTAACTTATTTTGATGTAATCAATACTTTGAAGCTTTGTTAGAGTGTCCTGCTGTATTTCCATTTAACTCTTTATCTGCGTGAGAGTGCCGCGCTGCTCCTCCTTCATCGCCCTCCTCCTCCTCCTCCTCCTCCTCCTTCTTCTCCACGCTGCAAATCAGATATGACAGGAAATATTGTCCTTGTAATGGAGACTCAGGGCACTCTGCCTCTGTGTCTCTGAGACACACACGCAGCTAAATACACAGATATACATCAACACAAAATGAAATGCACCCTCGCACACACGCGTCAATACTGCGCACACACACACACACACACACACACACATAAATTGTACCTGTACAAGGCTTGAACTGACTCCTGTTGAATTATTCTCCTTCTGGTTCCTTCTTCTCCTCCCGTCTTTTTGCTTGTCTTGTGCATCCGATCATTATCCCAGTTTAGCGGCTGTCGCTGTCAGTGTTGACCTGCCAGTTCGCCCAGTAAACCGCCTGCAGTCTAGTGGCCAAAGCAACTACTTTATTATTAAAAGTATTGTACGTCTACATATATATATATATATATATATATATATATATATATATATATATTCTAATCTCATTTATTGGGTAAAGAGGTTTAAATCGAGCCTGTTAAAAGCTCAAAACATCTGATAACATCTGCAGTATTTAGTGAGTTATCTTCCAGCAGTCATTTCTGATGTTGAAATGTGGTCAGGGTTTGGACTCTGTGCAGTGTACACATTACTTGTCTGCTCTTTAAATGATCTGCTTTGACTAACTCCACATTTACAGTTAGTGCAACGACAAGAGCAAGAGGCTGCAGCTCCGCTAGCAGCTCCGTGAGGCAAAGTAGAGGTTCAGAGTTGGCTTTTGATCCATGGTGTCCAGAGGGTGGTGTCACATAAAGGTGTGTGGTGAGCTACTCTATCATGTTATGAAAGTGTGTGTGTGTGTGTGTGTGTGTGTGTGTGTGTGTGTGCGTTTGTGGTGAAGGCAGAAAGGTTCATGTTAAGTCACTTGTGAGATTTTCTGATTTCATATGTAGGAATTGGGTGAGGAGCAGATATGTGGATGAGCTAGAGAGACGTGAGAAAGTGAGATATTTTTATTCGACAAGGTCAGTAGGATTTGCCCTCTGGGAAACATGAATGTCAGGCCGGGAATTCAGAGAACCAAACTCACCAGTCTCGGTTCCGGAAGTAACAAAGCATCAATTCGGAATTACACAGACAAATTACAATACATGAAAAAAATGAGTAAGAATACAGCCCGGCAGCATGACATGGCTCAAAAGCAGGCTGTGTTGTGCTGTTCACAGAGCTAAAAGAGATAATGTTTTAATATTTCTGCCACTTTCCCACAAGCATAAGACAGATGTAGGTTAAACATCACCAGACTGAGGCTAATCGAGTGGTGGGTTATGAGAACGGACATGGAATGGTAAATGGACTGCACTTACATAGCGCTTCTCTGGTTTTATCGACCACTCAAAGCACTTTACACTTCATGTCACATTCACCCGTTCACACACACACACACACACACACACACACACACTCACACATACTGATGGCGCAGCCATCAGGGGCAATTTAGGGTTCAGTGTCTTGCCCACTGACAATTCGGCATGCAGACTGGAAGGGCCGGGATTCGCCGCCGCTAAACGGAGGGCCAGTGTTTTTTTAGACAGCAGAGATTGCAGCTAGAAGTTGGAAAAGGGAGAAGCCAAAGATGATGAAGATTTATGATATGCACACTTCCACACTAGTAAAAAACATGGGAGCCGTCGGTTCTTAAGGCGAAAATAATAACTGTTGTCTGTAGCAGTCTCAGGTTTGTCTTAGGATTTGGAAAGTAAACCCAAGAAACATTTTTCACTTTTCAGAAAGACTGACAAAGAAGCCCACAGTGTTAGAAAAGGTAGAGGAAGAGAACGGCTAGAAGGGAAGTGACACCGGGACTGTGTTTTTTTTTTTTTTAATTTTTAATTCTGACCCAAAGTGCTGAAAAAAAACACAATCCTGAAATGAAGAAAAAGAAGACAAATGTAATAAGAGGGAAAATGAGAAGAAAATAGATGAAAATAATGATAACATTGCCCAAAAAACGGCTAATACCATCAACCAGGTACATCAAGAAAATGATGGAAATGTAAAAGGGAAATGTTTCCGTGTAAGACGGTAAATTGTGTTTTTCATCACACTGAGGGAGAAAAGTCACAAACTCATGGAAACTGTAAAGCCTCCGTTGATACGCTGTTAAGGTTATCTCTCTATGTCACCTCCTCCTCTGGGGGCCGTTACACATTCCTTCCCGATACATGGTGGTGGAGATGATTTGTGTTTGACTAAATGAACAGTCTTTCAGCGTCGCCCGCTTCATTTGACCGCACTCTTACAGCTTAACCTGACAGAAACAAAGGACACGCAACGCCGCTCGGCTGTTTTCCAGAATTCCCATCTCTCTCCACATCTCTCCGTCGATTTTGCGAACTCGTAACACATCTCTATCCCACCGAAAACCGCCGTTTAAAGAGTCAACTCCCCAAAGGAAAGTCACGGCCCACCTCCCACTATTACACACGCTATGACTTTCTTTGTGTCCTTTAACCACGGTTTAGTTCTGCCCTTCAGCCGGGACTTCAGTCCCACGCTCAGATGTCGGCGCCCCCGATATTCGCCCCCAAAACTTCGATCCAAGATTCATCCCCTTTTTCAGCAAATGGACATTGACAGAAGGAGACAGAGACAAAGAGAAAGGGGAAAAGGAGAGGTAACAAAAACGAAAATAACAGAAGGATGGGGAGACAGAGAAGAGCAAGGTGGAGGGATGAAAGAGAAAAGAGAGTGAGGTGAGGATGCAACAGTATTTTCCGTCCAGTTTGCGGAACGGGCGGCGTCTTTCCCACGTTTCCTCCTATCAGAGCTCTGGGTGAACGTCTCTGATTGGCCGAGATGTGAAGGGCACCGCGACCACAGGCGACACCTCTGTGAATTATTAATGAGTAGCATCGCTCTATCCATCATTTTAAACGCACACACACACACTCCCAGATAACTGTATTAAACAGATATGAATAGAGATGGACTGAAGGAGGAAAGACAAATCTGTCCTTCTTCTTTATCAGCGTCGTTTTAAACGAGCAGCACTGAACTGGGTGGTTTCACATTAAGCCAAATGATTTTATCAGCCAGACGTCTCTTTAGTGTATTTGAATGGGCTCTTAGCAAGGTTAAAGCAGCTGCAGTCTGTCGCGGCGGGAACAAACTGCGAGGCAACACACGGGGGAGCACGTTTTATCCCAGTAAATACAAACCAAATATTTCACCTCTCTGCTGAGCATGTTTCAAATCATTCCTTTGCTTCCTCCCAGTCAGTGTGTGGTGACCTTGTGTTTCTGCTAAAGTTACCTCGGTGTTGTGTGCTAATGCAACTGTACCCAAACCTCTTCGACACTGCCGTGGTGTCCTGTTTGGTCTCCGGTACCCTGTAACTGTTTGAGCCTAGAATCTTAACCTTTTAAGATCTTCTGAAGGTGACCAAAGTGATGTTTTACGTCTCACGTTAAGCCAGATAGCCAAGAGGCGTAAAGTGTTGGATAGACAAGATTCACCACAGTATGAGAAAATCCGCTGGACTGAGTGATGGGGCCAAGAATTACAGATCCCGGGTTAAGCGTCTTATTTTCTAGCCATGGACAGACAGAGACTCGTGATTCGTATGAAATACTCTGAATAAGACGTAGGTGTCACTGAGCATAATCTGGTAACGCAGCACCTGAGGAGGCCAAGGCCGTGGAGCATTGTTAAAAGTTAAAGAATCCTTACGTACTGGCTCTCAAAACTCACGTTGGGGACTGAGTCATGAATCAGCGACACCAAACCGTTTTGAAGGCTAATCATCAAACTACACCGAAACGAGGCTTAGTTTCATTTTGATGATTTAGTTTGAGCCTCCAAGCTCCTTTGCTCCGGCCGACCAAACCCTCGTCCGGACGTGTGCGGCTTGGTCACTGCTTACTGTGAAAGCTGCGGCATAATTTAGCAAGGAAACATATTTTTAATCAATGTTTGTTCATGTTTCTGTAGGCTTTGTGTTACTGGCAGGGTTGTCTGGCGATGCGACTCTCATCATAGTCTACCTGCTATCCTCAGGATTTACTGAATATGTCTTACAGTTCTCCCGAAGCTGTAAAAAATCTTTGGCCACTGAATCATCCGTGCGCTCAGTTCACACCGACTCCAAGCCGACGCCTGAATGTTTGGATTTAGGAATGAACAACTTTATGAATGGATTCGGCACACGTTACCCTCTTCAGCAGCTCTGCGAAAGCAAAGTTCCTAAATCATAAAGTTAAGAATATATGTGACCGTAGAAGTTCTCTCTTCTCTCTGGTGTTTACTTGAGAGGCAGTGCCTCGCCAGAGTACGTGTTCGTTTTCCTTTGGATCTTCACCAAAGTTGATGAAGCCGGTCTGCTGAAGTTCGACGATCGCTTACCTCCCTTTATCCTCCGTAATGTGACCCGTTTGTAAACAGAGCCACTCAACCCTCCCTCTAAAAAAAACCAGCGGTTAGTCTCACTTTGTCGCCGGCAGTTATTTGTTCAGTTTTCCTGCAGACGCCCCGACGGTCGGACGACTCTCTTCAAATGTAAAGTAATGTCGCCGATAAACGGCCGCCGAAATGCAAATATGAACTGCAGGGGTTTGTGCAGTGTCGTCAGCATGGATGGTTGTGAGCGTGTGTGTGGGAGTGTGTGTGTGTGTGTGTGTGTGTGTGAGAGGGGTTAAAGCAGCCCTATTCTTCAGCTGAAGCCTCTCATCCTCTGTGTTTTCATACTGATGCACTTTGAATGTCAAAGAGCCGCATGAAGTCAGGCCTGTCAGTCAAGGACCGCGTGTGTGTGTGTGTGTGTGTGAGTGCATTAGAAAGAGAGAGAAAGTGTGTGTCCATGTGGACGAGTACTTATGTGTGTGTTTTTAAGTGTGGCTTCGAGGAGCCGTGTGTGCTCCGGTGTGTGTGCGCGCGTCCGAGAGGGAGCGAGTGTATTGCGAGTTGCCAGAGGATCTGTGTGAACAGTGGTGTGTGACGGAGAGAGTGAGAGAGAGATTTGGGGCTCAGAGAGAAAGAGGGTGAGCGATCGAGCGGTGGAGAGAGAGAGAAGACAGAGGGAGACGCAGAGAGACTCGGAGCCCAGGGAGAAACCAGGCGAGAGGGAGAAGTGAAGGAGGGAATCTGAGATGGCGGGAGCGACTGGAACCGAAAGAGGAGAAAAGAGGGGGGAGAGTGACGGCCTGAGAGGAAGGAGAGAGAGTGGTAGATCGAGGTTGAGAGCGCTGTGATCTGTGTCTGACTGCTGGATTTACTGGATCAGACACACACGACACTAAACTCCTCTCTGTCTGTCTTTCTGTTTCTGTGTCCTTCATTCCCGCGCTCTCCCAGTCTTTTGTCCTTCCCCTCTTTTTTTTCTTTGCTATCCTGAAGGCATTATAAAAAATTGATAACCTAATAACCTTGCTAGAAAATGTGTCACATTCTTACACCATCCAGAGATTATCACTTCATTGCCGATTTACTGTCCAGCGATTGTCTTCCTTCGGGTAAATCCGGCCCAAACCGCCGTTGCCATCCTTGGCCGAGCAGTCTGCGTGTTGTCGCATCTTGGTCCTCCGGCCGACGGCATCGAGCGCGCGGTGGAAAACTTTCCACCGTAGTTCGTATCGAACGCTACCCAAACGCGGGGGAACTGGGGCACTTGCTGGGGACTACTTTCAGCGGCGGATTGCAACAATGGGGCTCTACGGCTCAGAAGAATGAGATATGTCGGGCTCTGGATACACACACACACACACACACGGTACTCGTTAATACTGTAGGATGCAGTCATCGTCGCTTTGGCTCTTGATATGGAATTGGTTGGTAACAGGAAAGATTTAGAACATTTCTGGCTCCATACTCATCATGTTACAGTTACAGTTCAAGGCAACAAGGCGAGTGATTGGTCCCAAACAAAACAAGTCACCTGGACGGACACTGCTGCAGTGTACTGCTGCCTTTAACACACCTGCAGTATGTTGTTTGTGTCTTTGCAGCCTTTTGATTGGTACCGACACGTGTGGTGTGTGTGTGAGTGTGTGTGTGTGTGTGTGTGTGTGGCGTCAGCGGGGATTCAGGCCGATCCAGTCTTACCTCTGGATGACTGTGGTGAAACTAGCTGGAAGCACTCTCTTTCATTCGCAGACTATCACACACGCACGCGCACACACACTCACGCAAACAAACACACACGCACACACAAACACACGCACACACACTCTTGTTTACTGTGTCCTGCTGGGATGTCTGGCGATACAGAGGTGAGGCGCAGAGAGAAAATACAGATTCTCTTGTTTTCTTTCACCTCCCGCCTCCCTCCCTCCCTCCCTCTCCCTCCCTCCTCCTCCTCCTCCTCCTCCTCCCTCCCTCTCTCTCTCTCTCTCTGTCTCTCCCTCTTTCTTCTCTGTCTGTCATGCTCCCAAACAACTTGTTTTGTCAGAGAATCAAAGTTGTCAAAGCATCTGACAAAACTTACATTATCCAAAGGAGCAAAGCCATTTTACGCCCGGAAACCTTTGTGTTTGGTTGAGTTATATTTAGCTTCTGACATTTACAACATGATCAACAAAATCTACATATAAAGTTAAACCCATCTAACGATGATAATACAACGTTAACAACATCATTTTGAAACGTAATACTTTTTGAAGTATAGAAAAGTGTCAAGTATCAGCGTTTCACACTGATCGCTTGGTGATTACCTGACAGATATTTCCTGATCCATCCCTGTCTCCCTTTATACTGTGGGCAACATCTTTAATGAACGCGACACTGAGCAGTTCGCAGTTTATCCCGGCACTAACAGCAACGTCCTTTTTTTTGTGCAGAGGCCCGGAAAAGACATACCCAAAATAAAGCGGATCCTGCTCCCGGACCCTTCTGATTACAGTCTGGTCTCTCCTGAAAGGCAACTCATGGGAGTTTCCTTCCAGAAACAGTCGGAATTAGTCCACGTGATACTGAAACCAATTTGCAAAGGCACAACATTTTGCATGCATAGCTGTTTCGAAATAAGAAACTGTTGTTGCAGCAATATTGGGTTTTCACCATGAGGCGTTGTGCTTTAAAGAATGCATAGTTTTGTCAAGGCTGAGTGAGAATTCAATTGATGTCATCCCAAATAAGGTAACGAAGCCCCAACCCAGCCGCTTTTTGAGGGTTTAAATCTTTTTGTAAACCAAAAAAAAAAAAAAAACTTGTTTATTCCAAACTTTCTGTGTCAGAAATGAGCAAATGTTTCAGTGTCGTTCAAATATTTGATGTCAGAGGGAAATGAAAACAAAGTGCTGAAAAAACTGAAAGACAACGAAGAAGTGGAAGACTTTGGTCTCCACTGTCCCTGGGCTAAAGCCTTTCGTTCTTGACCCTTGTTACCTCTGAGATTTCCTTCCCTTTACCCCCCCCCCTCCTCTCCTCTCCTCTCCTGCTGAATGTCAGAATAACCTTTTGCCCAGACATGAGGAGCGCTTGATTTTTCTTATCTCGCAGGTGACATGCCCACTCACGGGGCTGTTTAAGCGCATGGCGAGGCGCCTTGAACATCAAACGCGCCGCCAGCAGTTCAAACACAGGGCTCCCTTCCGAAACTGTCCTCTGTAATTCTTCAGATATAATGGGATGGTGAGAAAAAAGTCAGAATCTCTTTGCTGATGTCACAGCTTTAACCTGATTCAACATGGAGGCCTGTGAGGAGACAGGGTCTGAGGCTGACAGCTCACTCTTTAGGATTCCTCTTCCCCGGCGAAATCCGCCTCCTTTTTTTGGAGCCGAGACGAGTCGGGAGCTAAAAAGACACGTTTTACATCCTTTTCCGACATCAAATGTTTTGTTATCCTGTGTCTGGGTCCAAAGGCTTCACACATACTTAGCTGATCGTATATGATGAAACGTGTCCGTTTCAGGTGGAGTTGTGCGTTGACAAGGAGACGTGTCACCTAAAACTTTATAGCAGCATTTGTCAGCCTCAGTTAACTCAGTCAAGTGCGAGAAATATCGGCTTCTCATCAAATGTGCGAAAAGAGACACAATCCGGTGCCTCCGGGATTTCGTGTTCGCAACCATTAACGCAAATTCAGCCAGTGCCTCTGAATTCTGCACGACCTTAAGATTGTGTCCAATCACCACAGTTTCTGCTCGAGCTTCACCAATCATAGGAGTCCCAAAATGTCGAGCCATACGCAGGTACGAGACCAACCTCACTCCCCTTGTCTCTGGCTGTGAAAACGTCGACATTTGTGACCCGAACATCCCACATTTACCAACAAAAGTGACTGCTAAAGACCGTGCAAGGCAATTCCCCGATGTTCGGCATGAAAGCATGCGGTGGTACAGCCTGCAACGTTGTGGTGGAAGCCGTCGGTTGACAAACACTGGCTGAAACGCGTGGACGAGAGACAAGACAGGTCACCGTGACAGAGGCGGTTCCATCCAGATCTATCGCAAGTGAATCGAGGTGCGTTAGATTAAATGTGCGGGGTTAGTGGGGACGTTAGTGTAGGACAAATCACAGAGTGATGCTGACCTGTGTGTGTGTGTGTGTGTGTGTGTGATGAAGAAAGTAGTTTAGGTTTGATAAAAGTCTGAGGTAAAATGTTTAAAAATGGTTGTTCAAAATATCAAGTTGGATGCGGAATGAAATCATAGAGGGAGAGCATGTGTGTGTGAGAGAGACACAGGAGAGAGAGAAAGAAGTTAAATGCAAATAAGCCCAAACAATATCTCGTGAAAGGAAGACTACTGCGGAGTGGGGTAATGAATCCATTATTAATGAGTAGTACAAAAAAAAAACAACTTGCTCCTGCGACTTCATTGCAACACAACGCAGGTTTTTTTAGAAAGGCTGCTGCAAAATTGGGCATTTTAGGGCCACAACAGTCGCAAAAAAGCAGGCCCCCGAAATCCCGGAGAGACTGGCGATCAAACAGCCCCATCGCCTCAACTCTCTGGGGGAGGCGGGGGGACTCTTAACACAAAATCTTAGGATGGAGACGTTTCGAGCAAGTTACCATCATCGCAGTTTGGAGACTGGGCTGCTGACCTGATGTGTGAACAGGAAAAAGGAGGAGTGCACAGTTACATCTAGGATTTCCTCAGTATTTTCTGTTTGTTTCTGTTTTTTCTGTCAATTTGAACACATTAAGCTTGGTCCACGTGAGAAACCACCGCGAGACTCAGGGAAATCTAAATTTCTACAACGGAGTGTGAACCTTAAGGCTTGACCTTGGAGACGGTGATATAGCCGGAGTTTGCTCGGCTTTTTTAAGGGAGGCCACAGGATGCGATCGACGTTTCAAGGAGCATGCTAGGAAGTGGACCTTGAGTTGGGATTTTTTTGTCCAACTGAATCTGCCATAACAACATGTAATGTACGTCGATCCCCGCTGATCAATTCTGCTCAGGTTTTTTAGATTTTTTTAAAGCTGCCATGGCAACGGCTGGCTTATCACCGTGGGTGAGGTTAAGTGTATAAGCAGAGGATTATGGGTAGTTGTTTGGAAGCGGAGTAAAATGTTGTAAAAGCTTTTGCAGGTAGCGTTTGTAGAAAGAGAGAATGAGATAGGAGAGAAAAAATCTAATAGAAATGTGGAAAAGAGTGGTTCAGGAAATTGAAAACAACGGAAGGCCTGTGTGTGTGTGTCTGTGTGTGTGTGTTCGATGGAGAGTGTATGTATGCTTCTTCATGCTTCCATCCACAGATTTATTGCGCTTGAGTGTGTGTGTGTGTGTGTGTGCATAATTTGCACATGTGCAGAGCCACCTGAGCTTGTGCTTTAATTTTTGTGTGTGTATGTGCGTACGCACAGTACACGTGTGAGCGAGACTGTATATGGTAGAGTGGCTCTACCTGTAAATGTCAGGCGGCCGTCCACCGCGGCTGACAGCTAAGAAATCGGCTGTAAATCTTTCCGATAGTTCAGCTAAAGAGGTGATTAATAAACATGTCATCTGTGTGTGCGTGTGTGTGTGTGTGGGTGTGTCATCCCCTGCGGACCTTATTTGCTTTAAGACAGAAAGGAAGTGAGGGATGGAGACATCAGACACGTGTCAATGGACAGAAAAAGGGTGAAAGAGTGAAAATGAGAAAGAGGCCGTGACAGGAAGTAGCCTCCTTTTTAAAAAACAAGAAAAAAAAAGACCCCCTTGTCTCTCCGCTCTGAAGTAAAGGGCGAGGTGCAGCCATTTTCCTTTTCCTTCATATTCCTTCATTTGGCTAATTTCTCTGAGAGCAGAGACGTGTGTCCCTGCGTCGCGTCTGTCCCTCTGTCCGTCCGTCCTTGCCGAGAGGGAGGAAAAGTCTCCCGCCGCGACGTGAATTGCAGCAGGGGACCCAGGTCACAGCTTTTTCCGCACCGCTCCTAAAACAAAAAGGGAGCTGCCGGAGCTTCGCCCGTCATCACACTTAGCGCCGCGGCTGCGCTGCTCTCTAATGGAACTTCATCCATTTCAAATGACAGAATCCATTACCCCAGCATGCACCGCTCTGCAGTGCGAGTGTTGCATGCACTGGATTTATTCTTGTTATTTGCTGATAATGTGTGCAAACTAAACTGAGCCACATTTCTCCCCCCTCACGCTCATGCTAATGATTAACTTGAGGACGTCGGAGGTTTAAGAAAGAAAAGACGTGCATTTAAAAACAACCGCGGTCAATGGGATAATTATTACGGTTTGTACAAGAGCTGGATCCACAAAAACTCCAGGTCGTGTGTTTAAGTTCAAACAGCTGCTAGATGATCCCGCACAGAGATACGGCGTATTTCTGTTAAAGCTGATTCCATCACAGTCACGGCGCAGGGTGAAACGGGGGGGAAAAAAAGCAACGTTCCTTTGGGAAAACGGCCGACACGATAAAGGGTGGAGCGTATACGAGACGAGGCGCGTCGAGAGTTCACCTGAGGCTCCACGAAAACACTCACAAAACAACGCCCCACATATGTTATTCAAAAATATAAAGAGCTGAAAAAAAAAGCCTCAGAGATCCCAAAACGATACACAAAAAAAAAATGGATGCTGAGTATTTGGATGTGTATCCAGATATTTTGTACGCTTCCTTTCCATTGAGATCTGTTATTATCGAAGCGTTTTTGTTAAAAAAAACAGGAAGAGCTTTTCAGGAATCATTTTGTCACGGACACTAAGTACGAAGCGTTTGATAAAAACCACGCAATTATCCTATTATGTCTGTATGCAACTGGAAAAGCTTTGCCAAATGACAGTGGCCAAAAACTGTCTGTAAAAATAATCAAATGGGTTGGCGTGTTAGGGGACAGTGTTGCCGCTTCAGAGCTGATGGTGGCCAATGATACGGCGGCACAGTGTGAGCGCTCCTCTGTGTGTTGCTGGTTACCTTCGTGAGCTGCGGTGACACGGCGACGTAATGGGAAGCGGGCTCTTGATAAATCGCTCCATGTGGCTGCTGAAGATACGGCCTGGACAGGAGAATATGTGCTGGCGTTAGCCGGCATATGCTAAATGATGTTGTTTTAAAGATAAACTGCGCTAATTAGCTGCTAAATTGATCTTGTAGCTATTAGTAAATAATGTTCTGATGAAAGCTGCTTTGTTTGTGAAGTCAACGCTGCTGTTTAGGTGTAAACAGAGTTGTTAGTTTGGTAAAACTCTGTTGTTTAGATGGTGAATTGAGTAGTTTGTGTGTTTGTGTGTGTGTGAGTGTGTGTGTGTGTGTGTGTGTGAGTGGCAGCTGTGGACTGGCTCAGCTCTCCACCGTGGGAGGCTGACATGTCAGGAAGCACAGATAGAGATATGTGTGTGTGTGTGTGTGTGTGTGTGTGCCTGTGTGTGTGTGTGTGTGTGTGTGTGTGTGTGTGTGTGTGCCTGTGTGTGTGTGTGTTGTTCGTGGTTTTACAGAGCGCAGGTGCATTTGTGTGTAAATCCGTCACCAGGGGTTCAATTTACACAGTGTTTGTACACCTGTGTGCCAGTGTGTGTACCTGCATGTGTAATGTAGTGTGTGTGTGTGTGTGTGTGTGTGTGTGTGTGTGTGTGTGTGTGTGTGTGTGTGTGTGTGTGTTTGCTCTTGTTCTTCTGTCTTTGTGAGGACCAATTATTTTTTAAAGCATGCGAGTGAGGACATTTTGTCCAGCTCTCACTTCTTCAAAGGGCTTATTGAGTGTCAGGACACAGTTTTTAACACTCTGTTTGTCTGCACACGTGTATCTGCGTGTATCACGGGTGTGTGCGCGTGGTTGTGCGTGTTTATTCCGGCTGCGTGTCTGTCACCTCCTGCAGACTCATCCACTGAGAGCGGAAAATAAACCTTCACACAGAGAGGGAGGACGTCAGCGGCTCGTTACGGCCGATCATGTCGGACGCGGTTTGTTTAATCCTCCCTGAACATTAAATATTGGACTTTGTTTAAAATCTCAGCTGTCATTTCTTTCCCCGCTGCAGTACAAACTTCAGCTCACTGATCCTTTATATAAGCAGGTGACAGCGGATCTGAGAGGATTCACGAAAAAACAACAGGAAAACAAGAATCAGTCACGTCTACCAAAACATCCACAGAAGAAAGCTTCGAAAAGCTTTTTGATTATGATCACACGGGACCAGAAATTCAAGTTTCCCTTTGTTTCATTTCAAGATGCGTCAAGCTAAAAGGTGCAAAGTCCTGATTTAACACAGACAAAGATGATGAGCTAAGACAGAACAAAATATGCTAATGGCTGTTGTTGTTATGTTTGCGCTTCTGTTCTTCATTTAACCAAAAACTATTATTTATGGACCTGCCTTTGCTGAAACCGTTAATTTACAGTGTAACTGCAGAGCCAATAGTGAATTGTTATAATTTACTATAAAAATAAACTCTACGGATGAGACGTTCCCCAGACCCCTACCTAAGACTTCATCCTAAAACCAGGTCTAAGCCCTCAAAAAGCATCTTGGAGAACCTTCCCAAAAGTTCCTCCTTTTCTCAAATTGAATCAGTTTCTTAAATTGTCCCCACTTTCTAAACTGCCCTCATTTTCCAAAAATGTCAACGCTATTAAAAAAATCACTCACTTTTTTAAAATGACCTCACTTAAATTGTTCCAACTTTCCCGACACTGCCGTGACTGGCCAAAAAAAAGTCCTCGTTATCCAACAACGTGCTCACTTTGAAAAATTACCTGCGCTTTGCAAAGAGTTCTTTCCAATTCCCCAAAACCAACGAGTCCTCCAGCCCAAACGACCATGTAGGGCGGTGACGGGGGGGCGTAAAGAGCTGCTTGCATAGACGAGCTCTGGGCTTGTTTTTCACTGGATGACAACAACAACAACACACTCTTAAGTTTTCTGAAATGTTGCCACTTTCCAAAAAAAATCCCTCAAGTTTCCAAATATATATTAAATGTCCCAGACTCTGAATAATTTTTCATTTTGTATAAATGTTCTTTCATTTTAAAATTGTCCCCATTTTCCAAAATGCTTTCGCTTTCCAAAAAGCTCGTCTATTTCCCAAAAATGTGATCAATTTTCAAAATTGTCCTCACTTTCTAAATTGTCCATATTTTACAAAATGTCTTACCTTAAAAAATAAATGAAAGTCCTCACTTTCTAAAAGTTCCAAAACTGCTCCCCTGTTCAAAACACTGTCTACACTGTTCAAAAATGTCCTCATTTTCCAAAGATGTTCTCACTTTCTAAAGTTGTCTGAACTTTGTAAAAAATCCTAACTCCTCAAAACATCCCGGCTTCCCCAAAACGCAGCGCTACTTTCTGAAATGTCCTCACTGCGTAAAATGCTGCCGCTTTCCAAAAATATCTCTGCCTTTCCAAACGTCCTGACTCTCCCAAAGTGTCTCAGCCATCCCGTCATTTTTCTAGACTCGTCGTCACTTTTCTGAAACGTCCACATCTTCCAAGAATGCCCCGTCCTCATGTCTCCACTTTTTCATAATGTGCTCGCATTTTAAAATTGTCCTCAAGGTACCAAATGGCTCGACTTTTGTCCTCACTTTCTGAAATTGTTTCCATTTTCCAAAAATCTTCTCACTTTTCAAAAACATCCTCAACTTGCAAAACCTTACAATTTTTTTTTTTTTTTTTTTTTTAATGCAGATTTTTTTCCCAAAATGTCTCCACTTTCCAGAAACATCCTCAGTTTCTAAAAAATGTTCTCACTCTCAAGGTCCAACGCTAAAGTTGGTCCTCGCAAAGATAGAGTAAGAGAACACAGAATTTAAACACTGTTGTGTTTCTGAAGGGATTTAGTTTCGGAGTAAAACCCTCCTCTGGCTTTACGGCTGCACTGGAGCAAGACTGACCGGCTAAACCTGGACCAAAACATCCTGACCGGCTGGGGACAAAGGGAGTGTCCATGTGTAGGTGTGTGTTGTGTCTGTATGTGTGTCAGTACGTGTGTGTGTGTGTGTGTGTGTACCACAGGGTGTGGATTTGACCCTGCCCTGGAAGTGTTTGAACATTCTCATTACAAACGGGGGTTACAGTGAGTAAACAGGGGAACAGGAGTGTGTGTGTGTGTCTTGTGTATTTGTGTGTTTGTGTGTGCGTGTTGTGTACTCTGTGTGTGTGTGTGTGTGTGGAGGGGGGCGACGATGTTGGCGCTGCTCGCTAAACTGACACATTTTCAATCACATGGTTTATTCCGGGGAAATTGTCGAAAAAGAGGGAAAAGGGCAGATTTCTGCGGCTCTGTGGGCTACAATAGGACAAGCCAGGATTAGTTTTTCACTTTGTGCGTGTGTGTTAGCGCACAAGTGTGTGTGTGTGTGTGTGTGTATTCTCAGACAATGCCCTGGTAGCCAATTTGTAATATATAGTCGGCCTTGAAAAATGGCCCAGATCTCCCCTTCGCTGTCTGCAATTTAGCTCTGCCGGCGCCCGGCAATACCCATTGTACTGCCTCCCACCACTGCCATTTTGGCCTGATGTAGTGTGCGTTTGTACCGTGTGTGTGTGTGTGTGTTTGTTTGTTTACGTGCTTATGTGCATCTCGCTGTGCATTTATCCGAGTCTGTCTCTTTGCGTGTGTGTCGGCATGCGCGAGCCAGCGACTGTGTTTATTCTCAGGTTATTGAATTTCTGATTGTGAGCCAGAGTGTGCATGTGCAATTATGCAAGTGTGTGTGTGTCTGCGTTTGCGTAGCTGCATTGTCTGTGTGCGCGCGTGTGCCTAAAGTTGTATTGTGCGTATAGTTAATTTTCTGTGTGTGTGCGAGTGTGTGTGTTTGATGCAGTGCAGTTACTCGTCCACTTTCCAAAATGACAGCAAGACACCTGAAGGCATCAATCTGGAACTAATAGACAGACTGTTGAAAAATAGAAGGCTGGAAAAAAGAAGGATTTAAGGATGTAAGACAGAAGGAGAGAGGAGGGGAATTTGAGGAGGTAGAGAGAGGGAGTGATCTGTAAAAAGAAAAAAGAGGATGGACAGTGACATGGGAGAGAAAGGGATGGAGAAGGAAACACGAGAGGATAAGAAAGAAGGGAAGGACAGGAAAAGGAAGGAGAGAGGGGGTAAGGAAGTAGAAGAGAGATAGAGAACTGCAGGAGGGATATCGACGAGGTGAAGAAAAAGGGGGATGAAGAATGATTGAGATAGAGGGAGAGAGGGGGAAGGGCAATTTAATGATGGGAGAGAGGGAATAAAGATTAGAGAAAGGAAAGTGGAGTGAGAGAAAGGCAGGGGGCTGATAAGAATGGAGGGAAGAAAAACTGGGAGGGAGGGAGAAAGAGGGAGACAAAAGGAGAGACAGAATGGCAGGAAGTAGATGGAAGGAGGTAAAGAAAAAGGAGGGATGAATGGACAATTGAAGGAGAGGACGACTAGGGAGCCAAGGACTGATGAACAGAAAGAGAGAACGAGGGAACGGCAGGAGCGAGTGGAATGGAGGGAAAGAAAAAGGAGGGAGGATTTAGGGATGCAGGACAGAAGGGGAGAGAAGGGAGGAGAGCCGTAGGAGAAGAGAGAGGGAGTAAAAAGTGAAGAAGGATAAAAGAAGAAAGAGCAGGGGAAATGGAGGCACGAGGACAAAAGGAGTGAGTGATGATAAAGACAGAGAAAGAGAAGGAAGGAGGCCGAAGGAGAGACAGGGAGAGAGAGAGAGAAAGCAATAAGAAAGAAGATGGAGAGAAGATCCAGAGTAAAAAGAGAGAGGATGAAGTGATGTGATTGGTGGCTTTGAAAACCTCTGTCACTCTGCAGATAGAGATCATTTCACCAAAGGTCTCTGTTCTGTTAATAGCAGAAACAGCAGAGTGGAGAGGTCAGCTGAGTGTGTGTGTGTGTGTGTGTGTGTGTGTGTGTGTGTGTGTGTGTGTGAGAGCCTGACCAATCAAAAACTGCCTTGGATAAAAAACTTAACGGCTCAACTCGAGTGTGGCTGCCTGTGACACAGTGTTAAACAGAAAAGCAGAAAATCCGGCATGTCTGTGTTGTAGATGCTCTTGCTGGAGTTCTTCTGCTTCATTGGCACGTGTAAGATCATTTCTCTTTGCTGACACGATTGTCTGTCTGATTGTATTTGTGTTATTATGATTCTTATTCTAATTATTCTGATTGTTATTAGTAGTAGTTCATTGTAACATTAAAAAGTGAGAAAACAAGGAACAACGATCTGATCCAATGTGAAACCAGAAGGTTTAGATCCATCTCATTCATTTGAAAGATTATGTGTGAACCTGCTCTGAGTCGAGGAAAACTCGTTTTTAACTTCTATTACTCTGAGTTTTTTTCTTCTTTGGAAGCGAACAGTTTACATCGGCCGTGTCTCAGTGAAACACATTTAGGCCTGATCGGTGTGTTGAAATCATTACCTTCCTCACTAAGCATTTTGTGTTGTAGCATTTAGAAACCATCCGTTGTCTACATCCACGTTCGCCTCCTAGCCTTCCTCTTCCTTGCCTTTGTGTGCGCACTGATTCGGTCCTTGGTGCCACCGGCTGCCGGACTGGCGAGCGGCCCGAAACCGCCGTGATACACACGCCGACGTGCGTCTGATCCAACTTGTTGCCAGAGACTTAAAGTGACTCAGTACAGTGTGGAAGTTCTCACCTTTAAAGTACTTCACAAGACTGAAGTCATTTAACGGACAGTAGCAATCACAGCAACTCTTGAAAGGAAGGGTCTGGTGTAAAGAAAACATGGACTGAACTTTCTGTTTAAACAAAAGAAAACTCAGTTTGTTGGCACAACTTCATTTTTTTTCTTCGAATGATACATTTTAATTCTTATTTATGAAAAAGAATATATGTTTTCAGTTTTACTATGTAGTAGTTGAAATACCTCTTGCTTTTTTATTTTATTTTTATTTCTTTGCATCGTCTCTGCATTGTGTGTATGTGTGCATGTGTTATGTTTGTCTGTTATGTGGAAAGTGAGAGGAAAGACGAGAAAAAAAAGCAGTGGAAAAGAAGAAAGAAAGTGGAATCAGACTCGTGTGTGAGCTTTGACGTAAAGGATCTTGCTCTTGTGCGGATCCATATTTCTGTCAAGCCAGCTGTGTGAAGAGGACTGTCTGGAGTCCACTTGTGCCGTGGGTGGTTGGCCCCTCCCTCTGGATTGTACCCACTGATTTGACAATGACATGATTAACATCAGATGGACTCTACTAAGATAACTACAAGGTAAACTGCTTCTGTAAAAAAAACAAAAAAACAAAACGAGAATAATATTAAGGCACCAGGCTGCAGATATCTCATTAGTCTGAAAACAGCTCAGGTCTGACTGTTTTACCTGTTCACCCACTCAGGCAGGTATAAGGGCAGCCTGACCCTCTGCTCGGGTCCTTTTTTCCAAACCAGGAAGTGCTACAGAGGTAAGGAGTGAGTGTAGCATCTTTAATCAATATTCAACAAACAAAAATGAGAAATACTTTCCTACAACTTTTATCCGGTGGAATTAATGATAAAGCTCAGGAGACTGGTCACTGTTAAGTGTGTCTCTACCTAACTTCTCCGGGATTTTTATCACTTCCAGTGACAGAGGAGTCTTTCGCGACAGTCGTACACACAAACCCATATTTATAAGGCCCAATAGATCGGAAAAGCAGGAATGACCTGTAAAAACATGCAAAACACCTCTTAACTATTTGCCTTTATTTGGTAATTTATAGTCAAGACAGGCAGGAAGTGTGTGTGTGTGTGTGTGTGTGTGTGTGTGTGTGTGTGTGTGTGTGTGTGTGTGTGTGTGTGTGTGTGTGTGTGTGTGTGTGTGTGTGTGTGTGTGTGTGTGTGTGTGTGTGTGTGTGGGCTCAAATTAGGGTCAATAAAATGTTGAGCTTGTAAAGAGATGTTCACAAAGAACTACAAAGTTTGTCGTTGCAAATCAACTTTTTTTGTACCTGTAAGATAAATCTGCATGGAAAATGCAAGTTTGTGTGAAAAAGATTTGTATTTGAAGAAAATGTTTGTATTTTTAACTGAGACTGTGAATAAAATCTGTGATCAAGTGATATCAGTGGTGAGGTTACACAGAGGCGATGTGAAAAAAGAAGCGCTTTACTGAACGTCCGTTTACAGATACAAAGCAGAAAACTGTAAAAGTCAAAGTTCCCACACTGTGTGTGACGCTGAAGTTACAAGCACAAATTTTGACCCTGTTATTTTATTACCTGAATCTGATTGGAAAGTGGGAATCCAGTCACAAAGCAGAGTCCAATCAGAGGGCAGAGGGCTCAGTTGCCTGAAAGGTGTAGCAGATTTTTAAGATGGACGACGGTGTGGGCTCTTCCACGACCCAGGAGGGTTTGCGCACATACACAGTACAGTAAGTCTTTACCATTATTTTCTACGGCATCATCAAATATAAGTAAACCCAGCTCGGAGGCGGAAGAACCCACTCTGTCGCCCATCTTGAAAATCTACCGCGTAAATCAGCACACCCTTGTCACCCACCTTTTGTCCTTCTAAAGCTGATATTGTAAACGTGTTAGAAAACTGTTGTCTACGTACGCATCCAGCAGCCACATTAGCAACATTAACATTCATTTGGAGCAATGTTTGTGTCCACCTGATTGAATCTAAGACCACTACTCCCTCTCTTTTAGCTCTGGTTTTGGTCTCCACCAGCTCCCGAGGGAAACATCGGGCTCTTTAGCTGCTAAATGCTCCGGCTGGTCTCTGACTGTGTCTGTCTGCCGTTTGCTGCTGAGCAGGTACCGGACGGTGGCTTTACCAGAGCTTGTCGGATGAAAAAAGCTGCCTGCTGCTACTATGAGTGACACCATTCACTTAATAAAGTGTCATTTGACCCACTGTTCATATGAAAATATTGATTGGCACAGTGTGAATGTCCTTGACAGCTGAAGAGCCTAAAGAAATTGATGACTCAGCGTCACTGGGAGACAAATACGATTCTAAGTACGGCCATGTTTGAAGACTCAGTCGAACACGGGCAATAACAAGGACAATTGAGTAAAAGCTCCCTTTCTTTTACCCCAAAAGAGATTTGGGACAGGCTGACGTCACATCTCACTTATCTACTTACCCCAAGATTAAGTTTAGTTAATATCACGTCCTCTGGAGTCATGATGCAGCAAATACCTCAAAACTCTAATAGCCCACTTGTTTCTGTTTCATCCATTCAAAGTCGATATGATCATTTCTGTGTGGAGTCAGACTCGCCGTCTCTTGAAACCTGCTTAAACCTTGTTGTACAATCAGTAAAGTAGACCGTCCTCCGTCAGAGAACAAACCTGCTTTTCTTCTTGCAGATGGCTACATTCTTGTTATCTTTTTATTGTTTTCTTTTTCCTTCCTCCCTGACAGCAGCGATATGTTTTCTAGTCATGCATCAAGAGATCAAATCTAAAAGTAATACAATCTCTAGACTTACATCTTGGTGGTTTAATTTGAAAACCAACTCTCTCCGCCTTCTCCTGCAGCTTTAAAACTGAAATAAGTTATGCCGGCGTTGCCCTCGCTTCACCCTCTGACAAAAACAATAGCGGCCGGCTCGCCTCAGAAAACTGTGTTTTACAATAATACTCGTCCACAAAGCAAGACCGACAATGTCAATGGTTTTATGGTGCGCTACACAGTGCAGCTAATGTTCTCCTGCAAGCCAGCATCGCTTCAGTGCCTCTCCCTCTCTCTCTCCTCCTTTTCCCCCCCGTCTCCCCCGGTGTGCCTCGCCCTCTTTCTTTTTTTTCTTCTCCTCTCTTTTCTTCTCCCCGGCTCTCCCTCGCTCCCTCTCTTCGTATGAAAAATCCATTCCAGCATGGGTTTTGACAGCCTGTCTTTGGTGGGTGTGTAAAATTCAAATAATTCACTGTGCATAGACAGTCACTTTGGGGCTGCTTTGTATTTTGTATTTGACTCTGTGTCACTTCGCCTGCCTGTCGAGTCCCAGTAGGCGGCGTTTAGCTTTTCAAAAAACACCACCAAACTGGAGGTTTATTTATTTTTGTGAATATTTCCAAAGGCAGGAGCTGTTTTAGTCGACCAGCTGCGATGGCAGGTACATGTCGAAATGCACCAGATGCTTTTACCAGACAACAAGAGATTTTGGTTTGAGCACACTGATAATTAGAACACTTTTATTCATGGACAAGGGCAGTAAAAAATTAAAGTCTTTTGTGTCATTGCATCCCTGAATGCAAGTTCTTGGACTTCAGTTTGGTTTAAAAAGCAGGGATCAGAGCTGAATTTGTGCAGGGGGCTCAGACTGGCCCGTTGTTTCCCTTTACGTAGCGTCAATGTTTTTAAATCATCTTGTTCCATCTATGGTATATTCTGTATCAGTTTGCTCCAGCTCCTCGTTGAAACTATATGATGTTTACATTGAGTGCAATATTGATATCAAGGCTGCATTGTCAACTGGGCAAAGCGACAAGCTAGGCTGCCCTAGTCTCTCTGTGTGGCGAGTAGTTTTTGGAAATTTGAATAACTGCAAATGTTATCAGTAATTTTCCACTCAAGCACATTATAAACAGAAATAATAATGGCGTTAAATGAGCATACCAGTGCTTTTGCAAGTTTTAGCTCAAAGCATGTGACACATTTTTACATTTCGGGATGTTTTTCCTGCCATTCCAGACATCCGTCCGGTTTCCGTTTATTTCCACATAGTGTGAGAATCAGTTAGTGGACTCTTGAACCTCCTTGAGTCGTGTAATTTATCACAGTAAACATCAACTTGCCCATGACAATTGAACACCTCTATCCATATTCTGTTTTTGTTTTTTTGTTTTTGTTTTTTCCAAAGTATTGTTTCCAAGGCCAAGAACATTTACCGAATTTCATAAATGGAATACGTCTGGTTGAAGTTTGCACTGTGTTTACCTTAGGAAAAAATCAAAAATGAATGCGGACTTGATGTTCGCTGTGAGGGATGACACAGTTCAAGCGAGTGCACACAGAATGGGAGGGACCGGGGGGTCCCACAGTGGGGGCCCAACAGCTCATTTTCGTCATTGGGGTCCATGAGCGGGATAGCTGTCCATATTCAAAGCCTACATTTCTTTAATGGCAACAATATTCCACCAAATGGAACTATTCCAGATATCTTGTTCATCATATTGTGCCCATTTACCTGAAATTCAGCCCGGCATATTTGGTACTTTTGGAAACTTTGGGGTCTCTTCTAGAATTTAAAATAAACTTCTGTGAGTTTGAACAACATGTGTTTCCAAGACGAGGCCGCTTATGGGCCGCTGCTTGTCGATGGGTTGTCAAAGTATCAGGCTGCTGATTTGATTCATCATATGCTTGTGGTGTCACAGTGAACACGTCTAACAGTATTTTAGATCGTATGAGCTCATTAGGAAGGTCCACACTTTTTTTTTTATTGCCCACTGAGCTAGAAATGCCCAATTGTTGATCATTTTTCCACATGAAGCTATTGCCAAATTATCATTTACTGCTTGTCTAAATATATTTTGCAATGATTAATTTTATGTTCTTCAATTGGTTGCATATCTCATGACTTTAGTATTTTTGCCGTGCATGATTATTTCACTTTCTTGTTTTATGTATTTTCTCTCCTCTTGCTTTCTTCCCTTCTTTCTTCTCCATTTTTCCACCCTCTCATTCATAACTTCTCTTCCTCACGTTTCCTTTTCCTCCCACTTCCTCTTCTTCTCCTGCTCGTTGTCTCTTTACAGCTGTCGTTAAAGAACCTCCTCACGTTTTTTTGTGTGTTTCACAGTGACCCCTACTGGGAGCGGCCAGCTAATGCAGGCAGCTGCTCCGCCGCCCGGCCCAAGACCCTTCACCTGGCCGGCCAGCAGCATACCTCCTCACCATGGTAACGTTTGTGTGTGCTCCTGGGAGCAGTAGTAGTAGTAGAAGCACTAGTAGTGGTAGTAGTGTGTGTTTGTGTGTGTTTGTTTTGTTGGATAAGAGCAGTGTGAATAGTTTGCTGAACAGTTTTTTGCTGCTGTTGATTTGAAATAACTCTCCTCATGTACTGGACCCCGTGTTGGTTGGACTAGTTCTGTATTTGTAGATATTTAATGTTTTTTCTACCTACGCCAAATCAAAGTGAAGGAGGGTTTTCTTAAGTCTCTTTATGGAGGCATTTTGAAAATGATGATTAGCCTAGCATAGCTTAATATCTGAATGTAAATGGAATCAAGAAAAAAGTAATTTCAAATGTAGAGAATTGAGCTTTCAGTCGGACACCGATAGATGAAGACTCGAATTAAAGGAGATCCTTGAGGATGTCTGCAATTAAAATGGAAGTTAGGACAAAGGATGGCTTTTGACTCAGAGCAGAAACTTGTTGAGTTGCCTAATGCTGTCATTTTGTTCCCAGGAAGTGTCCTTTAGTTTCCAAAGTATTTCCATAGACTTCAAAGTACCAAAATGCGAAGCTCCTACAGTATCATTGATCTGTTACAGTGCCCAGTTGCTTTTGCTATCTTTGACAGTTGTCAAATAGTAGTTTCTATGCTGCACAGCCACCTATCGTAATTGATAAGCCAATATGTTTCATGAGGAATTTGTTGTCCGGAAGATGACGACAAGGGCTTCAGTAAAGGATTGATTAAAGATGGAGGAAACAAGCACAGCTGGGAAACTAGGCAAACAATTAAGATAGAGTCGTTCTGCTCGGTACAAAAAAAGGGCCAAGTCCCGTCCTGTCTCAGCAAAGACGGAGGATGACTTGATCCGTATTATCAGTATCAACATTGCTTCTGTGCAGGTGGGTCACTTTAAACTGCCATTCATTCCATGCTTATGTCCACATCAATGACACGAAGTGTTCTGTAGAATTAGTCCTGCAATGGTGCTAGTCATTCAGCTCTGTTGTCTGTTTGCAGCCGAGGTAGAGACAGTTGAGTAAATGTAGATGTGATTAAAAAAAGTAATCCTTTATTAAAAAGCAAAGTTGGTTCACGATAGAAGAGGGGAACAGCTGATGCAAACTTTCAGATTGTCTTTGCTGACGCTTCTGCTCTAGTGTTGTACACCATCTTTGCGGAGGCAGACTGTTGTAAAATCTGTTGTAAAATCTCACCTTCAATTCTATTTTAATCATGTAACGGGAAATATGTATTTATATAATAATTGTAATGGTATTTTGTTGGTAGCAGGGTGTTGCTAAAGCACATTTTGTTTCTCATGTTAGAACCTGACCACTTCTGGTACTACAGGGTTCAGTTACTGGCCAGGTCGGTCACGAGGCGAGTTAACTGTAGGGATCAGCAGATTGTCAGTGGTTTATCTTTCTGTGTGGGTGGATGTCTATCATCAAGGGTAAATCTTCCAACTCTGCTAGTTTTGTTAGCCCTGTATGTGTGTGTTTAAAGTTTTTCTCTGTGTGTTTGCTCATATTGCAGTCTGGATTGCAGCTTTTGTAATTCGCTCTAACAAAATTGTATCATTCCTCCTCAACCCATCACCCCCCCCAATCCCTCCTTAGAGGTCTTTGTCAGTGAACAGAGAGGAGATTTGACACCAGGAAGTGAACTGAGGCTAGATGTTGTGGTGTATTTGTGTGTGTGTGTGTGTGTGCGTGTGTGTGCGAGTGTGTAAAGGATTACAGTACTGGAGAATAAAGGGGGGATTTGTGTCGGAGTTGGGCTGAGAGCTGAAAGGAGACGGCAGTTAATAGCTCATTATATGACGAGCTTAACACCATGTAGGCCTGTATGTAAGCACACACACACACACACACACACACACACACACACACACACACACACACACACACACACACACGTATACACAGAGTAAGAGCCTTTTTTTTAGACACCATCTGATAGTTTGCATCTGTTGTTCTGCAACATGTTTGTATTTTAGTTCAAATCCAGTTCAATTTCTAGGTGTTCACGTTCATTGTAGTTCGATTTAAAAACAAATATATCCAGTGACATGGCTGCTGTTCATGTGATCTGACCTCAACAAAAATGGCTTCCAAGCTGCTGGTATTTCCCAGGTCTGAGTGTAAAGCACCCAATAATCTCTGATTTGGTGACTTACAGATCAAAAGACCATCACGTAGAAGTTCTGTTGAAATGTGAATCTATTCACAGGTCAGCACAGTTCAGTAATTTATTTTATTTCTTTATTATCTTTGTAGAGATCTAGGTTCCATACAACATTACTTCGGTAACGACGACAGTATATGTCAACATTTAGTGAGACAGAAGTGGAGGCATTTTTAAATGCTGTCTAAATGACAGTTATACAGAAACTCAACCCCTTAACAAACCTTGTTTTCTATCAGATACGTCCGGCTTTTAAATCGGTGACAGTAGCCACTACCTTAACTCCACAACATAAAAGCATTGTCAAGAAGGAGAGATCAGAACTGAAAGAGAGGTGCTATGATCAGGCAATGATCATAGCACCTCTGTTGTATAATAATAACAATGAGACTAATAATAAAACGAAATTATAATAATAGCGTGACTGATAATACTAATAAAACTAAATATAATAAAAGTAATGATAATCATAATAACTGAAGCAGTGGGTGTTAGCAGGATCATGGGGCAGTAGGTGGTTTACAGTCTCAGATCCAGACTCTGCAGCACCAGGGGCAGAAACACCTGCAGAAAGCGACAGGAAGAGAGAGGAGAGGGAGACGAGGAAGAACAAAACCACGGGAGAGGGAAGAAGTCAAGTTAGTAACAAGCATTGATGGGATATGAATGCGTGCAGATGGAGAGGAAGAGGAGGAGAGAGGAGCTCAATGCACCATGGGAAGTCACCCGGCAGTCTAGGCCTGTAGCAGTGTAACTAGCAGACGGGTCAAGACAAACCCGAGCCCATGCACACCTATGCCTGAGTGGGATTACCTGTGAGTTTTTTTTTTGTGTGTGTGTGTGCGGATGCCATCATACATACACAATCGCAGGTATCTTTGCATTTCTATTACAGCATGTGTGTGTTTAGTTTAGTTTTGTGTCTGCATGTTCTCTATGGAAATGAGTATTTATATGCACACCTATGCCTGAGTGGGATTACCTGTGAGTTTTTTTTTTGTGTGTGTGTGTGCGGATGCCATCATACATACACAATCGCAGGTATCTTTGCATTTCTATTACAGCATGTGTGTGTTTAGTTTAGTTTTGTGTCTGCATGTTCTCTATGGAAATGAGTATTTATATGCACACCTATGCCTGAGTGGGATTACCTGTGAGTTTTTTTTTTGTGTGTGTGTGTGCGGATGCCATCATACATACACAATCGCAGGTATCTTTGCATTTCTATTACAGCATGTGTGTTTAGTTTAGTTTTGTGTCTGCATGTTCTCTATGGAAATGAGTATTTATATGCACACCTATGCCTGAGTGGGATTACCTGTGAGTTTTTTTTTTGTGTGTGTGTGTGTGCGGATGCCATCATACATACACAATCGCAGGTATCTTTGCATTTCTATTACAGCATGTGTGTGTTTAGTTTAGTTTTGTGTCTGCATGTTCTCTATGGAAATGAGTATTTATATGCACACCTATGCCTGAGTGGGATTACCTGTGAGTTTTTTTTTTGTGTGTGTGTGTGCGGATGCCATCATACATACACAATCGCAGGTATCTTTGCATTTCTATTACAGCATGTGTGTGTTTAGTTTAGTTTTGTGTCTGCATGTTCTCTATGGAAATGAGTATTTATATGCACACCTATGCCTGAGTGGGATTACCTGTGAGTTTTTTTTTTGTGTGTGTGTGTGCGCAAGTAGGCAGAATGGTTGTAAACTAAAAGAGACAGATGTACCAAGGAGAGCTACTGCCTACTGCTGCCCTGTTCACTTTTCCTCTCTCTAACACACACACACACACGTATACACAGAGTAAGAGCCTTTTTTTTAGACACCATCTGATAGTTTTTGCATCTGTTGTTCTGCAACATGTTTGTATTTTAGTTCAAATCCAGTTCAATTTCTAGGTGTTCACGTTCATTGTAGTTCGATTTAAAAACAAATATATCCAGTGACATGGCTGCTGTTCATGTGATCTGACCTCAACAAAAATGGCTTCCAAGCTGCTGGTATTTCCCAGGTCTGAGTGTAAAGCACCCAATAATCTCTGATTTGGTGACTTACAGATCAAAAGACCATCACGTAGAAGTTCTGTTGAAATGTGAATCTATTCACAGGTCAGCACAGTTCAGTAATTTATTTTATTTCTTTATTATCTTTGTAGAGATCTAGGTTCCATACAACATTACAACATTACATTACATTACATTACTTCGGTAACGACGACAGTATATGTCAACATTTAGTGAGACAGAAGTGGAGGCATCTAAATGACAGTTATATAGAAACTCAACCCCTTAACAAACCTTGTTTTCTATCAGATACGTCCGGGTTTTAAATCGGTGACAGTAGCCACTACCTTAACTCCACAACATAATCGCATTGTCAAGAAGGAGAGATCAGAACTGAAAGAGAGGTGCTATGATCAGGCAATGATCATAGCACCTCTGTTGTATAATAATAACAATGAGACTAATAATAAAACGAAATTATAATAATGGCGTGAATAATAATACTAATAAAACTAAATATAATAAAAGTAACGATAATCATAATAATTGAAGCAGTGGGTGTTGAGCAGGATCATGGGGCAGTAGGTGGTTTACAGTCTCAGATCCAGACTCTGCAGCACCAGGGGCAGAAACACCTGCAGAAAGCGACAGGAAGAGAGAGGAGAGAGACGAGGAAGAACAAAACTACGGGAGAGGGAAGAAGTCAAGTTAGTAACAAGCATTGATGGGATATGAATGCGTGCAGATGGAGAGGAAGAGGAGGAGAGAGGAGCTCAATGCACCATGGGAAGTCACCCGGCAGTCTAGGCCTGTAGCAGTGTAACTAGCGGACGGGTCAAGACAAACCCGAGCCATACCTGACTTTAAGCTTTATCAAGAAGGAAGGTTTTAAGGTGAGGAGGAGGTCAGTACTCACGCTGCAGCATTCTACGTCAGCTGGACAGTAATTAGAGACCTGCTGGGACATTCAGCTTATTTTCTAGTTTGCCAGGATACGGTGCTGGTGTGATGTTAGCTTTAGCAGGAGCTGGTCTGCTGGCTCTGGGAAACCGTCTGGTCCTCTGTGTGTGTTTGAGTGTGTTAGCTTCGCAGCGGCAACTTTAGCCACAGTTTGCTAACCCACAACGTAGCTAACGTTAGTCACACCGCTGGGTGTCTCGTTGTTTGCTCTCTATCCTCTTACTCCTCCTTTAACCGTTGAAGCATCAGTGCTGTTGCCATGGTTACCCGCCCCTAATTTATAAACTAAACCGTCGAGCAGGTGTTCTAGCGGACACCTGTCAGCCAATCAGAAGCCGGCGTTTCTTTCCATGGAGTGCATAGATGTCAGTGGAGAGCTGCGCTCCTGTGCGGTGTGTGTGCCTGGTCTGTTAGATTTGAGTTGTCGGGCTGTGTGCCTGTAGTGTGTGTGTGTGTGTGTGTGTGTGTGTGTGTGTGTGTGTGTGTGTGTGTGTGTCTGTCTGTCTGTATCTGTGCATCAGTACGTGTCTCTCTTACTTTGGCCGGGCGTATTTCTAATGTTAAGGTGAAATTGAGATAAATGGTGGAGGAGCTGGGTGGCCACAGAGGCCCCTGATATACACTCCACCTGTCTACTCTGCTTACAGCTGTGTGTGCGTGTGCGCGCGTGTGTGTGTGCGGATACCATCATACATACACAATCGCAGGTATCTTTGCATTTCTATTACAGCATGTGTGTGTTTAGTTTAGTTTTGTGTCTGCATGTTCTCTATGGAAATGAGTATTTATATGCACACCTATGCCTGAGTGGGATTACCTGTGAGTTTTTTTTTTTGTGTGTGTGTGTGTGCGCATGTGTGTATGTTGCTGTTGATGTGTGTTTTTGTGTTTATAGTGTGTGTGCGCAAGTAGGCAGAATGGTTGTAAACTAAAAGAGACAGATGTACCAAGGAGAGCTACTGCCTACTGCTGCCCTGTTCACTTTTCCTCTCTCTAACACACACACACACACACACACACCATGGAGATGCTGTTATTCAAGTAGTACCTAAGCGAGGCTAGAGAGAGACTGTGTGTGTGTGTGTGTGTGTCCGTCTGTGTTTGAATGGAGAGAGAGAGAATAAAGGTTTGGTGTGTTGTGAGATAATAGAAAGACGAAAACGGAGGGAACAGAGAGAGAAGAGGGATGGGTTGTTTTGGATTCTTGTTTACTGGTATTATAAGGAAAAAGAGGAGGAGGGGGTATCATTATCTGAACAAATAGGGTGTCTGTTAGTGAGTTCCAAAACTACCCAAATTATTGTTTTGATGGTCTGGTACTCCATCAATAGGACGTAGACACACCAAATTACTTGGTTGAGACTGTCCTCTCAAGAAAAATGACAGAAGTGTCCCAAAATAACACGTTTACTTTCGAATGACAACTAGCGCTGATAGGAATTATAACTCTTGTCTGCCGGGAGTGAAGAAGTGTGATGAGGTTTCGGAGTCACAGCGTCCATCAAGAGGAGGAGGTCAGGGTGGTTGGATGGGTCAACCCAAACGTCTGACTTTGACATGAGGGACTGCTGTTTCCTACCAACATGACGGCAGTCTCTCCCTTACCCATACCAAGTAGCTTCTGTGCCTGAACCTTAACCACGTGGTGTCAGATCAGAAAACGCTTTCGTGAAACACGGAAAGGAGGAGATGTGGTTAATTTTACGTATGTGGCCAATTTTACGTAGCGTGTCACTAAAGTGTTGACGGACAACACATCCAAAATGTCTGATCCTGCAGTACAGCATCCGCTAGCAGTGACTCCAGCATTATTAAACGGGTTCATGGTTCTGTTTAGACACTCACAGCACCTGGTTCAGGTTCGGGAAAGATCCTGGTCTGGTTTAATACAGTCAAAGTTCAACGCTACTACAGACCCAACCTGTTTGTTTACATTCAGGCAAAACCTCCATCTTTCCCGAACCTTAACCAAAGTGCTGCTGTTGCCTAAACCGCAGACGGGACTGTGGATGTGGACCCCGGTCTCCGGTGTGGCAGGACGTACGCTTTGTACGTCCTCCGTCCAACCCCAACCGCCTCCCTGTGACTACGCTGCCGTCGATAAATGTCGCGCTTCACTCATTTGAAACAAAAACACAGAAAAACCTTCACATAATCCAACCAGCGCTTATGTTTCCTACAAACATCCTGCCGTTGCACTTGAACTGCACAGAAACATGATTTCTAGGAGACAGGGTTAGGATGGCACAGACAAATCATGTCACTCTGCCGATAGATGTGATGCTGTGAAACCGGGTTCCTTAAGTTGAAGCGAGTCATTGGTTCCCAACCCCCGACCCTGAACCACGGTTTGTGCCCGACCGCGTGGGTTTTGGGCAGAACTGTGTGCAATGCGGGAGATGAAGTGAAGAGAGGAATAATGAAGAGATGTAAACAGTCATGTGTCTGAATTTATGACAGAGACAGGTGGATAGAGAGAGATTGGAGGTGTAGCAGGTGTGCTGATTCGCCCCAGGTCTGTCCTTCAGAGATGATGGCTGTAAAAACCCATAAATCCTCCTCCACCTCCTCTTCATGTTCCCGTCCTAAATTTTCTATATCCCTTCTGTTTTCTATTTCTTCTCCCTTCCTTCACCTTGTTTTCTCTTTTTCCCTCCTCTATTCTTTACCCTCTCCTCTCCTCCACCCCTTCTTATTCCACCTTTTCTCCTTTCCTTCTCCTCTTTCAATTTGTGTAATTTTTGTCCCTTTTCCCTTCCCCTCTCTGTCTAGTTTGCTTCTTTCTCCATGCCTCACATTCTTCTTTCCGTCCTCTTTTTTCTTCTCACTGTCTTTACTTACTCTTATTTCCTTCCACTCTTTTCTTCTTCTTATCCTCTCTTCACTCCTTCCTTTATCTGGTCTCTTTCCTTTCCTTTTTTCTCACCTTTTTCTTTCTCGATTTCTTCCCTTTTTCCATCTTCCATCCTTTTTCTCCTTCATCTTGTATTTCCTTCTGTCCTCAATCAAATCCTTAATTCCTTTGTGTTTTTTTCCTTCGATCTTCCTTTGCCCCCTTTCATTACTTCTTACATCTTTCTTTCTTCCATCTCTTACCCTTTTCCCTCCTCGCATTCTTACCTCGGTCTGTATCAAACTCTGTCTTCCTCCATCCTGTCTTTTTCCTTTCATCACCCTTCTTTCCATTCTGTTTTTCCTCTCCAAACTGTCTTCCTTTGTTTCCTCTTTATTTATTTCCGTATGTCTCCATATGTTTCCGTACCCGTGTTTCTTGTTTTCTTTCTTTCCTTCTTTCCTTTCTTTTACTTGCTCCCTCTTCATCACTTCAAGTTCCCCTTCATACTTGTTTCCTCTCTCTCTCTCTCTCTCTCTCCCTCTGAGCGTTGGTTTGATGGCGAGGATGTGATGTGTTCTGATGTGTGTTTTTTCTCTCCCATGTCGCATGAGTCGACTCCGGGCGTGCCGCTGACTTTGTTCAACTTTCTCTCTTTGATGCCACACTTTTTCTCTCACCTTGCCTTTCTTTTCTAACCTACTTTCCCCTCCAATTTTTTTCACTCCCCAAAAAAACAATATAGATTCTCCTTCTCTCCATCTGGTTTTTTTTTTATTTTGAAGAGAAAGAGGCAACCCGAATTCAATAATTTAACCTCTTCTCCTCTTTTGTCTTTTATTTTTCTATATTTTATCATCTACCTGTGTCTTTGTCTGGCAGGAAACATGTTAATAATGAATTGTATAGATTTAGACAGAGAGAGAAAGTGTGTGTGTGTGTGTGTGTGTGTGTGTGTGTGTGTGTGTGTGTGTGTGTGTGTGTGTGTGTGTGTGATAGAGAGAGAAAACAGCAGAGATCTTTTGAAGTGTGATGTCTGTAGTCCAGAGGCATTGATCTCTGTCTGATTGCCACTGAAATCAGCAGTCAGAATGCTTGATGAGGTTTGTTTGAAATAAATCAGAAGGATGAGTTTTAGCTAATATCCCGCGAAACCTTGTTTACCTTCGAGAAATCAAACAGGAAGATGTCACCATTCAGAAACCATGGCTCTAGGTAACTGCTATGCTTCCCAGTTTAACATCTGGACTCCATTTTGGTTGCAGAGTCGTTTGTATTTTAAACCACAAATGTACAAAGTGCAGGATTTTGACACCAGAGACAGTTGTCCACGTCCTGTGTCCCGTGGCCTTTAGGTTTAAATCACTAAAAGTCTGGAAACATTTATTTTTGGTTAGATACTGAAAACGTAGAGTCCTGTTTTTTGCTTGTGTTGACTGTTGACTGTGTTTTAAACCAAGTTTTAAACCATTAATCATACTTTCATTCATTCCTTGTAATCCGTTTGCTGTTGTAGGACAGTTGTATGTGCGCACACTTTTTTGGAGACAGAGTCGGTTTGTCCCACAGAACATGAGAAAATAACCGAAAGCGCTCTCACCAGATCTGGATCTTATTCTGTGTTAGAAAAAGCACCACCTGATGACTCGAGTGGCCGGACAGAGTGCACTCAGTGAGCAGGTCAAAGACGTGCTGGGAAGCCAAACCATTCAGACTTTTGAAGTTGATTGTGTGTCGCACCGGAAGCCATCGAAGGGACCGAAGTACCGGAGTACGCTACGTACAGACGAGGATTGTGCTTTTGAAAGAGCTGGAGCCTTCCTGTACTTTGAACTGGTTGAGATGAATGCATGGACCCGTTTCTCCAAATCAGCTGGGGATATAAATCCTCTAACTTTTGATATGGTTTTCAAATGACAAAAACACTTACATTACTGATGTGGCTCTCAAACTTAGAGAGTATTTCCAAAACAGTGGCTGGAGATATTTCCACATTGAAACCCAACAGGTAGCTACAGTAAACCGTTCTGTTTCAGTTGCTTCTTGCATCCCGAAGACGTTTTTGCGGTTTAAAAAAAATAAATAAAAACATTGGATTGTTTCTTCGTAAACTTTGCTGTCGAAAATGAGCGTTCAACCTCTGACGTCTGTTTCTGTTGATGATTTAATGGTGAGATTGAAGCAGCATGAGGTTCGTCCTTGTTTTTTCTCAACCCACAGAGTCCAAATCTTATCTAGTGAAAAATTAAGACTCAGTTTTCACATTTAGCTTCCCTGTAAACCAATCAAAACACCATGATTCCGTTTCAAATGCAGCCAAACTCACCATCCTGCATTCCCGGATGACTGAACCGATTTACCGGGCACAGGCCCAGGGGCCCAAGGAGTCGCGGAGCCCCTGATCCAGAGGCTCTGTATGAAGGGATGAACATTTTTTGTTGAAAAGTTGTAGATTCGCAGCCTTTACTGTTGTTGTTTCATTATTACTATGTACTGCACATAGCCCGCTGAGGCTACGATAAGCCTTAAATCAGTAAAGCATGTTGTACGTTGTTAGGCGGCAGAATTGTTATAATTTAAGAAAACAAAATTTTGCATCCTATTGATGGTTCCCTATAATATTTTGTATCGTCTGTGTAATATCTGTGCAGAGGTGTGTCAGTGGGGGTCTGCCGTGGCAGGAGGTTTCAATCGGGAGGCAGACAACCTCTCTTTATCTCAGAGTGAACAAAATACTAATAGTTCCGGTGCAGTTCTTTTGAACAACAGCAGCACTTTACAGTTGCACTTAACCTCTCGAATGTCTCCGAAAGAGACGCAAACTGATCTGTTGCCGTCTCGCAAATCGGTCTGTGCCACCCAGCACTAGCTGTTGACTGACACCGGCATCTTTCTTGATAGGAAGCAGTTTTTCTCACCCCTGGGCCACCGCTGCACCTTGAGAATAACGCCACAAGACATCATCCAGATAAACATTTGAACTCTTCACTCGGCCTCTCCTTAGACTCCCGACCACACATAAAAGCCTGTCAGCGTCCACCGCGTCAGTCCCCATGCCTGTAAATCCCTTGTCTCCCCGGCATCACTGTGAGCAGTCGGTACCTCATCTTTGACACTTGACGTACCTGAGAGACGAATCGTGACATGGCGGCGTCCCAAGCTGCTCTCAGAAAAGTGTTGAAGGCGACATCTTTTTTTTTAAATTTCTGACGAGTTTTCTATAGCAGCTCTGCTCTGCAGCTTTCTCCCCCGTCTCCCTCTGATAACAACTCCCTCTTCTCCTTGTCTATCTGTCCTCATAATAGCGAATCCCTCACCTCGTTGGACAGCTACCCACCTGTGGCGCCCGCAAAGAATCACTTAAATCCAGAGCAAACACACACACACATTTTTATTCACACAACATATATTTACTTTTCATTATTCCCGGGGTGTGTTTACAGTGAAAAGATGTGACTTTCACCTCGTCTTCACCTGCCTGCGCTGCTGCGCCGCTGCTCGCTGTTGCCCGCGGCACTTTCCCAGCATCGCTCGGGCTTGTTACTGCAGCGAGACTTACCCCCGAGGAAGACGGAGCGCTAGAGAGACGTCGCGCACATGAAATAAACTTGCTCTGTTTTGCTCCATTATGGTGCCTATAGATGTACTTCATACGGTTTTAACAGGAGAGGAAGGCGTTTCCTGTGTGTGGTTTTTATTTATTTATTTATTTATTATTATTATTTATTTTTTCAAAGGCCTTTATTTTTGTGGTTTTACAGGAATTGAAGACAGTTTTTACCCTCATCCTAAAAGATCATTTGTCTTAGTGAATCCCTCTCAAATTCTGGTGAAAAAACTGAATCCAAATAAAAAAACCAGTTGCACTGAATTGTACTACATTACTCGATGTTTTAGACTTTTCATTTTCACTATTATTTCGACCATTTTTTTTTTTTTTTATGCCTAAAAATAGGAAACAATAAGATGAGGCCTCGTTTGATCTTTAATTTTGATTCATGTCGTGCTGCTTGTAGCAACATCAGATTTATTTACAGACAACTGGGCGGAAATTCAACTTGAATTTAACGTAAATATTACACCGAATGCTGCAATGACTTTGGATCAGGCTGGTCAGTGTTAAAATTTGATTTAATCTCCAGTCGGACACGACCTTTGGCTTGATTTGGTTGTTATTTTGTTGAGCTGTGTGCCCAGATTATCCCAAATGTTTCCAGCAAGAAATCCGTTCTTTTTATCGTGGTAATGGTCCGTTTCATTCGGTCGCACATCAGTGGAGTCATATCCCCTTTGCTAATGTGTTAGTGTTGTGGCTGTCTGCCAGTGGCGGTCAAAATGGACTTTTTATCCAGTTGTTAAGATGCACTTTTGAGATCATGGTCGTTTTTTAACTATGTATTTTAACCGGATGAAGGATTTTAGTCGCGGATGTCTGGATCTTAAGTAATTAGAGAAACGGGCTTAGCACACGTTGGCCGTAGTTCGGCTCCTAGCCCCTAGGAGTCGTCCCGTGTCTGCCGAACAGCGTCGAGAAACACTTGCTTTTAACATAGTCGTATTATGCGGATAATACGACTCCCGGTCCTAACCAGGAAAAGCTGACTACAGTGACGGCAATGGTGGTGAGGACAACAACTCCCATGATCCCACGCTACTGCACGACGTCGCCAAACTCCGTCTTTTGTTATTGTTTTGATTGAGAAACCCCTAGTGGCCCACTAATCTTCATGGCCCACCACTGCTTTCACTTCTTCTGTTTCAGATATCTTGACGAATCAGAAATGCATTATTTTCATTTCTTGATGCATCTCCTCGTGCAAGAGATGAAATCAAAACTTTGCATGTTGGTTCGCGTTTTTCACCTCGAAAACTTGGCTGAAAAAGGTCGCTACATGTCGTTTAAAAGTTTTCTTGATTTAAAATTCACAATCGATGAAGGATAATGAATTTTCTACTAGACTTATTTTAATAGAGAAACTAAAACCTGTAGTTTGACAGAAACTCGGAGAAGACTTCTCATATCTTCTCAAATACAAACTCCTTCTTGCTCCACCTGCCTGTTTAAAGTCGCCATTAAAAATACAAAAAAACAACCCCCACAACTTCAAACACATGAAAGCTATTATTTCATTCCATTAAGGGCTGTGTGTCGACGGGAGGGCGGATATAAATGTTTTTAATAATTCAGCCTGTTTGCTGAGGAATGGTAGATTTCAAATGAGTGTAAATATATTGTAAAAACATGAAGAAGAAAGTAGAATCTGGTGTTGAATCAGTGATCGAGGGTAAGGCTACAGCCCGAGCTCAGCCACTGCCTCTGATGTACGCCTTATTAATTTCATTTACTCTGTCCAGAGAGGGAGAGAGGGAGAGAATCTGTAATTCTGTGTTTTTCAAGAAAAAGAAAAAGATCAAAGGCAAATTAAGTTGAGCAGGTCCGTGTAATGTGCGATTTAGGAGCCCGGAGCATTTACAGCTCTGAGTATAGCAATGAAGCTGCTTTTAAAGTGTGTGTGTGTGTGTGTGCCGTGCGTGTAGAAACACACTCCGTCACTTCCCATTAGCTCGTGTCTGTGCTTAAATTTGCATGTTAACAAATGTGGACTGAAACGGCGTGACTGCGTGTTTACGTGCATACGCGTCTGTGTGTGAATTTACAATATCCGAAACTCTCAGTGGGTCTAGTTGTGTGTGTGTGTGTGTGTGTGTGTGTGTGTCTTTATTAGTGTTAATAGTTCCAGTAGTAATGGTACTAGCGGTAGCAGCAGTAGTGGTAGTGACATAGTAATCATTGCAGTAGTAGTTGTGTAAAAGTACTGCTTACACTATACTGTGTAGCATGTGAAGCACTAAAGTAAAGTCCTTTATTTTGATTTTTGAAGTTTTTGAAGTTACTGTATAGAATAGTATTTTATTTTTTACTTATTAGTGTCTGTATTTTATATCATTTATTTTTAATTTAGTATTTGCTTTTGTTAATTTTATTTTATTTACATGAAACAATATCTGATAGATTTTTATTTTTTTATTTGATTTATTTTATTTTTGCATTAACAAATTGCCTTTTGTAGTAAATAAAAAAAAAACCCGAAACAAGCTGAAGTAACTATCTGCTTGTTATCTTCCTCTGGGCTTTTTATTTTTATTTTTTTAACCACTTGTCATGGTCATCCCATGGAAAAGTAGCCAATTGTTATCCACTGATGAAGACCATTACAATCAGTTGAAAGCTCCAGATAATGCTGGTGAGGGGGACCCTGAGGTTGAAGTCTCTGCATATAATGTATTGATTGAACCAGGTATTCCCGTTAGGGTGCCTGCAGTCTGAAGGTTACGGAAGAAGATAACAAAACGGACAAAAAACAGAAAAGAGAGCCCACATCTGACACCAAATCTAAATCGATGGAGTTAGTACAGTAACTTTCATAAGGGGTGAGGTGAGGTGAGGTAGATGAAATAGTAGCTGGAAGAACAGGAACAATAGCTATAGCAGTAGTAGTTTGTTTATGTGGCTCTGAATGTTGTGTGTGTGTGTGTGTGTGTGAATGATCCAGCTGTTGGCAGCTGCAGCAGTTAGATTGAAAGGCAGCAGCGGCCCCTGTTATTCATGAGCGTCTTTGCTTCACATTTCAGCCATAATTAATAAACTCACAGTGAGGCCAGTGTGAAATATTAACAAGATCACATATACAGATACACACACACACACACACACACACACACACACACACACACACACACACAGTACTGTCTGTACAGTGGTGGTAAAGCCCTCTAAACAGAAGTAAAGGGAGAAATGGAGGGATGGATAGAGGAGAGCGTTACCAGTTATTTAGACGTTATTTTAATTGGTTAATTGTCCTCATAAATGTCCTCATAAATGTCCATCAGGGTTTGCCCGAGTTGTCTTTAAATGTCTGTTTTTTTTAGTGACCAACAGCTGAAAACCTAAAGATATTCCATTTCTATAAATATAAAAAACAACAAAGCAGCAAATCCTCACCGTGGAGACGCCGGAAACAGAAAATGTTTCGGACTTTTCAAATTTGCGAGTGATGCATTTCCTTCATTTTTCCGTCATGAAATGTGCAGCTTTCGTGGTAATGTCACATTAAGGTTCAGTCATTTGTAATGTGTGTGTGACAGAGAGAGAGAGATGCTGCGGGATGTAACACAGCTTTTGTGTTTCAGATCTCTCACATGAATACGATGCAATAAACACAACCCGACACAGAGACGAGACAGGTGTGTGTGTGTGTGTGTGTACGCGAATGAGAGAGCAGTATTAATAAGAGTAGTAGCAGCAGTAAAAGATGTAGTAACAAACTAGTAACAGCAGTACTCAGACTGAATAAACTGCTTTTTTTTGTTAGTGAGCTAAGTCAGAGCCAACCAAACACAAACACACACTTTCCTCTATTTCGCTGATCCAATGTGATAGACAGGCCAGATGTGTGAGTGTTTGTCTTTTCCTGCACCTGCATACATTTGCCTGCCTGCGTTCGTGCGTGCGTGCGTGCGTGCGTGCTAGCGTGCGCGCACGTGTGTGTGTGTGTGTGTGTGTGTGTGTCTGTGTGTGACAGCCAGTCACCTTGCAGGTCTGCAACTCAAGGCTGCATGAATAAACATTACTGCCTGTCCACATCCGCTCCCAGCTTCACTGCGCTCCGCTCCGCTCCGCTCCACCCCGCTCTGTTCTCTTCTGTTCTGTGTGGGGATAAATGCAACAGTTAAAGTTTTGAACGGACTGACCAGCTGAGTGTTTCACAATTTTACATCTCTGCATTTACATATTTTTTTTTTACAGATTTCTTTGTTGTAATAACGTGATTAAGATGCGTCCCGGGCTTTTGAAGGGAGAACAGAGACAAACAGAAGACATTACAACTGTGGATATTTCAGTGTCTTTGACTGTGGACAGAGAGATCATAGATAGTTACAGTATAATCCTGTAGATGTAGATAATAAATAGGTACAGGTACATATACAGTATAAAGTATACACACGCAGTTAACATGACAATTATCATAGTTATCATTTCAAATACACTACATGGCCAAAAGCCGTGCCATTTGTCATCAATTATTCTACAAACTTTCTACAGCCAGCTTTGGCGATGTTGAGCTGAGTTTCGGTTAGGAACTAGTAGAAGGGGGAGTTCCAGCAGTTACAGAGCAGCATGATCCTTCATCTGGATCTGGTGTATGTGGCACCTGATGAATCGAGGTCCAGTACTGTCTCTCTTTTAGCTCTGCTTTTGGTCTCCACCAGCTCCTGAGGGAAACATCGGGCTCTTCAGCTGCTAAATGCTCCACCGTGTTCACCAGCTGCTCTCTGACTGTCTGTCTGCTGTTATCCACTGGGCAGGTAGTGGACGGTGGCTTTTTACAGCTGTTTCTCTGAAAACATCTGCATGCTGCTGAAAACGACGCTATGAGAGCGGTGACAGTGAACCGGAACAGTAAAGTTCTGGTCCGGACAGATAAACAATGAGCTGAAAGTCACTTTAAAGCCGAGGGGAGCTGCAGATTCAGCTGATACTTCCCTGTAGGTTCATCACTAGCAGACACGTCTTTCACATTAAACACTGTTCACATTGTCATTTGCAATGTTGTTGTTGTAAAAAAAAATATCCATTATAGGTCAAAGTAGAGCAAAAACAGAAAAATGGCGAAGAGGAGAGAGAGAGGAATTTGTAAGTAGAGAAAGTATAGAAAAAAAAATACAGCCAATGGTGAGAGAGAGTTGTGCAGATGAATGACGTCTATGAATATGCAGGATGCAGTAAACATAAGTCATCATGAATAAGCTTTGTTACGCAGTCTGTCTGTCTCTAAAACTGTCTGTCTATTTTACTGTCTTGCTCTTTAACTCTGTCTTTAACTGTCTGTTAGTTTTGCCTTCTGTCTTTTTCGTCTTTCTTTGATAAACAAAATCTAACCTGAGGAAAACTTTTTCCCTTGAACCCTCAGCAGCTCCCGACTCTCTGCCTGTCTGTTTTGCTACCTTTGAAAATGAGCTAGCATGTTCCAAAGATTGTTTTTTGTGCGTTGTGTGTATCGTGCACAAACACACTCCATTAACAAGCCCCGGCCATTAGCTCCAGCAGCTCACCTGAGGACTCCACACACCTTTACCTTTGATTTCTGTTCCAGCTGCCTTTGATTCGCAAATCGCTTACGATTTGAGGCTGAACTTGATCTCTAACTTTTAATTGGATTCAGATTCGCTCGGCTTGGGCGCAGGAGGCCTTTGGCAGTTGGCTGTCAGAGACTTTGGGGAGGCGAAGCGGCTGCAGCACTGCCTGGAGTTAGTTCTAATTAACCGTGTACACTGTTTTATTTTTTAGGGGATAATTCATGTTTTTCACGAGCTTGTGGTTTTTTGATCTCTTGCCTGGACTGAGAGAAAGATTTTCAAATGTTTTTGAACCATCAGCCTCTAAAGAGACACAGTTTAGTCGAGCGGATCTATATATATGGTCTGAGGACCTTTACGGGACCTCCAGGAGTCCTTTAGTGGTCCCTAGAGAAATTTGCTGGATATCACCTGAATGTATCAGTCATAAAGGAGGACTGAGAATCCAGAAGAGAGACAAGGCTGGAGTTGAGTCAGAATATTGAATTTGAAGCGTGTAGTTTAGATTCTATTTTCAATTTTTTAGACAAACTTTGCTAAACCCAATAAACATGTTTTGGTAATTTGGTTATTTGTGGGCTAAAACTGGGTTTACGTTTCAAATTTGTTTTGAAAGGTTATGTGTTTTGAGGCATCTCTGTGGCCAGGGCTACAGCTATCATTAAGGAAATCTGTTTTTAGCACCTTCTATGGAAGTTCTGCATATATAAAAATGTCATTTGCTGATACAGTACCTTTTTTTTAGACTAAATAAATTAATTTGACAGGATTTAGACAAGTTTTTCCCACTGCATTTTCAAACCATTTTATTCCAGGATGCATGAAAAGGGCTTTGAAACTGAATCTAAAAACTTCAGATGTTAATGATGGGAAATAGACTTTAGAGACAATTTCGGTTCCTTGATTATTGAGATATGAGAAATTCATATAATCAAAAATTTTCCATATTTTGGTTTTACACGGGGGAGGGCTGTGGTGGGGTGCCCGGGGACTGACTGCCTCCGTATTTCTAAAATCCTGGCTACAGCCCTGGTCTAGGTCACAAACAGTAGAACCACTGTTTCAACAGCATTTCACGGGCTATATCTCCACAGAACTGCTCCACGTTGAAACATAGTCATTTAAAAGCTCTTTAAGTAAACACTGTACTTTACGTAACCATGAAGTCTGAAGCTACTTTTCAACCAAATTTAGCCCAGTTTTATCCTAGACGTCGCAGACTTTTATCTACAAATCTCCACTGCCATATTAGTTATGAGAATAAATGTCAGAGATAAAACAGAGCGAAAGGAAAGAAGGGAAGGACTCAGAGAGAGACTGAAAAACAGAGAAAGAAGTGAAAAGAGGCTGCGGTTGTTTGTTCCAGAGGTTTTGGGAAAATCAGGTGCAAATATCTGCCTCAAGTTACCTTCCACTAAACTGCAAATTTGTTTTTACAGCTAGAATGAGATGGTGAGAGGCAGACAGAAAAGCAGGGAGGCAGACGATAAAACAGCGAGACAGGAAGACAGACAGCAGGCTGTAAGACTGTCAGAGGACCTGTTGGGATGATTAAAATGCTGCCTCCAGTTGATCTCTTGGTTGACAGACAGAGAGACAAAGAGACAGACCGACAGACAAGCTATAAGGTCATCATCCACCCTGTGTCACCCACTTTTGTGGAGATTCAACTGTGAAAGTCTCCCTCAGATTGGCTCTCGGTCTGTCGTCAGAAGTCTATCTGTTTGAGGTTAGTCAGATAGACGCGCTGCATTTAGAAACCACTCTCTCTCCCTGCACCTCCTATACCTGTCTCTTGCGCCTCTCTGGTCCTATCTCGCCCTGTGATTACCCCCCTACCCAACCACCCCCTCTTTCTCGGCAGGATCTCAGCCTATTTCTTCCAGTTATGGTCCACTTGCTGCATGGAAAAGATTTAGCTGGCAATCCCCCTCTCAGATAGGGCCAGAGCAGGGCAGGAATACCGGGCCGAGTTGAGACCAGACGAGACGAGCTAAGACAAGATAATAGTTAAAGAGCTACAGCAGCTGAAGGCATTAACGTCAGAAAATTAGGTATTAAAAGCTCCATGCAATCACAGTGGTGAGGTAGAGATTGTACCTCAGATATATGTTTTAAAAAAAGCATTGAACCAAACACTGTTTGAAATTTTAATGTTTTTAAAGCAAGCAGTAATAGCAATACTCGTACTACTGCCAGTATCATCAGATGTAGTAGTACTGGTGGTTGTATCAGAAAATTATTAACAACAGTAAATAGTGGTGTTTAACTGCTTGAAGTGTTTAATCGGCAGTAGAAGCATCATCAGTATTGGCATTAGGAGTAGTAGTACTAATATTTGCAACGGTTGTAGTTGTAACAGTAATTTTATCAGCAGTACTGGCAGTTCTAGTGGTAAAACCACGTGTAGTAGTGTTCGCAGTGTTAGCAGCAGTCCTACTACTAACACAACCACCACTGGTACTACAGCTACTAGCAGTGGTAGCTGTATTCGCTACAGCAGTAGATCTAGTAGCAGTATATTGGCAGTATTACCACCACTACCAATATTACAATATTTACGGCAATAGTAGTGCTACTAGTAGTTAACTAGTATTATAAGTATTTGCTTCATCACTGTTAGCAGCATTAGCAGCTCTAGTAGTATCAGTATGTAGTAGTAGTACTACCAAGTAGTTCGCGTAGAAGAGCCAGTAGTATTCAAAGTGTGAAGACGAACGCAGTCTGTGTTCCCAGTATGTTGTTTGTCATCTGAAACCACAGGGTTACAGGGTTTTTGAGGAGCATTGATCACGGATCCTGTTAGCCAAATGCTCCATCATTAATATTAGCAGCAGCAGTAGTAGTTGCAGTATCAGCACTGTGTGTTCTCTGTGGTTTGGTTTTGGTTTGTCGTGAGAGCACTTTACAGGGTTTTTTTTTAAGGTGGATCGATCACTGATCCCATGAGCCAAACATTCTGCAGCTCTCCTCTCAGTGTGTCTGACTGAAGCAGACTTTTACTGAGTCCTTTAATTATCAGCCGCACAGTTTTTACTGTGGTGGCGTGACTGCATTGGCTGGGAAAACCAAACGGGGTGAACTGTATTAAAGAGGCGTTTTATTGCCCAGTTAAACAGGCTCTGTGGATAAAAACACCGGCTTGTTGACGAGCTAATGATTTACACTGTGTTGTTCTTGATGTTGGCAATTTACTAATTGGCTTAGTGTATAAACTCAAATGGAGAATAAAACCTAATTTGTTTGCTGCTGCTGAAGTGCTCTGCAACGAATACAATTGAATGACAAAGTTGATTATCCACCTTAGTGTGTAGAGTTGTCTTCAGTTTATTGTGATAATTACTTCTTTCCTTGACATTTCACATGAGTGAAACACTTCTGATAACAGATATTTGATGTTTATGACTGTATTTACAGCAGCAGTGAGACTGGGGAACAGAAGGAGGCATTGTTGAAACCGATCCCTCTTAAGAAAGAGAGTCAAACTGTCCAAATGTTCTTTTAAACCAATCTTTAATCCTGATTAACGCAGTGCATGGATTCCGCTTTCATCCTGCAGTGTCAGCTGTATGAATACATAGTAGTTCTAGGATATGTGTGGGCTACAATTTTATTTCCCAAATCAGTTTTCAGTCTAGCATGCTGATGTTTAGCAGGTATAATGTTTACCATGTTCACCATTTTAGTTTTTGCGTGTTAGCAGGTTAACATTTGCAAGTTAGCACTAAACACAGAGTTCATGGGGATGTCATTAGTTTTGCTCATGAACTAAAGTATGAACAAACCGAAACCGAAGGAAAAATCAGGGGGTTGACAGTCATTTGGATTCATCTTGTGGAGACCACGAACGTCTGTCCATTGGAATCCATCTCTCTGTTGAGATGCTGCAGCACGGACGAAAGTAGCGGACAAACAATGCCATCCCTAGCTACGCCGCAAGCGCAGCTAAAAATATCATCAGCAGTGTAATGCTGACTTCACTCCGTTCACTATAGGTGTAACAGCACAGTTTTAGCCAAAGGTAAGAACTAACTGTATATATGTTGTTTATATTTAACCAAGTTACATTAAAAAGTACAATTTGTGCATTTGACACATGGCATTTGTGTTAGCGCCACCTAAACTGAACTAAACTATCCTCAGCTGTGGTTACTTCACAATACAGGCCAAAAAAAAAGGAATTGTAGCTTTTGGATTTCACACAGGCTGTGTAGAGGTGATTATATCACTTTTACTTTAGCTGCGGAGGTCCTGTTTCTATTTATTCACACGCATATGTATGACACCGACAGGTAACCACCCGAGCAGTCGCTGAGATTGAGCTTCTCCATGGTGGGTTTGTATTTTCACGGTTCATCTGACATTATGAGCATGAAATGATAGGAATGGATGCTGGACTTAGCCAGTCAGCAGGGGCTGTAAAATCTACTAAAACTACGTCTCTGGTCAACAGCAAGTTTCTCTGACCACACTTCAACAAACGTCAGAGAACTAAATAACAGAATCATATTCAAAATACAGATAACAACAAAAAGAAACAACAGACTGTATGTACACGACAATTGCTCTCCAGTGTGATTCAGACACTCTGGATTCTTTGCTGTGTTTTACTGGTTGCTGCTTTTATGTTTTCCTATAAAACATCTCTGAAATTTTTGAAATACTTTTATCATTTTGTAATATTTATGTGTGTGTGTCTGTGTGTGTGTGTACACAACAGTAAATATATATATTTGCTGTTGTTTTTGCAAAGAGATCTCAAATAATCCTCCGGGATCAGATTCTGAGTCCTTAATTATAGTTGGAGGACACATCCAAAAACCCAGAACCGCTTCTGAGTCTCTCCCTCTCTACTTCTTTGTCTTAAGATACATACACACACACACACACACACACACACACACACACACACACACACACACACACACACACACACACACACACAGACACAGACCCAGACACAGACACACACACATTGTAACACCTGTTCTGGAATTCTACCTGTAGCTGAAATACGCACACACACACACACACACACACACACACACACACACACACACACACACACACACACACACACACACACCCCGTCTGGTCTAAATTCTTAATCATTGCAGGACAAAAGACACTTCTCCCTCTCCTCTTTCAGTTGCCGTCTCTCTCTCTCTTCCTGCTGTTCCTTCTGTAGGTCTCTCGCCCAGTCCAATTGTTCTTCTTGTGGGTATATAAACCTGTCCGGCTGACAGGGAACTCCCTCTGGAGAGCTGAGATCACAGATGCTCTGCTGATGGGATGTCCAGTTAGTTAGAGAACACACACACACACACACACACACACACACACACAGTTTGACCATCACGTCTTCATTCAAGGACGAGCGTCAGACTCCAGCGCACACACTCACACACACAGACAGGTCCATCTGGCCAGGAGAGGTGGTAATGTGTCTGTAGGTCAGGCAGGAGGCCGGCTGTGTTTGTTGGAAGCTTCAGTGAGTCTGCCGGGTCCTGCCGTGATTAAGAACTCAAACTCACCCTTGTGGTCTGAGTGTGTGTGTGTGTGTGTGAGAGAGAGAGAGAGAGAGAGTGTGAGTGAAGGAAAGAGAGAGAGAGAGGGAATAAAAGGGAGAGATAATTAAAGATCTTTGCTGCTGCTCCAGCCTGAGCCAGACTAAGAAATGAACTTGTTTATTTATTGAGTGCAGTTCTCAGCGACTTTACCTGAGTTTTAGTGGTGTTCGATTGACCATGGCAGGACTTGACTCAACTTTCAAATGATATATAGGTTAAAGGGTTGGTTCACCTAAATTACAGAGAACATATTTCCTCACTTACCTGTACTGGCAAGGAGTCATGCAGATTGTTTTGCTTTTATTTGTGCAGGTTTTGAACTCTTCCTTCATTACATCTGAAATCCAACTATTCATCAGCCAAGAGAAACGGGTCTTTTGTTCAGGCTTTGTGACAGTGCATTTAATCCAGTGGGTCTGTGTATGGCTTTTTTTTATCTACGGATGAATGCTATGCTATGGATGAATCGTAACAGATCCATCTGGATGAAAACTGAGCAAACTCCATCTGCTGATGAGGACTAGAAAATAATACAGTTAAAGTTGAAAGTTCCAGATTGTTTTGTCTTCTCCTGACACTTGCGAACTGTTTGGAAGGTCGAGGATGAACCGTCATGCTTACAATTCTCTACATTAAAGGACCTAGCGTGCAGAAGGATCCAGTAGGTCCTGTTGGCCCAGTCTGCCCCTACCTTGGAAAAGTGTCTGTTGTCTCTCTCCGGTCATCATCCGTATTTGAAGCCCTATAATGTATGACAGCATTCAGGTAGCCCCTCCTGGCCTTTGCCACCCCGAGGCCCATCATAGCATGCATTAGCGTAGCTTGGCCTAGGCTAGCCCCACGTTGACCCTGTGCGGCCCAGGGTGTCTCCCATGTGACCTAACCTGGTCCCTGTTTGCCCTGTTTGGCCCAGTACTGAAGCTCCTCTGGGGCTCAGCTCCCTGGTTATAATTCCTCACGCTCAGTCATATCATAGCGTGCAGCACTCTTCACACAGACGCCCACACGCAGCCATTGTGAGTGTGAAAAGCTAAAAGCTATTGAAGTTAATTGCACCAACAAAAGCACAAGGAGTATTTATGCAAATTGTCCTCTCATTCTGCCTCTCACCGCCTTTCTATTCACTCCCCCCTCCTCCCTCCATTCCTCCCTCTGTCTGCCTCTCATCGCATCATTTTTAGTTGCTTCCTCTTTCCTACTTATTCTCCCTACATCCTTGTTTCTGTCTCACCCTACCTCCTCTTTCATTTCTCCTTCTTCACCTACTCTTCTTCTCATTCCTTCTTTTTCCAACCCCCCCCTTCACGTTTCCCCTACCCTTTCTTACCATTTGTGTGTTTATCTGGACACACACCTCTCCCCTTTACTTTCTTTGGTCGCTTTCTTTCCTCCTTCCCATTGCCCCCCTGACCATTGCAAACTTTACAATGGCCTTTAAAAAGTAGCAGAAACTCAAGTCATGAAGCTGAAACCAAACGAATAAATGGACCAGTCAGAACTCAGTAAATATGGATGAGGATCGCTATACCAACGAGGGAAGGACAGGTTTATACTGTATGGACCATACCGATGTAGCCAAATGAGTTTTTGCTCCACTTCTGTAGATTTGTATTAATTTTGTTAGGGGGGGACGTTTGAAGTCATGTCTGCTTACAGGCTCCCCCATCTGACCTGGAGGCCAACAGACAGAGAGACCTGCAATCAGTCAGACAGACAGTCAGTCAGTCAGTCAGTCAGTCAGTCAGTCAGTCTAACGCAGTTGTTTTTTTTTTCTATTTCCTTCAGTTCACGGCGGTTCTGTATCAGCTGGTCATATCTTTTTATGGTTTGCAGTAAAATCACAATACAGTCAATATTGTGTGTGTGTGTGTCTGAGGGGACGATATGAATAGTGATTAGAAGGTCTGATAAGTGGCATTTCACTGGCTTTTATTGCCACACACACACATAAACAGAATGATATCTAGCTCTGTTCCCGTTTGTAATTTACAAGGCTGTTTAGGAATATGTGTGTGTGTTATCACATGGCTTTGGACCTATCATCTCTTCCCCTTCCAGACAGAAGGTCTATCTTTCCTTCACTTTCCTTCTTTTGGTTTCTCGGGCCTCGTCTGGCCCTCCTGTTTTCATTCTTGATGATTATTGACACCGGCAACAACAACAAAGAACAAAAACAGGAGGGGAAGTTGGGAGGAAGAGAGCGGTGGGGAGAGTAGGAGGTGTAGGACGGCAGGAGTGAGAGCGAGCGTGCTGTGAACTGTATCCAGCATCAATTATTCAGCTTTCTGTTGCTTTGTACAAACAAGATCTCTGGCAGAGAGGACGGCACACACAGAGCGAGAGAGGAAGTCTGAAAACCAGACGGAGAGATGTGTGTTGAGGAGAGTGCTGTTGAGAATAGACAAATTGATGGTCGGCGGTTGACGGACAGATACCAGGGAAAACAAACACAGGGGTACGGTGTACTGCCGTTTGGGAAAAATACAAAGATTGTCAAGTGTTTAACACGTAATTGACTTCGAAACATTTAGTTCAAATACGCCGATATCAGTACGAAATGCTTAAGGGTTACGTAACCGACAGAGCAGACGTCGCTCGGCTACTTGTGCTGTGCAGCTGCGCGTCTTTGCCCGGCTACTCACTCTGCAGCAGGAAACGATGGCTCAAGATGAAAGTGCCACAGGCTCGTAACCCAGCACGTTGACCATAACCCCCCACCAGTTGGGCACCACTGCATTAGAAGATTATTAGAACATGAGTTGGGAGTAGAGGTCTTCAGGCTAATAGTGCTGCTACCTCGCAGTCCCAAGTTGGGCTTAATAAAAATGGGAGTTTCTTCCAGGTATGTGGCACATAAAAACTGAATGCCGATTCTCCATGGTTGGTTTCGCCTCTGGAGACGGTAAGCAGACCTGTCCCGGACCATCTGAGATGCCTGGATAGTCCATAACGGAGCAGCAGATCAGAGCCCACCCATTCAGTGCTTTAGAAACCAGCAGTAGTATTTTAAAATCTTTTTTTTTTTTTTTTTGACAGATAGGAAGCCAGTGTGAAGAGGATAGTAAAGAGGATCCACTTTCACGGATCAGTGTTATGATCCGGGAACGTGGATTCAGGAGTAGAGCCCTCACTCTAGAGGCAGCATTCTGAATCAGCTGCAGTTGCCGTCAGCGATCGAAGGTGAGCAGTGATTCTTAGTCATTCAAAGACACTTATTTCTGTTTTTCCTTTTGTTTAACTGGAGAAAATTTTGGCAAAACCCAGTCACCGATTTTCTCGATGCACCTGCACAGCGTTTACTCAATATGAAAATAAATCAGAGAGAACGAAGGAAAGAAGGAAAAGAAAGAGAGACCCTTCTCCTTAGTGTTTAGCTCATCTATAATGGATGAAGTCAACCTCATCCTGTGTGTGTGTGTGTGTGTGTGTGCGCGTGTTGCAGTCTGGCCTCAGCACCAGGTTGCTGTAACCTGCTTTGATCAATCACAGCCAGAGAGGCTGGCAGCGTGGCACCCAGCAGCTGTGTCTGCGTGTGTATGGAGGGTGTTGTTGGCGTGTTTGTAAGTTTTCGGCGGGTAAAATCAGGGGTGCAGGGTGGGGTTCAAGTGCGTTTCTGAGTACTTCTGGTTTTTAGCTTGTTTGAACAGGTAGGATTGCTTAAGGACGAATTAGGTCGTAGACGTTAATTGAACTTCAATGTTAAAGATGTTAAAATGTATAAAATGAGATTTCCAGAAACCTGAGGTTAAATGAGTTCGGACAGTTTCGCTCAAACAAGGAAACGTAAAATCGCGTCCTGAATACATTAAAGTAAATATTTGATACCAATGTTGATACCACACCAATATACACAAAAATCACTGATTCATTCACTTTTACAAAGAGATTGTGCAGAAGAGGAAAGAGTCAGGGAGATGGAGGGGATGGCAGACCATGACAAAACAGGTCTGCTACAGCTGCCAGTGTAGGGGGAGGAGATGGGTCATATCGGGGGGAAGGGGCAAACGACCTCTGTGGACTCGTGGGCATTTTCTGCCTCATTTCATCCATATAAATCCCCCAAATCTATGGATGGACAGAGATTTATTTCAAGTCGTAGCAGTTTCGTTCTGATAATGGTCAATATCAGGGTGATGATATCCCACTGTAAACGGCTGAATGTGTGTTTCTGTGTTAATCAATAGTAATCGATTAATTCGGTATCAGGAAATTGAATCCAAGTCCTGTTCTGAATTTTGAGCTGCTCATTTAAACTTCACATCAGCAACAGCGTGGGTGCATAGTGTGCGTTTGTTGTTTCAGTGTACAAGTGTGTTTGAAAGCGTGTGTACTAGATGTTAGAAAGGGCTGTATAGGTGTGTTTGTGTGTTTGACTGCGTGTTGTAGGCCAAAGGTATGTTGTTCTGACTCTGCTGCCAAACTAATTAGTGCTGTAGAGCTCAGAGGCCTGTGGAGAGGCTACACCACACCGTGTGTGATTTTCTGCCAAAATACCTTTTTGCTTCTCATTCACACACACCTCAAGCACATAAACACCTCGAGCACACACACAGAAAGACTGCCACACGCACATTAGCGCACACAGACATCCCTCAGTCAGGTCCTGACTCAGTCTTGGCCCTGCAATGCTACCACCTTGTTATCCGAGCCACAGGACTGCGTTGCACTGCTGTGTGCGTGCGTGTGTGCGTGTGCGTATCACTGACAGCTGCTGCCTTGATTAATAATGTCATCTTCGACAAGGATCAAACTGATTGAAAGTGATTTAAACTAATTATTTTAATTGCAAAATTTAACAACGTTTCTACCAAGAAATGTGAAACGTTACCACGTCAAAGGAAAAGCGTTACACTCTGGGAAGTATGTTTATGCAATTTCAGAGTTCGAGAGTTAGAGAAGAAGATGGATGCCACTCTCGTGTGTGTGTGTGTGTGTGTGTAAAGAGCTGGAGTCAGGATGTGGTTAGCTTAGCTTAGATTAAAGACTGGAAGCAGGGGGAAACAGCTAGTCTGACTCTGTCCAAAGTTTAAAAATACACTAAACCGATGACCTAGTTGTCAGGACGCATGCCCTATACTTTAATTTCAAGGTCCCTTGAATGCTTCTTCCACCACTGCAAATCAGGAATTGGTCATATGAATCATTTTGTAACGGGAATTTGTAATGGGTTTGGAACGCGGGGACAAACAATGCCGTCCTGCCAACAGGAGGAGGGGAAAGGATGAAGGGTGGGCGAGAGAGAAAGAAAACAGAAGTGGACGATAAGACGACAACACAGTTAAGAAAGGAAAGAAAAGAGTCAAGGCAAGGAGGAGAGAGACAAAGAGAGAGGAAAGAATCAAAGGAGACAAGAAGCCAGGAGGAGGTAAAAAAGAGAGTAGTGCATCGAAGAGATGACAAATAGAAGAAAACTAAGATGCAAAGCGGAAAGAACAGAGGCACAAAAGGTAGTGAGAATGGAGGAAGAGAGAAGGAAATGGATAAAAAGATGTGGGAGAGAGGGAGGAAAAGGCAGAAAACAGGAGGAAAAATAAGAGAAAATCGGAAGGAGGAAGGAAAGAAGACAGGGACTGTAAATTTAGAAAAGTAGGTGAGGGAGGAGAGAAGCAAAAATGGTAAGAGAGCAGATATAAATTAGAAAGGAGGAGGAGGTGTGGGGGGGAGAAAAGAATGAGAGGGACGAAAAGTAAGAGATGGGAAGGAAGTGTGAGGAGGATAACGGAGGTTGTCAGGGGAGGAAGACTCGTACACTGTCTGCTGGCTGTCAGCCAGAGAGGAGGAGAGAAAGAGTTGTCTCTTTGTTTGAAGGTTACAGGAGGACAAGGAGGGAGAGAAAGGAGCGAGGGAGGTGGTGATGGAGACAAAAGAGAGAGAGGGAGAGAGCGACCACAGAGAGAGAGGAGGAAGGATTGCAGTGAGAGAAAGATAAATAGAAGAAATGATAAAGACATGAAGAGAAAGAGGTGCTCAAGTAATTTTGTGTCTCCAAGGTGGCAGCAGCTTTTATACCATTAGCCCTGCCGTGTGTGTGTGTGTGTGTGTGCGTGTGTGTGTGTGCGTGTGTGTGTGTGTGTGTGTGTGTGTGTGTGTGCGTGTGTGTGCGTGTGTGCGTGCGCGCTCCTGCCAACTCTTTAACGAGGGACTGCTGCTAATTTCAGAGCTAATACTGAACTGTTCCACACCACTGAACCCAGGGAGGAGGAGAGGGGAGGATGGAGGGGAAGAGAGGAAAGGAGGGGATGTAAGGACATAAGTGAAAGGAGGGAGTAGGAAAGGAGAAGAAAACAGAGGAGAGGCTGGAGGAGGGTAGGAAAGGAAAGAGTAAGAACAAAGGAGTTGGAAAGGAAGGAAGGAAAAGAAGTAAGGCCGCAGAGGTGGAGATGAGCGGGGGAGGACAAGAGAGTGGAGAGGAGAGGGGGAAAGAGGAAAAGGAGTAAGAATATAGGAGAAAGGAAAGAAAGGGGAGGACAAAAGGGGAAGGGACGGGACAGAAGAATGAAAGAGGGAGTAGAGGGGAAGAATAGAGGAGAAATAAGAAAGTACAGACATAGGATGAAAGAAGAGCGTAGGAGGAAAGACAGGATGTAAAGAGAGAGGAGAAGGAAAGGGCAGGGGAGGGGTAGAGGAAGTAAAGGACAGAAAATGAAAGGGGATAAAGACATAGGTGGAAGGAAGAGAGGAGAGGAAGTAAGGACACAGAAGAGAAGCAGAGGAGAGGACAGGAGGATAAGGGAATAGAGTTGAAGAGGATGAGAAGGGGGGGAAGAGGGAAGATGAGAAGATGAAAATCAGAGGTAAAGAAACAAGGATGTAGGAAGGAAGAAGAGAGTAGGGGGAATGGACAAAGGAGGACACGAAACAGAGAGAAAGCAAAGACGAGAACTGAAAATGAGAGAGTAAAGGGGGAGTAAAAAGAGAGAAAGAAAGGAAAGGGGAGCTAGGAAGAACAGAAAAAGGGGTAGAGCGAAAAAGTGGAGGAGAGGACATGAGAAAATAGAGTGGGAAAGACTGAAAGAAAGGGATGCGGAGAAAATGGGAGGGGGTGAGTTCAGAGGAGGTGAGGATGATTAAACCTTCCTGTGCAGCTGTCACCTCCTGCTCTTCTTACATCCCTCTTTCATCATCCCTCTTTCCTCCCACTGCCCCTGCAGCGTCTGCGATCTGCCTTCCTCTATCTAACAATCGTCATCATTTCGGTGTCTTGTTTGTTATCATCATGTTTCAAACGTCTTCATTTCCTACCTCTGACCCCTCGTCTCCCTCCTGCTTCTTATGGTTCGTTCACGTGAGGATCCTGTTCGGAGGGATCCCTTCACTCTCAGGGCCCCACAAGAGGTTGTGATGCCGCAGGTTTGTCGAAAGTAAAAAATAGATATCGAGCGGTTTGGAGTCTGGTCCAAAATGAGGTGCCGACACACCGCTGGACTACTGACTTCTCCATTTTGTGTTTTGCGATTCCAACCGTGCAGACTGACGAAAAACGCCGGTCACCGGGAAGTCGCGCTAGAACCCAGAAACGTATCTGTGACGTTATCAGGGCTTTATATTACAGCGAAAGCTAGACAGAGCAAATATTTAAAGGACAGTGCCTTTACTTTACTTCTGAATTAGTGCACATGCTACTTGGTTTTCAAATTTGAATTTGCCCACATGGAAAGACCAAAGCAACAACGGCTAGCTAGCTCACTAGCCTACAAAGCTATTGGGTCCCATAGCTTTCTAGGCTAGCTGACAAATGTAACCTCAAAAAGTCAACCCTACCACCATGATTACGTTCGATGCCAACATTTTTTCTTGCAATGCAAATATTTTTAAAATCCTCAATATCTACAAGTTCTGTGTATGGCAGCTCTGGTCTGCTCGGGGTTGGGGAAAAAAATCACAATTAGCATAAAAAATAAAGCTAAAAAAGCACCATTTATAGCAGGTCTGTGAAGGGATGTGAATTCTCCATTGTCCTGCATGGTGCACTTCCTGCCCATCCACCACCGAGACTTCCGCAGCCTTACGTTCAAAACTCATAAAGGAGACGCTACGTCCGACAATGCTGTTGAACTTTGGTGCCAGGCCTAATTTGTGAGGTGCCGATTGCCCAATACAGACGTAGATTCTAGGTACAATGTGCTGGACGTTAGCAAGGTCGGCTAGCTCACTAGCTTTTTACCTAGCTACCGTAGCTCAGGAGTATCAACTTGGAAGTATCAACTAAAAAAATTCCATCTTCTTTGTCATTGTTTATTTCTTTTTCTTTTTTTTTTTTTTTCATGACTGTTTTTGAAGCCATTTATAAATCTGTATTTCATTTCCTGGCAACTCCAGCTAGGAGCCCAGCCAGCAAAACTCTGACGCATAAACACGACAATGGTCACTCGTGGAATAGAGTTTACCAGGGTCCATTATGACGCCAGCCTCAGTGGAGGTTACTGTGGGTCAAGGTAAAGAAACCTTTGGTGGAATAAATCAGGTAAATTAACCTGAAAACATGATTTCCCAGCGACACCAGATTGATTTGAAGGCATCAGCTACTGACGTTTTTCTCATTAAGATTTTTAGTTTGGTGTATTTGTTTTTTGTTTTTTCCATGGTTGTCGCCTCAAAGTCAATCACTTAGAACATGGCTCCCTGTAATTTGTTACCCTGCGTTTATTCATGTCGGATTTTGTTATTGATTCATGTTGCTATCCATCTTTAGTAATTAAAACCCTCATCTCGTATCCATAAAATTCACATTATTACCCCATAATATTACTTATCATATTAGTCATATGAGGGTTGTGCATTAATGAATTCGTGCATTAAAGTCTCCTTCCGAAGGAGATAACTGCTGTTGTGAAATTAAATGACAAAATGTCTGGAAGCTAAAAATTACATTATAAATATTCAATGAATAAATGATGTCACAGTTTAAATGGAAGGGAAGTTAAAAGGGAAGTTAAATATATATTTGTTTGACTAAATTGGGCACGTACTCACTGTATCTTCCAGGCTTTAGAGCCACATACAGATGTGCTATAGGTATAATTCTTTCTATTTATATTTTCCAAACTCTAAACTATGTACCATTCAGTATCACCCTGTGTACGTGTGAGAGCTGATAGGTTCTTCTTAAACCTTTAGAAGTGTTTAAAATGATCTGGATACGTTTCAAAGATTAGCTCCCTGTAGTTGTCAGGAGGGGGGAAATTGTTGGGGGGGGGGTCTTACACCGGTTCACCCTAAATAAGTTACACGATATAAAAGACAGGACCTCCAGTGGATGGACTGATCCAACACAAGGGAAAAACAGGCCTATGTAAAAAAGGCACTTTTCAGTTTTACCACAGTCGTAATGTGCAGGACTTTTCAGACACCTAATAAATCTTCACTCTGACTCATCCAGATGTGAATATTTTTCATTTTCTTCCCCAGCTCTGTGAAAAACAGAAATATAAAGTTGCTAATTTCCCACAGCGCTTTGCGTGCGTGCGTGCGCGTGCGTGCGTTGGTGAGAGCGGTTAACAGGATTGCGGCTAACAGGATGGAGGAAGCTGTAATACCGCTAAGGCTATCAACACGGCTCTCCGCTCTGTGACTGATGTATGCGTTTGAAAGGTTTCGCTCTGCCGCTCACTCTGGCCCCGCCTCAGCCAGCGATGGAGCATTGTGATGTAACTGGCGGTGGTCTCTCTTGTGTGTATGTAGCTCAAACTCTTTCATCTATCACTGAAACATGAGCAAAAGCCACTCAAGTCGGTGGTCAAGTCAAAAATGATGTCTTCATAATCATGTCACATGGTTAAAATGCATTTTATGTGTTTTGTTTTGCGTCTTTATTTAAATACCAATGAATCCCATACAATGATACAAAGAAACACTCACAATTTGCTAAATCTTCTTGTTCCGTCTTCTTCAAAGTCAGATGAGAAGATAGACCTCAGTTGACCTCTGGGCCCCAGGGCCAGAGACAGGTCTAGGACATGGTTTTTGCTCAGCTTAGCACAAAGACGGAGGGCAGGGGGAAGCTGCCACCCTGTGCCAATAAAAGAGAAACAGGAAAAGATTTCATGAACTGTTTAGATATCGAATCACAATTCTGTTGTTTCAATCTCATGTTTATTTCTATAGAACTGTGTGTTGTTACCTGAAACATAGTGTGTGTGCGTGTGCGTGTGCGTGTGCGTGTGCGTGTGCGTGTGTGTTTTTAGCAGTGGTAAACCGCAGCCGTCCTGCTTGCTGTCATGCTCGGGTTGATGCTAAAGAAGCGTGGCAGGCAGAGATTGGTAAAACAGATATTTGGTGTGAACGCGTCCAAACACTGCAGGACATTTTCCAAAATATTTCGGGAGAGAGGGAGAGAGGGAGAGAGAGGGAGAGGGAGAGGGGGAGAGAGAGAGGGAGAGGGAGAGAGGTACAGAGAGGGAGAGGGAGAGAGGGAGAGGGAGAGAGAGGGAGAGGGAGAGAGAGGGAGAGAGAGAGAGAGAGAGAGAGAGAGGGAGAGGGAGGGAGAGAGGAGAGAGAGAGGGAGAGAGGTACAGAGAGGGGAGAGAGAGAGAGAGGGAGAGAGAGAGAGAGAGGAGAGAGAGAGAGAGAAGGAGAGAGAGAGAGGTACAGAGAGAGAGAGAGAGAGAGGTACAGAGAGAGAGAGAGAGAGAGAGAGAGAGAGAGAGAGAGAGAGAGAGGGAGAGAGGTACAGAGAGAGAGAGGGAGAGGGAGAGAGAGAGAGAGAGAGAGAGAAGGAGAGAGAGGGAGAGAGGGAGAGAGAGAGAGAGAAGGAGAGAGAGGGGGAGAGAGGGAGAGAGAATATTGTGTGCATCTCCAAAGCCTGATATCTCTTCTCCCTCTCTGCCTTAGAGCTCCATTGTTGACCAGAAACTATTAAAAACACATCAGTGAGCCGCACTGTTGCACCGGGCGACATGTTCCTTCATCGCCGTGAACACACACACACACACACACACACACACACACACACACACACACACACACACACACACACACTGTAGTTTAGCAAATGTGGATTCATCCGCTGCTGAAAATAGTCCCCAACAAATGCACGGTTTCCTTGAGTTGGCCTGATTGAAAACTAGTGCCCGGTATTTTACTCCTCCTTCTTTTCCTCTTCCTCTGTCTCTTTCTATTCACCCAGTCTCTCGTTTCCATCTCCTCCTTCTATTGTATCCCTCCCTCCCTCTCTCTCTCCTCTTCTTTCCTCCCAGTCTCTCAGGTTATTTCCGTCCCTCTCGCCTCTAAATCTGCCTCTCCTCCCCTCGTACTTCTCACGTCTCCCCCTCTCTCTCTCCTACACGGCTGCCGCTGCCGTCCGATCCCCTCTCTCAGTAGGACAGAGGGACTTAGCATCAGTTCTCTGCGGGAGTTCGTACTGATCCCTCCATCATTACAATCCTACTGGAGGATGATTAGCCTTGTAATGACGCTGGGTATGTGTGTGTGTTTAGCCGCGGGAGATGAAACCACGTTATCCCGGCAGAGGTGGATTACACGCAAACGCACACCCCTTCATATTTACCTGGCCGTCGTTGCTACCTGTCTCTCTCATTATCACAAGGTTTTTATTTTATTTTGTTTTGTGTTTTTTATGTTATAGCTTTATTTCTTGTCCTTGTCCGTAGAAAGAGCAGAGCTCCCGTGCACTGCCTCACTTGCTGCTGGTTTATTACACATCTCTTTAAAGGGTTTGTCCACCCAAATTCTAACCCGAAGATCACACTTTCTCTCCTCGCTTTAGTGGTATCCGTCCGCGAAGTGTCCTAGTTTTATTGTATCCAGATTTGGAGATATTTGTGTCCCAGGTTTCCGTTTCCACTCCACTGCAACTGAGGAGAAAGGAAATTAGTTGGTGGTGCTCACAGCACTGAAAGGTGTCATTTGAAAGATTTAAGATGAAACATCTCTTTCAAAGAACAAGTCCCTTAGCAAAGAGAAATGAAACAAAGATGTCTAGATTGTTGTCAGCGTTGACTTAAAATCTGAGTAATGTCGAGCACACTTAGTTTAATCCTGAACTGGCCACTCCCCACTGGTGACTCCGGCCTGATGACGTTTGAGGAGGGTGGTGAATCCTGGTTGATTCCCTCAACCACTGACAGGCCCGGCTGTTGGCCCATCAGTGAAACGACTGGATTTCTAGTCATCTGTTTTGCAGTTTGGCCTGTCCTGCCTCCAGTGAGCTTGTTTTCGTGTGTTTTACATCATGTGGCGACGCTGTTGTCTGCGCTGAGACTGAGCTGTGATAGAAATAAAACTGAAGTACGCTGCAAAACAGATCGGATGCTTTCTCATAGCTCTACATTCTTTTTTTTTTTTTTCTTTTTGCTTCCTGTTCGAAGTAGAATTTTTCAGAGTAAAGTTCCTTTTCTCAACATTTTTGCAGACTTAACCATCCTGGTTAAATAAACGCACGACGCTAGACGTGACTCAACAATGAAACGCAACCATGGGTCGTAATAAGCCGCTTTCACGAATGACCTATGTGGTGGTTTTTTATTGGACGAGAGTCTTAGGAAGGCAGTGTAAATGAGTAGCTTGACTCAACAGTGTTATGTACTGTGTCTTCAAACCGAGGCTCTTTTCCCTGTGTCTCCTCTTTTTCTCTACTTGACTATGCCTGAGTTCCAGAGTTCCACACACACACACACACACACACACACACACACACACACACACACAGACTGTTGCATTCCTATCGTTGCTAGCAACAAAACAAACTAAACACAAAATAGCTGGCTGTTCACACGCAAACAAACACACAAAATCTCATTCATTCTTAGTCTCTCTCTCTCTCTCTCTCTCTCTTTCTCTCTGTCTCTCTCTCTCTCTCTCTCTCTCTCTGTCTCTCTCTGTCTCTCTCTCTGTCTCTCTCTCTCTGTCTCTCTCTCTCTGTCTCTGTCTCTCTGTCTCTCTCTCTCTCTCTCTCTCTCTCTCTCAGCAGGTTTTAATCCTATAATTTGTTGGGTTTATTTCACCAGATGACCGGTTTATTGTGCCTTTATGATCAATACAAGACCAGACTTCAACAATCAACTCTTTGTCTGTCTTTGTCTCTCCGTCTCCTACACCTGCCTGCCTATAAGACCTGGCCCGACCTCTTTTTTTTTTTTTCTCTCCGTCTCGCTCTTTCTCCTCATTCACTCCTCTTTCTCTTTGTGTCTCTGTTTCAGATCAGAGACACTTCAGTGAATCGTCATTTGCTCCTCTTCCTCTTTTTCATTTCATCCCCGCTATGCCTCTCCCTTTCACTTCCTTATTTAAGCTTTCTGTCATCTTCCGACTCCTTTCCTCCACTTTTCTTCTCTCTTCTTCTCTCTCTCTCTCACTCTTGCTTCCTCTCCTATGTGTACTACTCTTTCTTTCTCTCCGTCTCTCTTTCTCTCTTTCTCCTCTCCCTCTCTCAGTAAGTATATTGGTTTTGGCACTCAGTCTCCTGGTCAGTGATCTCACACGCATACACACACACACACACACACGCGCGCGCGCGCACACGGAGTGAGCAGCAGTGTCATTGCCATGGCGATGTCAGCAGGCGGGGCTTAATCCAAAGTGACACTTGTTCTCTGCCTTCCTTTCCCATCGCCATGGAAGCAATTACCCTCCTCCTCAAGGGCCTTTTGTCTGAGTGTGTCCCTGTGCGTGTGTGTGTGTGTGTGTGTGTGTGTGCGTGTGCGTGTGTCTGTGTGTGTGTGTGTGTGTGTGTGTGTGTGTGTGTGTGTGTGTGTGTGTGTGTGTGCGCGCGTTCTTCCCGGTTCTCGTCCTCCCTGGAGTTGACGGGGTGGAACCTTGGCTGCAGGTCACCTGATTGGCTGAACTGAAGGACGGGGAGAGAGAGAGAGAGAGAGGAACAGGGAGGGCATCAGAAGGGAGGATAGAGGGAGAGTGAGATTAAAAAGATGAGGAAGAGGAGGAGGAGAGAGTTCTCAGCTTTCTTCTCTCTCTCTTCGTTTTTTGATCACTCATTCTTTCTTTTTCTCTTCGCCAACTTGTTCATCGGTGGAAAATTGTGTGAAATACTTCCATTGGAAATGAACTCAGTTAACATGGTGATGCAGATTTTTATTTTTATTTTTTTAAGATGCAACCACTTCTGTCGCTTCTGATCTAATCACCAGCAGAATAAAGGCCTCACACGTTCCGTCCTGCACGGTAGCGGTACGGACAATGCAAACGCTACAGCTGCGGCCCGCAACCGCACGCACACTGAGAGCAAAAAGTGGCCTGCGTACGCCGCACCGCACACACCGGTGGTCGTCGGCGTTCTCCTGGGACCGCACAGTGGATCGCAGCCCATTAGTTAGTTAGCCGTTGTACTCACCTGAATGAAGTGAGTATGAATGGCACTCCGGGAGCGTTGTGCTCCACACTGTCCTCCCCAGTCTGCTCCACAGGCCCAGTTTGTTTACTGTGCTGGTTTTCCGACCAGGTTGCGGTGGCGCCTGTTCACAGGCAGTGCTTCTTGAGCGAATGAACCGCCAGAGTCGCAGGGAGCTGGTCAGGGCGAGCGGCCCGCGCAGCGCAGGGCTGCGGCTCCAGAGGTCGGGGTCTCGCATCCGGACTCCCGTCTGTGGCGAGGTGTATGCAACAGAAGCACTTTGGTTAAGGTTTGAGAGAGATGGCGGTTGCCGTCATTGAGTCCCGTGCTTCGGGTCGCGGGGGATCTTTTTAACCGAGCACTGAGACTGCCCAAACATAACGAGGAAAAGGTTGAATAATGCTGTGAAATGCTGCAAAATGGCATAGTTTGGCAGGAAATTCATAAAATACGTCGAAGATTAACATTTTACTGATACGCTGAATATCAGCGTTTTTGTGACTCGCGCCAGATTCGTTAGCTTACAACGTTTCGTCATTAGGATGATAGAAAACATAATCTGGTCAACATTACATTTACTTCAAGACATTTTCACCGTTGCAAATAAGTTGTATTTGAATAAATTTATAGGAACAGGGTTGACTTGCTGGTTGAAGCGTTAGTTTTGGCCACGCCGAGGCATGATAATGCTAACCGCGCCGTGACTCCGTACCTTCACTGCATCGCCATGAGTTTTTGTACGGATCACAAACTGCAAGCCGGGACCAGGCTGGTCGCACCGGCGCCCAGGGAACTGCGGCATCAAGAGCGGTCCCTCTGGATTCGCCGCTGCTGGGATGGTCGGCAGTGACGGAATCGTCGCCGTTCAAAAGCCAGAGCGTGTAAGGTTGATGAAGACCATGTTGATGAAGTCAGTGCATCCCGGGTCAGTCACGAACATGATGGGTCTTTTCACATGGGTTCCCTTTTATACGGTGGTGATTATCTAGAATGCACTAGAATTATCTAGTCTCTGCCTGAAGCCCGTCTGCTGGCAAATCCAGGTTAAACTCGCCCGGAGCCGGAGTCCTTGCTTTGGTTAAGGAACTTGACAAAATACTTTCTCTCCTACTTCTAAAAGTAAGACCAAAAACGTGTGGCTCTCAGAATTTTTGGCTCGAGAGAACTGATTTCCAACTCCACACCTCCTAGATTTTAGTTTTTGCAGCAGATTTTCTAAATGAATCCCGGCTCTTATTTCCTATCTTTTGCTCTTCTTTTTGCTCTTTTTCGCTCCCCTTACCATGTTCTTCTTTTTTCATGTGTGCTCTCTTGCTCACACACACACACACACACACACACACACACACACACACTTTTTCTATCTGAACATCCATCTTAACCGGACTCCAATCTGTACAGTCTTTGTTTAACTCAAAACTCTGTGTGTGTTTATGTGTGTGGAAAGAGATTTCTATCAGTTGTCAAGGGCCTCAAATGTGGCAGATTGTAAAAGTCTGTGTGTGTGTGTGTGTGTGTGTGTGTGTGTGTGTGTGTGTGTGTGTGTGTGTGTGCGTGCGCGATGGCTATCGGCGGTCAGGACCTCAAACCTCCACAGATTTCCCCGTCGGCCGCCGTGCAGCATTCCTCTGCCTTCTATCTCCTGCCGTCATCTCTCCCTTCATATTGCTCGCCGTGTTTCTCTTTATCTCATCAGAAACATTCCTGCATGGTTTTTATTTTATTTTATTTTTTTAAATGTTCTTCCTCTCAGTTCGGCCTCTGTTGATGGATGAGCCGATCATGTAAACAGATACTCTCGTATCTGGAGAGAACAGAAAAATTAAGCAGAGAGTTTATTCCAAAATATAAATTGAACAAAAATTGAATTCTGTTCAAACAAAATGAGGCAGGCATGAAAGTAAATGTGCTCTCGTCTCTGTGGAATGTAACTACACAATAAAATCTAAATGGATTAGTGAGTATTTCAGTAGACACACAGTATATGTTGGTGCTTGAACAATATTTAGTGCGGGATTTTTTTGTCTTTACACTTTTTGTGAGTGATTCGGGCTTTTTCTTCTCTCCAGCTCCGAACGCTGCCACCTGCTGCGCCGACGAGTCGCGTATATACATGATCAGAGCTGTTATTCGGAGGCGCTTCAGAGGCTGCGGTCACGGAAAAAAGGAAATTCTTAGTCATAACTTTACAGCACATATAGCAGCTCCTGTGCATTTGATTTTTTTCCTGTTGATATTGAGGTTCGGTGTTTGTGATTGTCGACTTGCTGAGTGTCTTTTTTTGTTTTTTTTTGACCATAGGTATGTGTAAGACACTTTCTGAATATAAGAACGTCAAGATGAAAATATGTTTATAATTTGATTCCTGTAAAAAGTTTTTTTGACTCCCCAATTGTAACAGTTTCCTTTTTAAATTAAGTGAAGCTGCTCAAGGCCTCATTTTAATGGGACCGGTATTGAGGCCTCAATATGCGCCGAACAAACCAGTTTGTACAGCTTGTCATCGGAGCGCATCGTCTGTCCTTGAAGACGTTTGGTGTTGCATCTCGTTAAATCAAAAGTGACATAGTGGAGGCTGGAAAAAAAGAGAGCTTGCGAAAGTTCGAAGTGTGGGCTTGACTCAGAAAATTATAACGATTGAACGAACCGACCTGAACCAACAGAAAACATCGGAATCATTGTCCGTACTTTCCACAATCCTGTTTTAATCAGGAGAGGAAAAAAAAAGGTTCCATAATAGGTACAATAATAAGTGAAAAAGGGAGATACTGTTCTACCAGCCTGAAGAGCCATATCTTGTCTGATCTACGATGTGAAGCAGGGTCAGGCCTGATTAGTGTTACTTTTACACGGCATATCAGAAACACATCTGTGTGTGTGTGTGTGTGTGTGTGTGTGTGTGTGTGTCAGTCAGGTTTACAGCTGATTTGCAGGTATTTCCCCAGAGTGCCAACATATCTGGTTTTCAGGCTCAAACTCGTCTTATGAATCAGCGTGTGAGGAGCTCAGACAGTAAATCTGCCCGGCGACAGCCTGCCCTGTCACATGACTGATGGTCAGTTTGACCCCCAATTGACCTGGATGTTAAACCTCCACCTCCTTAACATGCCTACATGCCCTTAGAAGTCTCTCACACACACACGCACACACACACACACACACACACACACACACACACACACACACACACACACACACACACGCAAATCGCTTCCTTTCAGCTGACAAGCTCTCTAAAAAGCCATCGACCCACCTCGCTGAACTTTACGACATGAGACACACGCACACACGCATGCACACACACCTACACACACACACACTCACACACACACACACACACATGCACACACACACACATGCACACACACCTACCTTGCCTGTTGTGACAAGCTCTTTAAAACACCATCAAGTGCCCCGGCTACACTTTATGACATGGTTTCATTTCATGTTTTTAAGACCCAAACACACACACACACACACACACACACACACACACACACACACACACACACACACACACACACACACACACACACACACACACACACACCCTGATCACAGCAAGTGTTACATTTACCTACTCATCCAGTACATGATAAATATGTCTGTTTGAGTCAAGGTCAAACACACCTCCTTGTCCACTGACACACACACACACACATCCCCTCTCATACTCTCTCACACACACACACACACACACACACACACACACACACACACACAGCAGACAGACATGAAGACATATTTGTCGTCCGTCAACATAATGCTTTCCAAGTTTGCGGAACAAATAAATTCCAACTGCCTGGCTGCTCCTCGCTCTCCCAGCAGCCACCACTGCAGGCATCATGCGCACAGAGACAGATCTGTGTGAGCAGATACAGTGAACATAGTGCTTTTTTTTGAAATATCAAAAAAATCTCCTGCTGCGTTTTTCGCTATGTTGTGAAGATAAAAAAATCTGTAGGTCAAGATTTTAAAATAAATGTCCATCCTTCCTGTGTAAACATTTGCCCCTGACTAACGACCAGGGCTGAGTATCGAGACATATACTATTTTTGTATTCACCAAAATGTGCACGTGGCACTGAGTGTCAAAAGGACTGAACTGCACGACATTGAAGCTGGCGCCGAATGTGTGATCACTTTCGTCGTTGTGTTATAAAGGATAGGACAGATACTGACTTAAATCTCTGCATTCATGTACTATAGGGTTTAGGCGATGATTTAAAAACTCAGAATATGAGGCCCCATAAATGCACGGTACTGAGCCGCCAGCAGCACCGAGTAGTTACACAACAAGTCAAATGCACAGCATACAGTAGAGGCATCACACAAAAGATTTAGCAGCTCGGGTGCGGTAGCCGGGATGTGCCCGTCCGATAGCGAACATGTTAAAAATGTAGATTTTCTGGAGAATTTCCGGCGAGAGAAAGGACAGCGGTGCGCGTAGATGTTACCATTGGTCCCCGTTTTTTGAATCGCCGGTAACGGCAAACGCCCACTCAAGTACCTAAATCGACTTCCTCAACGTGCTGGGCAGTCGTCACGTCCCTGAAAACAGTCAGTTTTAATGCCGATGCTATAAGGCACAAGTAGGACATAAATAAATCCCCAGCCGGGCCAATCATGGATTTTAAAGACGTGGCGCCTCCGCTCTTTCCTATGAAATCAGCTGGTTTAAAGTTGGTTGGTTGAGTCCAGCATCACTGAAACATGACGTTGAGGAAGTTCGTCACACTCAAAGGGTAAAGGTACGATTTAATGGGGCGTTTAAACTGAATTTTAAGTTACTCACCAAACCACTGAACTACTATATAATCACTGGTTAAAGTCAATACATATGTTCAGTTGGGTAAATGTAATGTTACAGACATTCCCTTCACTTTAAAATGTTCTGCCTGTAACGAACCCCATAATAATTTGAGATATGTAAATATTTTTGATACATTACTTAATAAATTAAGTGATATATTTCTCTCATATATAATTTGTATTGTTCAGCTGCACTTGTCCATCTTGACAGTAAGAATAAAGTAGATTGTGCAATGATGAAGTTATGTGGTTGCCCTGTGAATATTAACGATTACATCGTGAGACGACAAGAAAACAAAACGCTAGATGGTCCCTGGCTGCAGGCGGAGGGTGGCAGGTGAAATATATATATGGGTTTAACCTTTCAAAAACTTTCTAAGAAAGTTAAGAACATATTTTGGCCAAAGAAATTCCTCTCCTCTCCTCTCCATTTACTGTTTGTTCTCCCTGATAAATAAATGACAAACGGTATGAAAATGATATTCTTCGCCAGATGACAGCCATTTTTCATCTCTAGCCCTAAACAACTCCTCCTCCTGCAAAGTGTTTGTCCGCTATCCCTCCATCTCATCCCTCTCCTTCTCTTTACATCCCCCTCTCCCCCTTTTATCCCTCCAACACTTTTTCTCTCTTATTTTTCTGCTCCGGCATAAATTAATCACCTGTCTTTATGCGTGTGTGTGTGTGTGCGTGTGTGTGTGCGTGTGTGTGTGTGTGTGTGTGCGCGCGAGTGAGTGTGTGTGTGTGTGGCCGGCAGGAAGCCCACAGAGGTTTTTAGCAGCTGATTTATTGCCGAGTTAATTCATAACGGCATCCGATGATGATGAGAGGCTGCGGGAAAGCATGGTCGTCACTGTTGTTGTTGAAGGGTGAAAGAGAGAGAGAGAGAATAAACAGAGCAACTCTTTGGTATAAAGTAATAGAGTGGAAAGTGATGGAGGGGATGGAGGGGGTAGGCAAGGAAAGCAGCACGGAATAAATGGGAGGAGGGACAGATTGTTGGGCAATTTATAATGTCGTTTTAATAAGAGATAATACAGTGAAGGAGCAAGGAAAGGGGATCAGGGAGGAAGGTGAAAAGTTCTTTGTTATTTTTATCTGAAGGAGTTAAATGTGAAATTTCACTCTAATCAATGAGAGTGTGGGGAAGGTAAATCACTAGAAGTTATCAGGAGATGTCATCTTCAAAATGTACAAATGTTCATATCTACAAATTGTCATCTCCTAGTGCCAGAAAAGGTCTTATTAATCTTTTCTTAACCTTGGAGTTGGTCGCAGGAAAATAGCTGAAATCAGAAATAGTCAAGTCAATCTTATTTATATAGCCTAATATCACAAATCACAAACTTACCTCGAGGTTCTTTGCAGTCTGTACAGCATACGACACTCTCTCACAGTAGAGCCTCGATCCAGATAGATAAGGACCCCCCCCCTTTAAAGGTTAAAAAAACAGAAGAGCGACAGAGGAGGGATGCCTCTTCCAGGACGAACAGATGTGCAGTATATGCCGTGTGTATACAGAAACAGATTTTATAATAAGTAATTATTAAATGACAGAGGTCCATTTGGTAGGCGTTCAGGAGAGTTCATTGGTACCACAAGTTTGCCCAGCTGTCGCAGAACGGCACAAATGTTCATTTTTCTGAGCACTTTGAGGCCTCATCGTCCCTGTTGGCTTAAAGTTGGAGTTTGACACCTCATTCTTCACCCTAGAAACAGCGTTTGTAAAAATACAGAAATAAATAAATACAAACTTGGGCTTGAACTCTTTTGCGTAACCCTTGAACTTCATGAACCTTCACTTTCACCATAACGCACAGTGACACAACCTGGCATTCGGCACAGTGGTACTTGTGGCAGAGGAACCAGGCCTTCATGTCAAGCATAGTAATCTAGCAAGTTCTGCAAAAACTTTAACAGGGTTATGGAGCGATCTGTGTGGATCCGCCGGCTCGAACATCGAACAACCAAACCAGCTGTCGTGCTAACAAATGCTAGGGAGGCATTCGTGAGTAGTGGTGGAGGAGTTTTCATTTGCTGCGTTTGATTTGACCCTTCTTTTTGAAATGTGTCTCCCGTGATTTCCCAGACTTTACAGTACTAAGTTGCTGGAGTACCCCTTTAAGCATATGTTTAACATCTGTTTAACATCTTGTTTTTTCCAGTCTTATTTTGTCATGGTCTCATTTGAGTTCTAATTTATTTAGTTTTTCAAAAGTACACTCATACATTTCTACATGGTGTTGTGTGGATATTTATGTTGATGGTGCATTGCTGTTCATCTTCGATGTGTCTTTAGGTTTTTCTGCTCCACTGCCACGTGAAGTTTTGTCTTCTGCAGTAAGAGTGTGGATCACAATCTCCACATCGTGTCTTCGTAATCTGGTTTCTTACGCGCTGTTGTCCTCTCCCCTCCTCCTCCCAGGCTGCAGGCTCTGAGGAAGGAGAAGTCACGTGATGCAGCGCGATCGCGGCGGGGAAAGGAGAACTTTGAGTTTTACGAACTGGCCAAGATGCTGCCGCTGCCGGGCGCCATCACCAGCCAGCTGGACAAGGCCTCCATCATCCGGCTCACCATCAGCTACCTGAAGATGAGGGACTTCGCCAACCAGGGAGACCCGCCGTGGAATCTGCGCATCGAGGGACCGCCGCCTAACACCTCCGTCAAAGGTAGGATGGACACAGATGGGGCTAAAAGTGCGATGTGATTTTAAACCACTGTTTGTGGTTCTGGGTAGATCCAGGAAGGGATTCTTTAGGCTCGTGATGCAGTAAAACAATTTTTAGTGCTGCAAGAGCCCAGAGAGAGTCTTTATGGAACCAGGGAGCGATGCCTCACCGAAGAATAAATCCCTATGTAAGTTTTTCTACCCCTGAACAAGAGAGGTCCAAATTCGAGGTTTTCCTTCATAGTGAAGTCATAGCAAAACAAGTTCAAGTCCTACAGGAAAGAGCCCTTTACATTAGGTTGTGCATGGACTAGTAAAAGTACGCCTTGCTCTTCTCTTGTTGCTTCTTGTTTTGTTTAGTTTTTTTGTTGATGTCACTCTTGGTTTGTTTTTTTACCTTATATCTTTTTCTTTCTTTCATTTAAGGTCAGGGGGTTTACATTAAGGAACTTTCTAAGCTACTAAATTAACTCGTTTTTGTACCAAGATAGGTAAACCGTCTACTGTGGATGCTTTCCTTGAATGTTGCAGCACAAACTGCGTTGTGGGCTGTAGCAGCTTAGCTAGGCTTGAATCTCAGATGAATTAAAACAAATTGAGCAAATTTTACTGCTGAAGTGTAGCTTTCGTTTATGATTTCAAAGCTCGTCATGAATTCCAGTTGTTTCTTTGATTTTCCTCCAGTTCTTTCTCTTGTCTCGTGCGTTCATGGGGATATACAGCTTCAGCATAAGTTAAAAATAAAAATGTATCTATAAAGTTGAATCATTTTAAACGTGTGTGGACAAATCTTTCCACACCTTTCCAATGATTTTGTATGCAAACGTGCTTTCTCCAGAATTCCCCCTAGGCTCAGTCTGAACACACTTTTTTGCAGTTAATGTGGAGTTGGTTTGATTTTTTGTTTTTGTTTTTTAAACTAAAAGTTTAATTGTGAATTTTAATCAGAATTTAATTGTAAATTAAACTGTAATTTTATATCTGCATCAAAAAGTTGCAAATTAAAGCATTAAATCTTCAATAGTTGATTTAGTTTATTTTTCTATTGTGACATATTACTCTAAGAAAGTGTACATTCTTTAAATGTTTATAAATCATAATAATACGAACTCCCTGAAGTCCTGAAAGATTTTTTTTCATATTTTCTACAAAACATATTAGAACAATATAGAGTTATTATAGTAACTCTAAATTTTAAATAATGATGAATTTCCACAGTTTCAAAAAGCTGCAAATGACATGACGCATTTTTTCATGATTTCTGAACCAAATTACCTCAAATTTACTTTCTTTTCAGTCCTAACATCTACTCCCATTGTAAACTAATCCATAACACCAGCTCTGGTCTGTCATTTAGCCTCCCTATAGGCTTGTATTTGTATTTTCAAATAAACCTTTTCATCCCAATGAATCAGAACATACAAACCGAGGTGGATCGGGCCGACAGCGGGCAGCGCTGCGGTGACGGTCTGGCCCTTTAAACTGCCATCAAACAACATGAAAAAGCCGCGGAAACGCACACATGTACGGTCTCACACACATACAGACGGCTAGCTTCTGCGCTAAGTGATTTTCTGTGAAGGGAACATTAAGCTTTGATGAATTTCTGCCTGGAGTACCAGAGTATACACAGCACTTGTGAATCTAAGTGGAATTTGCCTTTGAAATGGGCCCTTTTGTGCGATGCACTTAGAGCAGAAGAGGAGCGCTCGCTTTTAAAAGGGACGTTTGGGCTTGTAGGAATGACCCAAAGATGAAAGTAAATTGCTTGAAATTTCTGGTGGTGTGTTTGTCTCTGTGTGTGTGTGTGTGTGTGTGTGTGTGTGTGTCTGTGTGTGTGTGTAAGAACTACAGCCAGGATATTTACCTACGAACACAGCTGGAATGTGTACAAGAGCAGGATTGCAGTTCAGTATGTGGTAATGTGTGAATAAAAGTAAGTGTTTATGTGCTTGTGAAGGTGCAACTGTGTGTGTGTGTGTGTGTGTGTGTGTGCATGTATGGGTATTACTACACACATCTGTGTGTGCGTGTGTGCACATACCCTCACCACACAACAGCAGATGGCTTCATTGTCGTCAGCTCTTTGAAGAGGCACATGCATTTTAATGAATAGAACAGAAATGTACGCACCAAATTAGTGTGTGTGTGTGTGTGTGTGTGTGTGTGTGTGTGTGTGTGTGTGTGTGTGGATTGTTTCAGAGCTTGCAGCACGGTGTGTGTTGTATATTTCCTGTAACACAGCCCTACATCCTGTCGGAGAGAATTCCACCACGTCACCTATAAAACAAACGCTATATCCGAGCTAACCCTCAAGCTAAACCTGATTCTTATGGACATTCGTTGGTGACAAAATATGAATGGTAATGGAAACTACTGACCCCTGATCAGGTTGTAGGTGTCTTACATCATTACAGGACAGCTCAAACCCAAGCCCCCCACACTGACCAGCTCCCGTCCCCTAAACTCACCCTCTATTCCTTGCTTCTGTCAAGCTCAAACACATTTTGTGAGAGCGGCGTTCAACATGGCCTCACCGCAGAGGAGCTTGTTAGCGTTTATAACAGCTCTTGCACGGGTATTTTAGATTCCGAAGTTCCAGTCAGAAACAGAAAGCGGAAACCTCCTTCTCTGAAAAAGGACAAACCCCGTGTCTCCCTTGCTTCTCTAAATGATCTGATGTTGGCTGATCATACAATCAAAGAAGCTGCTAAACAGGGTCATAATCCCAGAAGCCTTTTTAAAACTGTAAAACAGACATCGATAGATCTGAGGAATTTCTCAATTATTTTCTTGACTAAATAGTTAAGATTAGATGGCACTTTAACACTGATTTCAGGGAGCTTGATGCTGACTCCTGCCCACCTTCAACATTAACCCACTACAGTGAAATCTCTCTGTCGAGTCGATTTCTAAATCGTCCACCTGCATTTCAGACGGTTCGTCCAGATATTTTGGCCCTTATGAACTGCTCTCTGTCCACTGGTATTTTCTCCTCCTGTTTTAAAGAACTTCTCCCTAGATGCCTCTGTCTTAAGTACATTTTAGACCCATCTCCAAGCTGCCATTTTTATTGAAACTTTTAGAACTCAACCACTCAACTGGTTTCTTTTATCAACAACGATGACAATTTTGGAACATTTCAATCTGGTTTCCTCTCCCTATGTAGCACTGAGGCTGCTCTGGTCAAGGTCAACAATGACCTGTTGTTTGCAGCCAACACAGGCCTTTACTCCATTTGAATTCTCCTTGACCTCAGCGCAGCCTTTCATACAGTGAACCACAATGTCTTGACCAGTCGTCTGTAGCATTTCGTTGGCATCAGGGATGTGGCAGTGATGTGGCTCGTCTCCAACCTGTCAAATAGGGCCTTCTCGGTAATGCTTGGCGATGCCTCCTTCTCTTGTGCTGCTCTGTTTTCTGGGTTTCCCCCCGGGGGTCTATTTTGGATCCCCTCCTTTTCACCACATACATGCTATCCCAGGGGCAAATCATGCATTGTCACGATGCTGATTTCCATTGCTACGTGGACGTCACCCAGTTGTATATCCTGTTAAAACACGCTTCCACGGATGTTTCTCATACTATTCCTACCTTTCTGAAATTAAAAATTGGATGTCCAAAAGTTTCCTGCAGTTGAATGACCCCAAAATAGAAATGATTATAATTGCCCCCTCTTGCCCCAGTAGTAGCAGTGTTAACAGTTCTCCTCTGATCTGGGTGCCTTATAAAATAATGTTTATAAAGAGGCCCACAGCCTCAGTGTTCATTTTGGCTCTGAATTGTCTTTTTATGCTCAGGTGACCAAAGTGTTGCAGTCTTGTTTTGCCCAACTGCGACAGCTAACCAAGATCAGGTCCTTCCCTTCCTCTGCAGACTCTGCCACCGACGCCTTTACCTCGTCCAGACTTGACTATCGCCACGCACTTTGTTCTTCTTTCGGCAAGCTGTAAACCACACCCAAATTACTTCTGCCAAATTAACCGAACCGCAGGTTAAACTGACAACAAAGACACTTTAAAAGATGAAGGACGATTTCAACGCAACCCCCCTTTGTTCCCGTGGTCGCTGGATGTGGTAGAAGAGACAGAAAGGTCTTCAGCATCATAGACTTTATGATTTAATCTGCAGACTCTCAACACCAGCTGAACCAGACTGGAACGGTCTCTGTCCAAACCGGCCTGAGAGGTCATGATGCTCAAATCCTAAATGTAATCGGCACAAGAATCGTGACGTCTGTCTTTTCCCGATCAGACTTGAGTCAGGAATGAAGGGGTTTGTTACGCTCGAAAGAAACTACGCCGTCTGATGTTTGACCACGTCTTGAGTGTGTAAAAGTGTTTATAGCTGATTCGACCGGACACATTCAAAGCTGGGGTGAAAAGCCTTCTGTCATAGAGAGGGAATGTGACATGGGGACGACAGCGCGCAGTCGTGGACGGTCTCGCTTCTCGCCGGCGTTCAGGGCAGGGTCCTACGGGTAGGTTAGAGCGGGAGTAAAATAAAAACGCTTTGCTGTCCAGACCCGCTCTGTGTTTACAAATCCACCCCCTGAACAAAAAGCATGAACTTCAACCTAAAACAGGATCCCACTGCTCCCAAGTGGCATCGTGAGGAAGACATGGGGACAAGGCCAAAAATCAGAGCGAAGGTCTGAGACACAGGAACAACAACACCAGTGCACATCACACACACGCAGAGGAAGGTGAGGCCGGTCTCACCTTGTATATGAATATCACATATCTCACACAGACACACACACACACACAGACACACACACACACACACACACACACACACACACACACACACACACACACACACACACACACACACACACACACACACACACACACACACACACACACACACACACTCTCAAACACAAAAAATTCAATATAATCAGATAGTCCCTCCTACTGTGCCAACACACATGCATGAAAACACACGAAATGCAGTACGATACATGTGAACTCTCTCTCGTCCTGCAGGGTTTGTGTGTGTGTGTGTGTGTGTGTGTGCGTTCATGTTGTCTTCTCTCTCCATCTCCTATTGACTGACTGTAATGAATGAATATCCTCTTCCAAACGACTGTGTGGGTGCGTGTCCATGCCTGTGACTTTTTCCTTTGTAATTGCTCAGTGTGTTTGTGCACGTGTGTTTGTGTGTGTTGCCGAGTGTTCGGTACAGCAGAGAATTATTGATTTTGGCCTCTGTGTAGTTGCTCTGCATTGGTTCGGGTAATGAAGATTGTTCTGTGTGTGTGTGTGTGTGTGATTCCTACTGATGACTCCATACTCTTTCTGTTTGACCCACTGAGAATATCCTCATTTATTGTGTTTTACTTCCTTCCTTTCCCTCTTTCATGAATTTTCTTTCTCTCGTGAATTTTTCCTCTTTTATTTTTTTGTCTTCTTCTCATCCTCTCTTCTTAGCAAAGGTGACTTTCTCTCTCTGTCTTCCTGTTTCCATTTTCCATGCTCTTTATCTGTTTCTGTTTGTCCATACGTTTTTATTTCTCTCTTTCAGTTCTGCAGTTATCTGTTACTTTTCAGCTCATCTCCTTTTCACAGCATCAAAAATTATGGGGAAAACAATTGACTTATAACAACAGAACCTTTTTTGCATTCATGAAGAAGTAACTAGTAGAGGTTTGTGGTTCTTACTCAATAAATGACTAAAACCCTTAAATATAAACACTGGTCTGCTTTTTGTGACAATAGATGTATAATTTTAGTAATATTTCATCATTATAAAGCCTATTTCTACATCACCTCTCTAAACGCAGGTGCAAAGTGCTTTACAGCAAAACAATGTATGTTATTGTGCTAAAATAACAGGTGAAAAACAAAAACGAATGAATGAAAATGAAATAATACACATAAAACCCAGGATTCAGCAGAGCTGAATTGGGCAGAGTCAAAATGACAAAGAATATGTAGATAAATAGAATAAATGAATAAAAGTGTGTGAGTGTTGTTGCTGCTATGACTTTCCAAACAGTGAGCTCAGGTGCAGGTAAATAACTGAAATGCTCCTGTGTGTTCAGCTATCAGAGCTGAAGCTGTTTCACAAACTGTCCTCGGCTCAGAGTGTGTGTGTGTGTGTGTGTGTGTGTGTTCTCTCTCATCTCCTCCCTTCTTCACTCATTTCACCTCCTTTTTACTTCCTTCTTCCAACCCCTTCTTCACTCATTTCACCTCCTTTTTACTTCCTTCTTCCAACCCCTTTGTTTCCTTTTCCTTTTCCTCTCATCCTCTTTCTTTCTCTTTCTTCTTTATTTCCTTTCATTCCTCCTCTCTTTCCTTTCTTCCTTTTACATTCTCTCCTCTCATCTCCTCATCCTGTTTTCTTCCTTATGTCTCTCTTCTCTGCTTCTCCTCCTCTTTCTCATGTCTTTTATTCTGCTCTCCCTTCATTTCTCTGAATCACATCTTTTTCTTTCCTTTTCATTCCTCATATTTTGCTCCTCCTTTTTTCTCACCCTTTCACTTCCTCCCTGCTTTCCCCTTTTACATTTACCTCTCCTACCCACTTTCTTCTCCTTTACTTATTTCCTCCTCATTTTCCACTTCTCCCTCCATTTCCAACCCCTTTCTATGTTTGGCATTGATACCCCTTTCTCTTCTTCTTTTTCCTGTCTTCAGCCTCACTCCCCTCCTCTGTTTTTCATTTCAGTCTCTCCTCCTCTTCTTCTTCTTCTTTTCCTCTCCCCATATCCACTTCTCATCTTCCTCCTTTCTCTTCCCATCTCTTTCTAACCTCTTTCTCTCCTCGAATGATCTCCTCTGTTTGCCTAGATCCAGGATTTTCTTTTCTCCTCTTTCCTTTTCTATTCCGTTTCACCTTCATCTCCTTGTATTCACCTCTGCCTCTCCTCCTCCTCAACCTCTTGTCTTTCTTACCTCCCCTCCCCTTTCTTTCCTCTTCCCAACAACCTCCCTGTCTCATCCTCCTTCTTCTTGACAGTTTCATCTTTTTTAACCTCCTTTACTCTTCATCCTCATACCTTTCTACTTGCCTCCTCTCCCCTCCTTCTCCTCCCTGTCTTTGTTTTCTCTTCCTCTCCTCCTCCTCTGTAATCTGCCACTCCTGCCTCCCCCTCTGCTGCCACTCTTCTTCCTAACGATCTCTCCCTTGCCTCTTTCACCCCCCTTCATCTTCTCCCCTCTTTGACCTGCCTCCTCCTTTCCCCCTCCTGTCCACCTCTTCTTCTAATTTTTGTCCTTCCCTCATCTTCCTAAGATCTTCCTTTTCCTTTTCTCCGTTCCATCTTCTCCTCCTCCTTGCCTCTTCCTCTCATCCTCCTCCACCCTCAACTTCCTCCTCCTCCTCCTCCTCCTTCCTCCTCCTCCATTGACCTTTGCAATAATTGACCCATCAGTTGCTCTTCTACTGTTTAGTGTAGGAGGTTTTGACTTCCTGTCAGAGAGTCTCCACATCTGCTGCAGGACGCCACACAAACAACCATGACCTTTGGAGCATCCTGACACCCGGCCCGTGTGTGTGTGTGTGTGTGTGTGTGTGTGTGTGTGAGAGTGAAAGTGTTTATACGACTGACCGCTCACCATTTCACCATGTGACTGAATGTCGGTCGGTGTGTTTATGTGTGAAATTTACAGCCTTGTGTGTGTGGTTGCATTTGTGCATGCGGTTTGTGTGTTCGACTGTGTGTGCAGGAGTGTTTCAGCTTTTGTGTGTCTGTCTGACAGTCTGTTTCGCGTGTGATGGAGTGTGCGTGTGCGTGTGCGTGTGTGTACGGGTGTGTGACCCCCTCCGACACCTGGCTATTCATTATGCATGCAGAGAGCAGCAGACACCAAAAATGCCACACTTCATGAGCCAGTCTGCAATCAAGACACACACACACACACACACACACACACACACACACACACAGACACAGGCTCAATGTACTCCACACACAAGTAAACAACTTCACCCACGCACACGCACACACACACACACACACACACACACTTCTATAAACAAACACACATGTTGGTTTTACACATACTTTACACTCACAAATACACACATGTACATAATAAGAGCTTGCAGGTATACCTGCATAAATGCAAACTGAGTACACACATCTTGCAAAGCCACATACACACACTGTGTCATTCATATCTTTCCTGCTTTACATTCTGTATAAATATCTCCTCTCTCAGTTATTAAAGTATAAATTATGGCATTTTTTATAAGACCCACAAACCTATTTATGGCTCAGCACAGGAGCTCATAAGGCATAAGGTATAATTTGGCATGGTGTGTCTGTGTGTATGTTTGTGCGAGCGTGCGTCCGCGTGCACCGGGGGTCATTTCACGTGGTTTTTAATGCGAAAATATTTCTTCTGTGTCACCTTTTTAAGAACCGGTTTATGATTATTAATGTGAGTAAAAGCCGTGCAGACTTCATAATTGAGCCTTAGCTTTAAGATCAGATTCAGAGAATCGTAATCGTAATGACTGACTGATACGTGCTGGGAAGTTTGGCCGCTCACACCAGGAAGGACGGTAGGAACAAACTCGGCGCTCCAGTGCCAAGACTTAAAATTGACTCGTGACTTGACTTGTGTCCAGTCTCAGTCTGTTCTTGGCATAGCCATCACAGCAGAGATAATTTATTCCAGGACATCTGAATGTGCAAAAGTGTAAAAATTAATTGCGAGCGTGTCTTCAGATTTGATTCAAATCATTTATATTTGCAATAGCAGATAATTGAGTTAATGATTTGGTTTAGCAAAGTAACATGCTGCAGTGCGAATGTGTTAATTAAAAAGAGGAACATTTAACTAATTGCATACGTCTCTTTTAAAAATAAAATAAAAAATAGGAGAAAATTGTACAAGTTGTTTTATAAAATGTATCTGAGCCGAGTTTAATCAAAGTCGGCGGCGTCTTAATATACTATTGATAACATAGTCTAACATACTGTTACTCTGTGTTTTCAGAAGGAGCCATTTATTGCTCAGTTGTTGAAAAAGACTTTAAGCTTTCGGGTTTTCAGTTTCAATGGTAATTATCAAGTTTCCAACTTTTTTGACTTGTTTCCCCTTAAAATGAAGCAAAGTCGACATGTGAGCCCCTTCATCACAGGTTTAATTTATCTGTGTGTGATGAGCAGTACAACAATTTTCCCCTTCTCAAATGGTTGACTTTAAATCATTTGAGGCCAGAAGAGCATAGAGTTGGGCATAATACCAGAAGAAAAATGAATTTCATGAAAGAAAGTTCAGAAAACAGCAACAAAATGTTGTGTAGAAGAACTTTGACATTTTTAAAATAAACTCTTTCTTGATCTCAAGTAGAAAAACTGAAGTATCACAGCAGCAGAAGTACGTGATCAGACGCTTTACAAAAACTAGAATTCTTCACGTGTTATGAGAATGATATACACAAATACAGCAACAATTGAGAAATACAGTTACCAAATATATACAGTAGATATACTGTACACACACAAGCAGTACTGTAACTGTAAAGTGCACTGAGACAAAAGTATCACAAATAAAGTGAGGAGAGAATCACGTTGCACAAAAAAGCACAACATTTGCAGTTGCACTCATGGAATCATGTACAGTTATTGTACTTAGCAGCAAAACCAAGGAGTGTTAAGTGTGTGTGTGTGTGTGTTACAATGCGAAACAGCAGAAGTAGCTGCCTGACAAACTGTAGGAGGAGCAGCCTGTAACTGAGGGAGCTGCCCGGAGAACTCAGACGTCGTCCATGATGGCCAGGAGCTCTGCCACCATCCTTGTCTCCCCTCAAAATCCTCTGCGAAGTCCAGAGGGAATCCCAGGACAGCTTGTCCATCTCCAAACAGGATGGATGGCTCCACCGCGTCGTCGTGCTAGCAACACACACGCGCACACACACACACAAGCAAACGCCCCAGGCCATGCCCGTCCAAAATGTTAGCGTAGTTATTTATCTGCCGCATGTCAGAAATCACGTTAAGCCTAACCCATGTTTACAGTGATGTCAGTTGACTCCTCGTTCTTAAGTGTGTGTGTGTGTGTGTGTGTTCCCATCCACTTAGCATTATATATAGCCAGACTGCTGCTTTATACAAAATCACCCTCCTGCTTAGTGAGACAGTAAGCACAGAGAGAGAGAGAGAGAGAGAGAAGGGAAAAAAAAGAGGAACATCAGAGTAAAAGAGACTGAATAGAAAAATGAGAGGGATAAAGAACAGACGGGGGAGAAGGGGAGACAAATAAACGAGACAGTCAATTAGAGAGACAGAGTCTATCAGTGAGGTTGGGAGAGAGAGAGGCAGAGAGACAGAGGAGGAGAGCAGCGGGAGTCTCGTCTTGTTATGATCCATCTCGTCCCTTTGTACCAGCTGACGTTTTTATGATGCGGCCTGCTGGCTGGGCTAATGGCTTCCTCCATTATACTGAGGGAACACAGTGACCCCGACACCCGGATAAACAGCGCTCACATCAAAACCCCTCCCGCCTCCCTCCGCCCGGCCTGCAGTCCAGCTCTGCGAGGTCTGTGTGCGGTAGTTCCTCTTTCAGACGACTGGTTGGATGTTCAAAACACACAAACGGGAGGAACGTCGGTGCCGTCGTTTCATCTGATCGCTCATAAAATAGTTTTTCAGTCCTCAGTATGCATGAACTGAAGGACACTTCAGGCTGCGGAAGTCCAGAGCTGCCAATATTAAAATGAAATCTTTAAATCAAATGGAAATTCCTTTTTTTTTTCCATTTGTGTGAACATAATGTGTAACAAAACAGAATTTAACATTTTTAATTCTGTGGTCCCATTTTCCTTTTCTCATGTTACTGCCAAAATGAAAATTAAAATCAATAATTTCACATGTACTCCAAAGAACAACACTGCCGTAATGATAGTGAAATGAAATGTGAAATGGGCTTTTCCTTTTTTAAATGTGTGGACGCTGTTGCAGTCTGAACTTGAAAACCGAGTTACACGCTAGACTTTTACTATGAATGTTGAGTTGTAATGTGTTCTGGTTTTAGCTCATTCCCAACGAACATAAAATGGAAATGGACTGTTTACGGGTTATTTTCATAAGGGCGAGATTCTGCCAGGACTCAACCATGACGACGACGACGACGACTGGGCAGGGCGACATTTAGTAACACTGACGCACATTCCTGGGCTTCTATACACATGATAACAGATTCTGGAAAATTGGGGTCATGACAGAAATACATTTTAACAAGAAAACAGCTACGTGGCGCCCCCAGTGTGTTTTTCGTTTTTACGAGACAAGCCCAGTTTAATATACATATCACACTCATAAACCAGTCAAGTGTGTCCATTAATCCGATGCAATGTTCTGCAGACAAGCATTGTTCAAACCCACGGAAATCCATTCTCAATTCCAGCAGAGGTTCCAAGTTTACAAAGATACCAAATATGTAAGACTGAGCTTTGGAGAAAGATGCTCAAAATAGGACACAGGACACATGTAAGCATCATAATTCTTTTCCGCTTGTTCTGGGACAAGCGGACAAAGTTCAAACACTGTATCCGGTGATTCAGTCTTAAAATGTCTCAATAGTTCTTCATAAGTCATCAGAGTTCAGAAGGTTTCGTACGAACCCCAGAAAAATGAAAAATAGGGCGTTTGAGGTTTTCAGCTGACACTAGCTGTGTATAGTGCTTTACGATGTGAGTTAATCCAGATTTGTGTTGACAGATCATGAGACGCTCACCAGCTAACAGGCTGTTGTTTCCGTCTGTAGGCTAACCACTCTGATCTCCCTCCAGCTGTTAAATTCAGGTTAGTTGTCATTTAACAGCGGGATTGTCTTCCGGCGATGTCTGATGACAGCAACACGATTCCCCTCCTACACTAAAGCACAGTGGGACTGAACCAAATCATATGAAACACAGAACCCCAATTATCTGGACCGCATCACGTACACGATGGGTGACAATTGTTATTTCCCTCCCAAAGACCCCCCCCCCCCATCCAGCTCCAATCACTCCAGCCTTTTACCCACAAATCTAGTCTTAAGCCTGAAAAGAAGCGAGCGGGGCAGCTGACGGCTCTTCACACGATAAACTCGTCAAACGCCGCTTCGGCTCTCTCGCTGCAGAAACCCGCGGCGTTGCCGTCGGCCCCCGGCCAAGCCCTGCCCGACGCTGCGGCAGAGACGCCGCTCCGTCCAACGGCTAAAACCGCTCGCTTTGCATGCTCGCACTTAATAAACGCAGAGTAATTTGGCCAGCTGCGAGTTTGAGATGTTTTGATTCCCCACTCGCAGTGTAAAGAAAAATGGAATGACAGAGGGAGAGGGAAACAGCAGTAATTATAAAACTAATTACAAAATGCTGATGATGCCCATAGGCTTTGCATAACTAAATTTAGACGAGGAAATTGCTTTCGGCTCACGACGTGGCTGCTGGGCGTTTCGTTTTTTTGTTTTTTTTTCTTTCCCCCCTTCCTCTCTCTTGTCCTGCATGCTGTCACACACTTGCACAACAAAGAGGGAAAAATAATCACTATGGAAACAATTACTCAAACATCTTTTTCCCCCCATCTTTTTGTTTTTTTTCTTTTTTATTTTGTTGGCAAACACAAAACAGCTCCGGGCATCGTTGTTGTCCAACAATGTGTTGTAATGACAGAAAATATAGTTGCTTGTTTCCGATTCCCCTCTGAAAGACGTTACAATTAACTAGAACACGGGGACGCTCAGCGAGAGAGTGAGAGTCATTCACTTATTGAATCAGGCTGTTTCTCTCTGCGGGTTTGCATATGAAATGACATGTTTTTGTCTCGCTGAGTGTCTACACAGATTTGTACACAGCTGAGTTCTGATGCCTAATTTCCCACCGGAGTGATTGCTGTGAAGAAGTCAGATGTCTGCTGTAGTTTCAGTTAGACGGCGCTTTGGTCGATCCAGCCTGGTTCCATACATGATAACTGTTATGTTCATGATGATGTGACTCCGCCAGCAAAGAGTTCAAGAATTGTGACCGGCTGAATTAAAAGAATGTGCAGGGAGGTTTGGTCTGGTTCAGTGGTAGAGAACATACCTGGGCAATTTTGGCAGGTTGAAATCACCGTGCTGGACCACCAGCAAACCATAATCAGAATTTACGGTCCAAGTGACGCAATTAATGATAAAAGGCATAATTTGCTGTTGCCGACATCGCTGAGGTTCATTTCAAAGGTTTTTAATCCAAGTCTGCTGCAAGTTGTTGCGGAAATTCCAGCTGCTTGTTCTGGGCTTTTAAGAAACTGTTGAGAGCAGTAGTGGCGATTGAGGTCCAGCAAATCTTTTTGATAGGGTTTGGAGAGGGTTTCGGGGGTTGCTCAGGAAAGTTTCGGTGTCTTTCAAGGGACCCTTATTATTGACAATTATTACAGTTATTTTTGTGTCTTTGCGTCTTCGGGACGGCTGTGGCTCAGGTGCTAGAGCGGGTCGTCAACTAACCGGAAGGTTGGTGGTTCGATCCCTGGCTACTCCAGTCCACATGTCCAAGTGTCTTTGGGCAAGATACTGAACCCCAAATTGCCTCCAATGTATCATCGGTGTGTGTGTGTGTGTGTGTAAAGCGCAATGTGTATAGAAAAGAGCGCTGTGTGAGTGTGTGTGTGAACGGGTGAATGTGGCAGTAGTGTAAAGTGCTTTCAGTGGTCGATAAGACTAGAAAGACGCTATATCTTTTGCAGTTGCAAGTAGAGTTTCAAGGGTTTTCAGGGGTTGTTTAAGATAGTTCCAGGTGTTTTTAAAGGGGCTAAAACAGTGATAACGGGTTAAAGGTGTCTTATAAGGGTTTTAAGGGGACAGCAGGTGTTGTTTACAGGATTTACAAGAAGTCAAATGTTGTTTAGAAGAGTATTAAGGATTTTTGTTTACAGGGATTTAGGTCTCTTATAGAGAGTTCAAGGTGGTCTTTCATGAGTTTCTGGTGTACTTTAAAAGGATTAAGGAGGGTTTCAGGGTTGTATAAGAAAGTTCAAGTTTTTTCCAGGGGGCTTTAGGGATGTTTAGAGGGATTTAGAGAACTTAGAGGTCTTTAGAGAGTTCTGGTCGAATTTGAGGGGTCACAGATTTGTTTGAATGGGGTTTAGAGTGGGATTCAGAGTTGTTTTGCACATTTTCAACAGGATCTTTTAAATTTCTCAGGGATTTTAAGTGTGTTTTAGAGAATTCTGGGGGTCTTTAATGGCTTGCATTTGCCGTTTGAAAGGGTTTGAAGTTTCAGGGGTGGTCTACGACAGTTACACAGGTTTTTCAAGGGGATAAAAGGATTTTTAACTTTTTTTTTTCTTTGAAATAGTTCTAGGGAGTCTTTGAAGGGTTGCAGATTTCATTTTAGGATTTTAGGTGTATTAGAGAGTTTTATTGGTCTTTAAGGGGTTAATTTGAAGGGTTCAGAGGTTGTTTAAAACAATTTGAGTTATTTTTACAGGGTTTGTGGATGTTTACAAGGATTTTAGGCTTTTTTTCACGGGTGCTTAAAGGGTTGCAAGTATTATTCAAAGGGTTTAAATGGGTTTTTAGGCTACAGCAGTTACACATGTTTTTCGAGGGGTTTCCATCATTTTAGGGGACTTTTAAAGAGTTCTTGGAGGTTTGTGAGGGGTTGCAGGTGTCATTGATGGACTCTGTTGTATGTAGGTGTCTTTTATGGGCTTCCAACAGTCTTTGAGGCATTGCAAGTGTCAGTGAAGGGTCTACAGGGGGTTGCATAAGAAAGCACCAGGGACTCAAGTGTTGTTTTCAGGGATTTTTGATATCTTTTAGATTGTTTGGAAAGTCTGACGAAGGTTCCGGGGATTGCTCTATAGGTCTTCACAGAGGTTTTGGGTTTTGAGGGGTCAGGGAAAACTTCAAGCAATACATGAGTGGGTCAAGAAAGTTTTAGGTGTCTTTAGGATGTTTAAGGGATGGCTAACGTGAAAAGTAAATACCTTTGGGGTCTGAAATTTCAAATTCAAGATGAACAATAAACACCTTGGTCATGGTTGTCTTCGATACACAGTATATGCTCCCCTTTTTTGTTGTTTTTTGTTATTGTAACTTTCTTTCCCATCATGCCTGTCATTTCCCATTTCTGGGAAGTCCAACAGTCACTGGTATCACTTTGTATTAATCATAGTAAGACTCTTGTGAAGGACGTTTACCCATTAGAGCTGATGTCCTTACTAACCCAGTTATACATCTAATGTCCTTTTCTAATCTGTTTATCCCGCTTTCTCTCCATACCAGACAAATGGGACATTATTGGCTTATGTACCGTACACTGTAAAGCCCTCAGCAGTCAATCATCCACTCTAATATTCAGAAAGGCAAGCTTTGACACTGAATTAAAACCGACATGAAAAGCGTGTGTTGAACAAAGTAAAGTATTTCCAATCAGGTGTAATTGGCTTGTCGGAGCCAGCGGTGATATATGTTGGTAATTAGTTAAGCAGCCCGAGTTTGTCTCAAAGGGTGTTTTTATATTTTTTAATTATTTTTTTCCCCGTCCTCCCACAGCTGATCGTGAATCAAAATGTCAGAGTAAACTGGGGAATAAGGAGCTTTTTGAAGAGCTGCAGCACCGATTGCCAATACACATGACTGGACTGGACTGGAGTTGAGGGAGTAGGCGGGGATGTAGAGTTTTACCCATCAAATTCTCTTGGTATCTAGAGTAAACCCGCCAATAAATATAGAAATGTAGTTACCATGGAAACTGTATGTACTGAAAGAGGGAGCGGGCCACAATATATACGCACTGTTAAATAGAAAATTGTCATAAAGGCCTAAAATTGTAACTTGAGTTTAAGGACATTAGTTCTTTGAAGGGTTGACGTAAAATCACATTTTTTTTCCCCCACATGTAAAATACATACTCTTAGGCACTGGTCAGAAAATGTTGAGCAATTTAATGTAGAATCTTAATGCTTTCACACACTTGGGAGTAATGACTTGTCCAGAATGTGCTGCAGAGGAAAATTAAGGAAATTAACTGCAAACAATCAATCTGAATGTTCATTAATTCGGGAGTCTTCCACTGTTGCAAAACAAATTTCTCTTGGCTGTATTAATTGTATTAATTTTTTTTTTTCTGGTTAAAGAAAAAAAAAAGTGATTCTAATTAGGATTGTAGCATTGTATGTGTGAACATAATGAATATTCTGAGTCCAACCAAGATCCAGCAGGAGCTGAAGTCTGTGAAATGTGTAAAAATGTGAAATTAATCAGAGCTCTTAATGGAGATTGCGTGAGTTATTATTTCTTGGAATAGTTGTTAAAATTCAGTTTAATGTGGAAAACAAACTCTGGTTTCATGTTATGGACAGATTTGCAGCAATGTAATCTAATCGTAATTTGAATTATTCTATCTGGCCTTTTATTTCACCGGGTTTGGTGGCAAGAAAATACATAATTGGAATTGTAATGGGGTTTACTGAATATTACGGTGACTGTGATCTGACCCTGTAGAGTGATATTTCCTGTGGGATCACTTGAGACATCTATTACAATATTACAGCAAAACCTGGCTGTTGTACCCTGCAGTCACCATTACGTTTACAGGATAACGCAGTCGATACTCTGTAGTTTTCCTTATCACCAGCAAATCCCACGCGCAGTGCCGAGCCAACAATGGATGGGTGGTGTGTGCATCCAAAGCCTGACAGCTTATTCCTCTGATTCGGAGCCATACAGCTCCATCGTGTCCGAAGAACTATTAAAAACACATCAGCGAGCCACACTGCTGCACTGGGCGACGTGGTCCTTCATCACCATGAACACACACACTGTAGTTTATTATGACTCAGTCCCACACACACCGTCCCGCTGCCCCAAATGCTCACCGGAGGACTTAACGTGGATTCATCCGCCGGTGAAAATAGTCCCCAGCAAATGCAAACTTCCCACCTGTTTGTTGGATTAAAAACTACAGTGATAAGGATAAAAAAAAAAGAGACTATATGTTTCTGGGCCGTTTTTTAAAGATTGACATCTTCGGTAGGAGCCAATGGGCTCGGAGCCCAGAGCCACAGACAGAGTATGGAAGTGGGAAAGTCTGGAGAGGCGGACTAGTACACTGTTGGTTTTGTTCGACGTCATTTTCTGCAGTAACTCCGTCAAGCTGTGACCATCCTGTGCGTTCGCTGTGCGATTTTTATGTCCACTTACTGTAAATTCTCTAGAAGGATTTGTAATGTCATATCGAAGATGTTTGCCCCAATCAAAGCCCTCGATAGCAGTGAGTCATCTGCGAGAGCTCGGCTCGGCACTGTTATTACCTTGTTTACTGCCTGTCGCACACATACGCACACACACACAGGAAAAAAATAAACATGTGGAGGCATACACGGAGATAAATACATACACTCACAGACCCGCGATGCACTGTTATATAATGCGAACAGACGCGCACACACACCGCTGCTCCACTCTCTGATCGAAACCAATGGATTTAATGGATTTTTACAATTTAAAATTGCAACAGGGGAGAGTTGGAGGACACTGAGAGAGAGACACGAATGAATCAGGAAGAGAGACAGAGAGAATTAGATCAGCTGGAGAGGGAGGGAGAGGGCGCGGCCGAGCTTGTGTTTGCTGGGCCGTGAAGCGTTCAGCTGTACCGCCATCTGAACGCTCCGTTAGCGGTCGAGCCATTTCTTAATAACACTCATAACTGCTCTCTGAAACACTCCTCCTCCCATCCCCCCATCCCTCTGTCCCTCCACCTCATCCACATCCTTCATCTCTGCGTCCTGGTTCGTGCTCCTCATTCCTCTACCGTATGTTTTTATCCTTCCCTCACTCTGTCATCCATCTTTATGCTCCCATGACTTCTTCTATCTCATGTTCAGAGCGGCAGGGCATGGATTTTGGGTTTATTTGTGTGTGTGTGCCTCTTTGATACGATCGGAGAGGTTCATCAAAAAGGTTGAGTGAGGCTTAATACAGTGTTTTATGAAAAAGAATGGGTCTTTAGATCTTGTTACCCTGGTTTTGATCCATTCGTACACTTTGCCAAATGTTTTCCTACACTGTTTTCATTTCAAGTGCATCATAATCTGGGCCTCCTCCTCAGCAGCAGTGTTGATGATACAGTCTTTTTGTGGACGGTTTTGCAGCACCGGTTTTTTGTTTGTTAAATCAGTCAGGTGGATTCAAACCCGTACTTCAGTTTAATCCATCACCTCTGTGATGATCTTCCACTGATGTAAAATCACCGTATTACGAACCACTGTCCACTGTGTTTCATCGTCTCACCTGTACCTGTAGCACCACGCCCACACCAACACAGATCACTGGGTTTGTTTTTTCTTTAACACGCTGCCAAATCATCTCTCTTCCCTTCACTCCTTCCCTCTGTCTTTTGTCAGTGCGGATATTTTCTATTTTCTCTTACCGTCAACAAATCTGATGAAAAGTTCTTAAGCGCCAAATGTGGATTCATCCGCCCCTGAAATTAGTCCCCAACTATTTCCTCCTGTTTTCCAACACAAGGCTGAAATTATTGATTCTTTTGTAGAAATGAAACTATATGTTTGTGAGGTGTTTCTGGTAAATGTTTATATCGTCCGTATAAACCAGTGGGCCCGGAGATGAGGGCCCTTTTCCACCATTTTCTTGTCTTTCTTCCTCTATTTCTTCCCGCTTTTCCTCCATACTTTTGTTCTTCTTTCTGCATAAGCGCACATACACACACACACACAATGCACACACACACACACACACATTAATTCCAGTGCCAGTTAGCGCTAACTCTGATTAGCATGTCTATGAGTTTTCCCAGTCACAGCTAGCGCCTAGCTAATTAGCATGAACACACACACTTACACTATCTGAAATTGCTTCTGCAGTAGCTCTGGAAATATATTCTCTCTCCTAATGAAGCTATCTCCCTCCTACCCTTCCTTCCTCCATCCTTCCCGCTTCCATTCTCTCTCCTCAGCTGTTTTAATCTGTACCTCTTTTCCAATTTTCTCTTTCTTTACCCTCGTTTTCTTCCCCCTCCCCTTTTCTCCACTCTTAATTTCCCCCCGTTTCCTCACTTCTTTCCTGCCTCCTTTCTCTCTTCCCTTTCGCCCTGTTTCCTTTCTTCCCTCCCACCATCCGTCCTCAATTGCCTTCTCCTTTTTTCTGTCCCAGCCTTCTTAGCCCTGTCTCCTCGCCCCCTTTTTTCCGGCCTTCCCCAGCTACTTCTCTCCCTTGTCCCCTTTCCTTTTCTCCTTTCCTACCTCCCTCGTCCCTACCCTCCCGCTCCTACCCTCCTTGATGTCTTCCTTTTTAAACCAAAGGCAAGCTGCTGTTAAACTAATTGCAGTTGTTGTTTTCTAACTACAGCACTAGAAATCTTCTATTGTATCTTATCCTCGTAAAGATGAAGAAAAAATGTTGCTTTGAGGCGAGAAGCAGAGAAGCTTCGTTTTGAAGCCATCTGTCCCTCAGGACGCTGATTAATTTGTCGCCGACTGCCTGTCACTCAAACCGTTTGATCTGCACACTTACTAATTGATTTTTGTTTTGTAAGGAGAAGAAAACAGGAGCTAAATTGACTTTGATGATGTTGTTGATCAGAAGAACTTTGTATTTTTTTAAGTAGCAGTGTGTATAGTCTCAGCTAAATCAAACACAAGGGGTAAATATGTTAGATCTGGTTTCGGAGAATATTTTGTGCTGATTTTGTCTAAGTTGACCACACTTATTCTTGTGGTAACTGAAAATATTATGTCTTCCTTGTATAGTCTTGTGCTCTCAGGGTGGGAAAGTTTCTGAAACAATATTTCAACTGTGGCATCTGAAAGCTGCGTTCACAGCCAACATGTTTGAACCGATTCAAGAATGTCACATTTCGTCAAATGGAAGCTTTAGAAACATTTTGGATCGTCAAGTTGATCAGTTGCCGTGTTTCACTCACCCCCGAACCTGTCGCCATGGTGGAACGATTCAATACACACGTAGAAACCCATCCCCTCGACCCGACACAAAAACGATCCAGGCAAACGCGTAGCGACCGGCCTCGTGTTGACTGCTCCCCTCGGTAACTTCGCTGGCTAATTCTGTCCTAACACGAGTCGCAAGGTTCGAGGGGCCACCAGCAGATTTTATGATACGACTGCACATTTCGGAGACGGCCGATGCGCAGTTAAGATTCCTGGCAGCGCCGTGCACGGCAGTCTGACATTTCTTTCAGCGTGGGAATCAGAGACGTGTGTGTAATTTCGTGTCATGGTGAACTAGCAAGAGAGGGTCAACAGGAGCAAACACACACACACACACACACACAGAGTGAGAGGGAGGGAGGGAGAGGTTAGTTGGTAAAATGATTTTGACAGTTTTATTGATTTCTTACCAATTTCATTCAGAATTTTGGTCTGACCTGAGGTAGCGTGTCACTGTAACCGAATCTCCGGCTCTAGAAACATATTTTCACGTTTACCTGACAAGGACCTCGAACCTGTTAATAGTGTGATATTGTTGTAACACCACTAAGCCTGTTAAGCATCTGACTTTAAAGGAGGAGACTGCCCATTTTCCTACAAACAGCCAATGTTGGTGTCTTTTAACCATGAAATGATCTTTTCCTAACTCCAGCCAAGTTGTTTTTTGTGCCTAAACCTAAGCAAACCTCAACCAGACTGGTGTCTGATAAGAAAAAGGTCACGCAAATCATTTCTGTGCTCATACAATGGTTTTGGAAGGCACTGACAAACAATGTCAGGGTGTCAAAACGGAAAATACTAGCATGTGTCTTTTCAAAAGCCAACTGCAAGCAACTTATTTTGCCTTTTAGTTTGGAGGATGTGTTGGCAACGTGACAACTGGGAAATGGGAGCTTCTAACGAGCTTGTGAAGTCCGGGGTCAGTCCCGTAACAAGAGAAACAAGAATATAATCCAAACCAGGTAGAGGAACCTGCCTCCAAAACAAAAGGTATTGTGGGTAGAACAACACAGATTTAGTCTTTTGCGCTTCTTGGAAAAATGAGCAGAACAATGAAGTTTGGAAGAGACAGGGTTAGAAATAAACTATCCAATAAACATATTGTTCTTGAGGCAACGGCGCAGGGAGCCTCTCGTCTTTTGGAGGCAGGATGTGTATCGAGTTTTATTTGTACAATGACTGACCCCCCCGTCACACCCTCGGCTTTGGAATCTATTTGAGAGAATCGGGCCTTGAATGTACCGGATCAGCTGTGTATCAGATTTAGGATGAAGTCTGACAGTGACCTAAATTAGAAGTGAAAATATGAATTTGTCTTTTTATTCTCCCTCTCTGTTCTGTCCTTAAAGAGCTGATCCGTCAGCTGAAATCCTGATGATATACGTGAAATACGAGATGCATCATTTCTTAGTTTTGTCACAGCGTTGCATCACTCGGAAACATCGCTGCTGTTTGTCGAACACATACGAACACACACGAACACACACGAACACACACGAACACACACGAACACACACGAACACACACAGCACACTGACACATTTCAACACGTAACGCTGTGTTTCAGAGAAGAGACCAAGCTGATTACGGAGCTGTCTTTACACACCTTCTCTGATGCCTGTGTGTGTGCGTGCGTGTGTGTGTGTGTGTGTGTGTGTGTGTGTGTGTGTGTGTGTGTGCTGTAGCAGGTCAGAAGACTCATGTTCTCTTCATCAACAGCTTCTGTTTCATTCTTTTCTTCTCTCCATTTTTTGTGTGTGTTGATTCCTTTCTACACACACACACACACACACACACAAACTGATAGCATTGCTGTTAGGACTAATAAGAGCTTTGTGTGTGTGTGTGTGTGTGTGTGTGTGTGCGCGTTCGCGTAGGACCTGATGTTATTAAATGATATCAACATCAAGGCTCCTGTTTGAAGTTCAACTCCCGTTTTTGTTCTCTCTCTCTCATTCTCTACCCACAAACACACACACACACACACACACACACACACACACACACACACACACACACACACTGTGATTCTTTGTAAGTTTCTGTGTGTGAGACAGTTTATTGCAGACTTATCAACCCTCTGCATCAGTTCTGAACTGTGTGTGTGTGTGTGTGTTTTTGTGTGTGTGTGTGTGTGTGTGTGTGTGTGTGTGTGTGTGTGTGTGTGTGTGTGTGTGTGTGTGTGTGTGTGTGTGTTTCCTATCAGTGCTGTGTCTCAGTGCGGGGATGAGAACCATACATCATAGTTCTACTGTACCAGATAGCTTATCACACACACACACACACACACACACACACAGAGGGCGATGGGTTGAAAAATAAAAAAAATACTTTGCAGGTTTTAGATTAATTTGTCTGTTTCCGTATCTGTGTGTTTGCCATCCCCTCTGCTGCCTCTTCTCTCTCTCTCTCTTTTGGGGCAATATAATAAAATGAGGTTTCTTCTATTCAAATCACACTAGTTCTAATCTCCATCGACAACAATCTTTCAGGAAATCTTGAATGTTGCATTGACTCGCGTGCCACACATTCTCCTCGAGCGTTCTGCAGCCTGTACGCTCACGTTGTATGGCTCCATCAGACAGTCGCAGTGTGGATGCTCACGCTGAACATAAGCAAAGAACCCGTTTTCGGTTTTGTCCAGCGATAAAGCCAACAAGGTTTTATTCAAACAAGACGGCTGCATCCTCAAAACTGTTGGCACAGAAAAGAGAGAGGCAGCGTCACTTTGAAGTAAAATACGGACTCGCGGTAGCTGGGTCCCTGGACAGTGTTTTTCAAGCTGGACCGTTGCGAAGGTCCAGCAACACAAAGGGGAAGTTGTGCTCTCAAAAGACTGACAGGCAGCCACTATCCGTCAGCACGGCCTTGGTCGAGGCTACGGCTTTAGCCGGGACACGAGGAGCAGTCCTTGGACAACATAAAAAGAAGCTCGATACGGCGTTTAATGGATCTTCTGAAAGCCGCCGAGCCTGAGAAGTGAAGGAACTGCGAGACCAAAAGTTTTTGACCTTCCAGGAGTCCTCCTGATTGTCCCACATCAGGTCCCACACATCTCAACCCAGCTGCATCTGGTGGAAATTTGGCCCAGTTCTAAATCGGGGTGACCGATTTCAGGGTTGTTCCACAGAGTGGGCACGCCCATTTAAAGCTATGGTGATAGGGGTTATAACACTAAAGTGGAAACAAACTTCTCACAGTTTTCCTCGGGTGGAGTAAACTTATATTAGCTAACTGAAACTTCTGCTATGGATTTTTTGTTTTTTTTTTCCTCTCGGTTGTAGAGACAAATTGTTTTGGTGTATTTCTGATTTCAGTCGGCGTGATTAATAGTTTAATTGCTTCCTGTCTGTGCCGTTGGGAAACACTGCTTTAGATTCCTCTTATTTCTGGTGTAAGTGGCGGGGGACCGATGGAGACCTCTGACAAAGAGTGGAATAGGGGGAGTCCTGTACCGTAGCCGGCGTTTCTCCTGATGTGTTGTCCTGTGTTCTTAATGACGCTTCCTCACATGTACATTTTCATCCCAGCTGTTTGTCGCCTCTTTAATGACGCTCTCTAGTGGGTGACAATCTGTTACTTTGCGGCCGTATATAGTCATATTTTCATCATTTACTATTTTGCACGCAGCATGTTTTGCCCTGACAGCGGCTGAACTAATGAGCGTGACGCCGGTCAATCTATTTAAAATCTATCTTTGGTCCAGAGTGACATCCACATATCTTGACAGCCTCCTCCGGCGCTACCATCAGGATGAAATGTTCTGAAAAACCCGAATGTCTTGAGAGGATTGTCATGAAATTTACTTCTTACATTCCTGCTCTCCGGAGGATGAACCCGTCAGATTTTCTCGACCACAGAACCTTTCCTCCGGCGTTTTTGGCTGCATTATGCGTGTAAACTCTCGGAAATAAAATACGTCGCAGCGCAGCAAGGATATACAGGTGATATCATAATTCTTGTCTATTTCTCTGATAGGAAGCAGTTACACAGATCAGATGCTGTTGTGTTGAAAAATGGTTTTGTGTGTTATTTACTTATTTAGGTTTTATCTCAGTGTGATGCAGGCTGCAGATAACAGCTCCATGCACAGCAAAACATACACACACACATTGTGTTTTCTATTGCAACGCTACCTTTTCCCTCTGCTCTCTACCTGTTCTACACTGAGGCGCTTCCTCCGTCCACCTCTTTACTTCCTTTTTTGCCTGTCTACCCGTCTGCCTGTCACTGTTTTTTTGTTTTTGTCGTGGCTTTGAAAATCTTTTTCAATTTTGTTCCACTACTTCCAAAGTTTTCTTCCTCTTTCTTTCTCTGTCTTCCTCTCTCCATTTTCTCGACTCTTATAGCAGCACGGTGAGCGTTGGTGTTTCTTTGTAAATACGTGTGTGTGTGTGTGTGTGTGTGTGCGTGTGTGCCCCCGCTGCTGTGTGTGTGTGCGTGCGTGCGTGCGCGCGTCCGCGTGTGTGCAGAGTAGTTAAGGATGAGGGCCTGCAGGTGATTCCTCTCCTTTGGGATATGAAGGGATGAGAGCGAGAGGAAAGAACTGTATAGAACAGATAGACGGGTACAGGGAGGGAAAGTACCAGAAAGAGGAAAGAAAATCCAGAAAGGGAGGGTTTGTAAAAATGATTAAGAGGGGTGGAAAAAAAGGGTAGTATAAGATAGAAAAAGGAAGGAAAGAGGAGGAAACTAGAGAGAATGGAAAGTAAGAGAGTGAGTGATGCAGAAGGAACGAGTGCAGAGTTGGAGGGAATTATAATTCTGTGCTGTTATAGCTCTGCAAAATCTCTGTATACCAATATAATCATTTGTTAATTATTAATAATCATTCATTTATCTGTTATGCCATTTAAACATCTAACACTAATTGCAGTTACATTAACTTTACAGTTATGAATGATGCCTGTGACAATTGACGATTATGAATAAGTGTAGTGAACGGGTTCTTCAGCGATTCATCTTGCCCTTCCAATTAGCAAAGTCGGAACTGGAGAAGCAGAGGCCAAGATATCCTGACTTTTAGCAGGGCCGGAGTGACCTGCCCGGGCTGTGGGGCTCTACTGACTCCCCCACTCTGTCCACTCTCAGGGGTATGGAGATTGGTTTTGTGTGCAATGCAGAAAACTAAAATCACGAAGGTTTTGGAACTAGATTTCGACGCAGGGCCCCTAAAGATCCGGCAATAAAGCGGGACCCAACTTTGAATTTTTTCGGTAGTAACGTTAAAAATAAAGGCCAGTTTCGGGAAAAGTGTGGGGGCGCTGGAACATTAAAGCCATGTGTGACCGAGTAACATGTAATTGTGACACCATGATCCGTAACGTGCCACTGCGGCAGCCTCCACTCTTCTAGTCTCAGTCTTTCCGGCAGATGTCGAACCCGCTGCTGGGATCTGCTCCCATTCAGTCAAAAGAGCGCTAGTGAGGTCCAGAGCTGATGTTGTTGATAAGGCCTGGCCTGCAGCCGGTGTGGTGGTGGATGTGGTGGATGTCAACGTGGCTCCGTGCAGGCCAGTCAAGTTCTTCCAAGACAAACTGGGAAAACCATTTCTTAATGGAGCTGGCTTTGTGCACAGGGGGCAGAGCACTGTCGTCTAAAATGTCATCGTATGATGTAGCATTGCGATTTGCCCGGGACAGGTAATATACGTTGATCTTCATTTTCACTGTGGAGACAGTGTTTTCAGCCACTGGGATGATGAATAAAATTACAAAAATAAAATCAATTTTAGAGAAAGTAACACTCCGTCCTTGATTTCTAATTTTCTGAGAGCTTCCCACTGCTCACTAGAATACATTACAGGTACTTAGTTTTTTTAATCAGCTAACCCCGATTGTTTGCTTGCCAACAGTGCCGGTGCAACAAAGCTAACGTGGAAGACCACAGCCTCTCCAGGAATCTGGCAGGAGATTGTAGAGAAGCTGGAATCAAAGGCAGCAATGACCGGGTTCATCTGTGATGTCGTTTGGATCACAAGATGCTGCGCCTCGAGCAGCAGCACCTTTGTTTTTGTGTCTCCGAACCAAAAACACAGGAGGAGAGAGAGAGAGACAGAGAAAGAGAGAGGGAGATAGAGAGAGCGTTTGATGGTGCGCATGAGTGAGAGAGAGAGTTTGCAGTAGTCTATAATCAGTGACATTCACCACCAAACCATTTCTCTCTCTCCTCCTCATTATCTCCATCATATATAGCCGACTCAGATGTGGATGAGCGCCATTTTGTCATCATTTCCCTCTCTCTGTCTGTATCTCTCTCTATCAGCGTTCGTCTCTCCTCGATGGAGCGATAATATTCATCTTATTACGCTCTGTGCGGAGCTGTCGAGGCTGGAGTGGGGAGGTTAAACGTCCACTCAGCGCCACGGTGAAGAGCATTCGGCTGAAGAGTTGAGCACTCTCAGCTGATGGAAACACTCGGGATGTGTCCCTTTCTGCTTGTCCCGTCCCAAAAACACACTCCACACCAGGTGGTTTAGGGTCAAAGGACACGAAGCAATGGACGAACCCAGCAAGTCTCTGCACAGTGCACCTCTGTTCAGACGACTCTAATATCTAAACGGTAAGAGTTAGGGTTGAAGGTCCACCTGCGATTTTCAAACTTGAAGTAACACACTTGTTGAACCACACGCATGGTTCGTGTTTACTGATTTCACCTGAGACACTGCGTAAATGTGTTCTCGGAAACTACCGTCACACGGCCGAACAGCGAGCCGCCATTTTAGCGTGAAAAGAAAAGCGAAATACCCGCGGCTGAAGTTGCCCTAGTTACTATATTCAGCCCAGTTTCCTAGCAATGAGGTCCATCACATTGGACACTACTGCACCTCACAATTTATGTCCAGTGTCAACAGTCAGTGCCAATGCAGAAAGTAGCGTGAAAGTACGGGTGCAGAGCGTCAGCGTGGTGGATGGATCTGCCCGAGACCGGAGTGCCCCCTTCAAAGTATTTTGTTGCCAGACACTAACCATACTGTAACTATAGTTTATTTGCCTGAGCCGTTATCTTTCCCCCAACCGTAAAGCAGCTATAATCAATACTTTGCAATAACAGTGTATCAAGACAATGTCAAAGGTGTCAGACGCAGTGATGAACCCGCGGAGACTTATCAGCTGAATCCGCAGCTCCCCTCGGCTTTACTGAGCTTTATAGTAAATTTTAGCTCGTTTATCAGTCCGGTCAGCAACTTTACCGTTCTGGGTCCCTCTCTCTGCTCTCATAACGTTGTTTTCAGCTGCACAAGGCAGCAGTTTTCTCAGTGAAACAGCTACAGACACAGTCAGAGAGCAGCTGGTGAACGTAGCGGAGCATTTAGCGGCTAAAGAGCCAGAGATTTCCCTCAGGGGCTGGTGAAGACCGTAAACAGAGCTAAGAGACAGGGAGTGTTGGACTTAGATTCATCAGTGGGACCCAAACACCAGGTCCAGATGAAGGATCATGTTGCTCATGTTGCTGATTAACTGCTGGACATGGAAATGAGCAACTCCATGCTCTTTTTATCCACAAATTAAGAGTTTGTGTAGGACCCCACCCCTGACAAAGCATTAAACCTTTATTTTGTTTGTTTGTTTTCGGGAGGCATTTTCTACCCTTGTCAGATAACACGGTAGAGAGGTAATAAGACATTTTGGGAGCGAGCGTGATGCCGTGCATCTGATGGACTCAAACCAGGGGAAGTTGTGAGTACATGATCAGAATCCTCAACCCGCAGCCCACCACCAGCACGGACCCAACGTGCCGTGACCTGTTTGGACTCTCGATCCGTACCGTAGTTTCGAGCTCACAGGTGGTTTCCAGCTCGAGCTAGAGACCAAGCCAATGATTTAAAAGAGAAAAATCGATTTCTTCATCCATTCTTCTATTCGTTGGTTCATTTGTTGGCCTGCTCCTTTTGTCAGATTGTGGTTATGACCTTCTCTGTGTTTCCCTTCTTCCTGGGAAACAAGCCAACTCTAAAATAAGACACTCGTCTTCCTTTCTCTCCAGCACTCCCTTCTTTGCGTCGTCCTCCATGTCTAGTGCATTTGGAACCTTTTTTTTCCACCTATTTCCTTCCATACTTCTATCTTTCCGTCCTTTTCTCCTTTCTGTCCTCACCTCTCTCCTTTTCCCTATCTATCCCTCCTTTCTTATCTTTTTGTCCCTCCCCATTTGTCCTTACATCCATCCTTCCCTCCTTGCCTCTGTCCTTTTCGCTACATCTTTCTTCTTTTGATCCTCTTTTCTGTCCTCCATGCCTCCGTATAGACCTTTTCTTTCTCTTCATGCTTCCTCCTTTCCTCCATGTTTCCTTCACTCTTTATCTCGCTTCCCCTCCTCCTCTGCTTCCTTCTGACTGTGCTTCTTTCCTTTACTCTTCTCTTCTATCTCTTTCCCTCCCTTTCAATCCTCTCCTCTGTCTCCTTTGTCTTTGTCCTCTTTACTTTTGTCTTCCTTCTTCCAGTCCTCCCTCCATTGCTCTCTTCGTTCACCCCTTTTCTTTCTCTCCTTCTATTTACTTCTTTCCTTTGCTCTGTTCCTTTCCCTCCTTTCCTTCAATCTGTCCTTATTGTATCTTGTATCCCTCCCATTTCACTTTTCCATCTCTCTTTTAATGCCACCCTCACTCTTTCTTCCCAGCCATGCATCCCTCCTGTTTTTCCTGCCTTTATCTCCTCCCTTTCATGCACCTTTTATTACTTTTTCTTCCTCCTTCTATCCTTCCTTCCTTGTTCTCTTCCCTTTTTGCCTCCCCTCTGTCTCCCCCCTTTACTCCCCTGCTCTCTTCATTTCAATCCTCTTCTCTCCTCCTTTAATATTTTCTTTTTCTCCTTTACCTTCCCATCTTCCCTTCTTCCTTTTTCGTGGCTCCATCCTCCCTCTCCCACTAGTCATTTTTCTTTTTGCCTTTCTTCTTTCCCTTCCTTCCACGTCCTCATCTCCCTCCTTCTATCCATCTTTTTTTTTTACCTTGTCGTCTACCCTTCTTTCACTCTCCATTTTATTCTTCACCTCTCTTTATCTTCTCTGTTTTCTTTCGTTCTGTCTTCCCTCCTTTTCGCTCGTGTCCTCCCTAATTGCCTTTCTCTTTACTTCCTTTCTTCCTTTCCTCTTCGCTCTCCTATTTTCCTTATGCACCTCTTCTGTCATTCCTTTTTTCCTTACGTTTCCTACATATATACATTCTTCATCTGTTGTCCTCTCTGTCCTTCGATCCATCTCTATCTGTCCTCCTCCTTATATTCTACCTACTTCTCTTCCCACCTCTCCTTCCATCCTTTCAGTGTTGTGTTTTCTCGCGTCCTCCTCCTGTTCTCCCCTCCCTCCTTCCTGGGCCTCCTCTCTTCCTTCGTCCTCACTTGTCCTCCTTCACCTCCTCCTCTCCTCCCCTCCATCCCTCTCTCTCCCTCAGAGTTGAACAGTAAAAGCCCCTCTGGCAGCGACTCCTCTCCACTATAAAAGTTGTGACATTGAGACGTCTGGAACTATTTTAAGCTTCAGTTTTTACTTCCTGGAACTGAATGAAATCACTGAACACCCGCAGCCAAAACTCTTTTTCCTGCCAAAAACTATTTATACGTTTTAATTCATCAAATGAACACACAGTGGTTTGGAAAAGAGCTATGAATAATAAGTTTTATACTTCTACTGCGAATGATCTCCTTGTGAAAGAATGTGACAACTAAACTTAAAGAAAACAGACACTTCTTTAAGACAAATGAGCTAACTTCATCTAATGAGGAAGTCAATGAGATGAGATTGAAAACCTCAGTCAAAGCTAAAAAAGTGGGCCGTAAGTTATGTTAAGTGTTTTTCAAGGGGATGAATTAACTTTCAAATGAGCTTAAAAAAAAAAAAAAAACCTCTGGTCTGGTAATTAAATGGACTTTGCCATGATTAAAGCTCAATATTTTTGAATGTGACAGTTTATTCTTGACCTTGGAAATAATTAAATTAAAAAAAAATTCATCACTGTCCTAAAACTAGCATTTTTTTTTTTTTTTTTTTTTGGAGCTACAACCATTTCACATATTTCATTCATCTGGGTCATGTGATGACATCCGAGCAAACTCGATCCGATAATGAAGAACTTGAGATGTGGTTGAAAGCTCCAGATACGGGTTTTTGGCGGAAACAGTGTTTTTCAATGTCAATCCCTTTGACTTCCGTCTTTTTTAATGTCTGACTCCAGCGCAGACCTTGTCAAACGAACCGTTTACTTGTGTTTCTGCAGTACTTTAATAGCGTAAAGAACACTACTCCCTAGGGAGACTCATGCTACTACTACAGTTGCTACTATTTACTTACTGTCTCTGCTGCAGGTACGTCGACTACTACTGGTGATAACTGCTTGTACCATTATTTTCTACTGCTGCTTATATCATACTCCCGCTGCAGCTACTGCTACATCTGCTGGTATTGTTTCTATTACTACTATTATTGCTTCTGATACCACTGCTAATTCTGCAACCCCTTGTACTAATACTATTAATGCTGCTGCATTCTACCACTAGCATCTTTTGCCAGGGCTTGAAATAGTTCTGGAAAATTTGAAATACATTTTACTCAGGCAGAATTAAGTAGAACTGAAATTATGTGTGTAAAAATGTACTCAGATACTGGTACAAAGTAAGTCGTTTAAAATGTAATCTGAGTAAACGTTACTGCGTTACATTTTATAAAAAGGGGGTAAAAAATGTTATATGGTGATAATGATAATAATAATAATAATAATAATGATATATGATAAAACTATTAAATTAAAGAACATCTTTAAGCTACCATTGGTATTTCAATGCATATTCGCCGTTCCCAGGAAAGAATCGAGCCGAAAGCAACCGATAAACTCCAGTCAGGAACTTTGCAGCCTCTGCATACAGCCGACGATTACACACACTCAGTTGGCAGTTTATTAGGAATATAGGATATAAGGATATAAGTGGGGTGGACGAAATTAAAGAAACACCTGGAACTGAGAATGAACGGGAACTAGGCACACACACACACACACACACACACACACACACACACACAGACTTCGTCCACCATCCCTGTGGGGTCACTCATGGATTCCCCGACCTAAACCTAATTCTAACCTAAACTCTAAAACCAAGTCTTACCCCTCACAAAGCTCTACCCATGGGGACGTCTAATTTTTGTCCCCGCAGTGACACGAGTCCCCACGGGTTTAGTGTGCATTCGGACTTAGTCTTGTTCTTGTTCTTAGTCCACCTGGACTAAGAACAAGAACACACACACACACACACACACACACACACACACACACACACACACACACACACACACACACACAAACACACACAGCTTTTACTTCCCTTCCAATGAAATAGTTGAGTGTAAGCATTTGTTTTCCTGTCTTGCTCGCTTTCTCTCTCACAAACATACACTCCTGCAGGCATGTATTGTGCTGCAGTTAATAAAGTGTGTGATGGTTTGTGTGCGTGCGTGTGTGTGGATCAGACAGACAGATAAGGACTGGACCTGATAAGGACTGCAGTACTCTCTGCCCTGCAGACTCTTGGGTGTTCCAGACACTGCTGGTTTTTGCTGTTTAGCGTGCAAGTTACCAGCCTCAGTTCGTGTAGTCTTGCTTTTTATTTCCAGATTTCAGATTTATCCATGAGATCAAGCAAACACGATCAGGTTGTCAGACTAAATACATTTCGTGAGAGGAAACGGCCATTCGGTCTGATATTGCCATCCCTAGAGATGCAAGTGAACAAATGCATCTCCCAAAATGTTGAACCATTCCTTTCAGCGTGTAGTTCATTTGCCATGACCACGATCTGTCCCTAACCTTGCCCACCCCCACAGTGGCCCCGTGCAGATTACCGTGGAAAGAAATCATTTTAAAACCATTGTCACTGGCGGCAGGGTCGTTTGTTCAGCGGCCCTGCCCGACCTCCCCCTGTACCAGCGTGTTACAGCAGCTGAAACCCACTCACTGTGTATCTGGAAACCTCTCTGCCTCTAAATCAGGGCTGAAGGTTTAATATGAGCCGCCGTGACTTTCTGCTGCTCCAACTCCACATGTAAAAGAAGACGATTTGGACCCTGACGGCTTATAATTAATTAACATCCACCTCCTCCCCCTTCCCTTCTCTCCCTCTGCCTCAGTCTCTCCATTTCTCTTTTCGGTTCTCTCTCCACTCGCTCTCTCTTTCTTCTCGATGGCCTTCCTTTCTCTGCTCTCCTCTTCTTTCCATCCCTCTCTCCCCCTCATCACCGGTGGCATTCAGCCGTTTCCCATCTGTCACGTAATGTTCAAATCAGCAACTTAATTACACTTAAATTTGAATCGGCTGAGGATGGAGAGATGCAAAGGGGGATGGAGGGAGGATATGACACCAGGGGGACAGCGTCTTATCCTTTCGAGGATGAGGAAAGCCTGTGCAGAGAAATACTGCGTTTCTCCCTTCGTCCACGAGAATTCCCCTCTGGTTATCCCTCTCTCCTCCTCCCTTCCTTCTCTCTTCTTACTTCGTCAGTCCTTTTCCTTACATCACCCGTCTCTCTTTTGTCAGACAATTGGTGAGAGTTCATTAATTTTTACTGCCGAGGTAGTTTCCTCCGTGGACTGAGAGCAAACGGATTCAGGATCGGTTTCTACGGTTACCGGGCTGTAATCAGGTGAAACGAAGTGAAAAGATGACTGCGGCTCTCTCACTAAGTGCTGCTATTTGAGCTGAATTACGCACACATTTGCAATCAAATGTTGTATCAGGAGCATGTCAAGAGTCAGTGTGATCACTTTGAAAAGCTTCTGACTCATTGGGAAATTTGTCCTGGTCTTGTTTGCTTTAATGGTTAAGAGGAAGACAATTTGTCTGCCACGATTAGGGGGTTTAGCTTCCCGTCTGGAGCAAGGCATTAGAGCTGAAGTACGGCTCTGGGGATGGCAATATCAGTTGGTCGTTTTGGTCCACCGCTTTGGTCCAGACTGAGCTATTGCTGAGCCATTGCAAACAGCTATTGGATTACCGTGAAATTTTGTACAGACATTCACGCTCCCCAAATCCCAATGACTTTGGTGATTCCCTGACTGTTCACCAAGTGACACCAGCAGGTTAAAGTTTTCTCTAATCCAGTGACACATCTCAACATCTGCTTGATGGGTCGTCACAAGATTCGGCACGGAGGTCGATGCGTCAATTCCCAGACGATGTACCCTAAAGACTTTGGTGACCCCCGAACGGAAGTCTTTGGTTCAAAGTGAATCAATTGCTGTTGCATTTACGTATGCACATTTATATCCCCTCTGGGATGATTTGTAATAACTTTGGCAGTCCTCCTTCCATTTAGTGCTATCAACAGGGAAAACTAATGAAATTCCCATAAGCCTCAGCTGTACTTTGTGTTTAGTGGTAACTGGCTAATGGTAGCATGCTAACGAGTTAAATAAAGATGGCAACAATGATAAATCTAATGCAATAATGCTAATGCTAATAATAAATCAACAGCCCCGGATCCTCAGTAGCAAAAAAGAAAATCCTTGATAAGGACGGGAAGCACCCCTCGTCATGCTATTTAACCTTCTTACCTGCGAACGTCCTCATGTTGACATTGTCGTCGTAAAGGGGTTTTCATACAGCGAGTGGTTGCCGCTGCTGTCCCCACAGTTTTGAATGTAAAGACAGCCGTAACGGTGCTGCCAGGGCCGATGGCTCCGGCACGTAGAGAGAGGGCGGCCGCTGCTATCGCGAGGGCGCGTCGCTCTTTGCGGCTTTCGGCCTCTTCAGATTGGCGCCAGCGCTCACTGTGTGACCATGGCAACCGCCGATACCGAAACCAATGGAAACGTTACAGGAGCTGATTTTACTGCATGACACGCCTCTTTTTTCAATCTTTTCCAGCAGGGCGCAACACAGCCGCCGCGGCTCCCGGCGGCGACCGCTCGCTGTCTGAACGCACCTTAAATATGCTGATGTTACCATTTGGCTCAAAACGCATCTGTCCCTGAATCCAGGCTCACCAAGCAATATAAGTGATATAAGCGTCAGAGAAACCGCCAGTACAGTTTCTCGGCTGTAGCACGGTCATTTGGGGAGGGAATTCTGTTTGGTTTTTTTTACCCGTTGTTTAGCTCCTCCACTGCTCAGGCTCTAAGAGTACATCAATCGTAAGTACGTTCGGTCCAACACTGCAATATTGCGGCTGTAATGAACACTGTAGCCTATAGGGGCCGCTGGTGGGCCTTAGGGCTTATCATGTCTTTTGTATTTAACTCACTATTATTATTATTATTATTATTATTATTATTATTATTATATAATGGAAAAAGGGGGAGCAAGATTTTAAAAAAATGCTAGTATTTTTGCAATGAGAAACAGGAAGAAACACTAAAAAAGTAATTCAACAAAGTCTCCCTTGGCGACAGCACAGATATGTAAGTAATTATATAGAAATTTATTAAGATAGACACACTGAAATTCTAAGACATACACACACACACACAGGCCGAGCCCTGCAGTGCTGTTATTATGTGTGGTGACAGTGTGACAGAGAATAATGGAGACATGTGGCCTTGTTCACCTCTCTGTCTGTTGAATTAATGACTAACAGCTTCACGCTAAACTCCTGCAGCTCACTCTGTCTCATGTTTCAGTCCGGACAAATTAACAGCAGATTAACACTGAGGAGAGCAGCAGTCTGTCTGCTCACTTCATCTGCTTAACCAGCCAGAGTCTTAAACACCCTGACCGGCCAAATGAAGATTCTGATGGACAATAACGCTCCAGTATTCAGCATCTTAAACTCTGGCAGTTTTCATCACAAAAAAACAACATATTCTCAGTGTTATCAACCTGTCGGGGCTGAAAAAGCCCCAAACTGCCTTCAGACCATCCGGGGACAGTAAAACTAATAACGCTGCCTCCATTCAATTCACTTCATCTACAACAAAACATCACTGAACGTTTTTACGAATAAAATGAACAAAATCGGCAGAGGGAATAAAATGTCACTGAATTATTTTGACTGGCTGATATTTCATAAAGGGATGAAACAATACTGACCCACATATCAGCAAGTAATGACTAAAGACAACATGATTTAAAAGGTTATTTCTACTTTCAGTATCACATTTAACCGATTAAATAGCAAAAGCATCTGAAAAAGTCCCTGTCCTTCTTTTCCAGCAGTGAAATATTTGGAATCTGTTTTAAGTGACCTACACTTCAGTCCAGCTCTTTAACATGTCTGCTGTTGTTGTAGAAGTTGTGAAAGTGAAAGCTGAACCGCTGCGGTGTCAAAAATACCTGTTAGCACTTCAATTCTTCATTCGGTGCAGAGTTCGATCCCAAAAGACGCCCTTACAGTATTACAGCTCCCATGAGGCTTTGTCCATGCCTGCGTCCTGATCTCCAAGATACGGGTTCCGGACCCGGTTTTGGGCCCTTGCCTAACTCTGGGTAATTTAACAACACTACGGGGTGTATGTCAGGGTCATTTTTTTCCGGTCATTCTGGCATGTATGGCTCCAAACACTACGATACCTAAGATCATCCGATGCCGTCGCCACGACAAAGCCAGAGAGTCAGAGGCACGAATCAGCTGCAGTCATCTCAAAAGGCTCTGTTGCTAGAATTTGCAACGAGACATGACGCTAAAGCTCCCGAATCCATCCAAAACCGACCCTGAATGTGAAGGTGAGCTGATTTAAACAGATGAACGTTTAAGCCTGATCCGTAGCTTGAGGTTGCCACTGAAGCTAAAGTGCAGCACAAAACAGATTCCAAATCTCTGTGATTGGATGGTTTTTTTTACTGAAATGCTCCTTATACGAGGTAGGTTAAGTTTTTCTTTGAAGGCTTTGTAGCTTTGACTTTTTATCGAAGAACCATTGTTCGTACTTTTATGTCATGTCCAGCCAAGACTTGAAGAGCTCCAACCGTCGGTCACCAACATTGTCTACGAGAACAGTGGCTGAACTTCTACTTCCAGAACTCTGAGAGGAATGAAGAGGGAGGACTTTTACCCTGTATCAAAGTGAGATAGTCCAATTAAAGACTCGTTATCCTGCAGTTTCAATACCACACGACCACGTATGTTTCTGTGAGGTGGGTTTCATGAGGGCAAAACAGGAAATGATGAGACAAAGGAAGAAGAAAAGCGGCGAATAAGCGTGTGGTGGCGTTCAGAGCTGGCAGGTTGACTTGTGTTAATCCTGACTGCTGCTGGTCCACGTACACTCCCACTGCGGCCGTCCACCGCCTTGTTCCCTTCACGCACAGTAGGCTGCCACTTAATTAACGTGTGTGTGTGAGAGTGTGTGTGTGTGCGTGTGTGTGTGTGTGTGTTCACGCCCTTTTCCCATGTATTATGGTGTTCAGCCATTCCCAGTGTGGGTATTCAGGGGCTTGTTCAGTTCACCACTGGGGCGTCAGGGCCCCTACCTAATTACACTGTGTGTGTGTGTGTGTGTGTGTGTGTGTGTGTGTGTGTGTGTGTGTGTGTGCGCCCAAGCACATATCAGGCTTCAGTGTAGGGTTGTGTGTGTGTGTGTGTGTCTATGGTACAGTAGGCTGGTTCCTAATTACTGTCTGCTCCTTGTATTCCCTCAGTGCCAATACCTTCCTGCCTCACTGAACCCTTGCTCTGTGTGTGTGTGTGTGTGTGTGTGTGTGTGTGTGTGTGTGTGTGTGTGTGTAAGGGGAGAGAGAGAGAGAGAGAGAGAGAGAGAGAGAGAGAGGGAGAGAGGAGCCGATCATGTACTCTGACAAACTCAGACACAAGAGAAGCCTCGAGTCTCACAGGGTTTTGGATTGACACACACACAGAATATCTGCAGGAGGAGTGTGTACATATCTGTCTCTTCTCTTTCAATGTCACACACATTCACACCGTATTTCATAACAAAAGCATCTGTGCCACCATTTGTTTTGCGGAAGTTTTATATATTATATTTTCCCATCGAAGTGTCGGCACCTTTGCATCAGACGGAAATTTTGAATTGTCAGTGTCAGGTATAATGATGCTGCAACTGTGGAGTATTTTCTTTCCGTTTTCCAAATGAGGAATAAACCATTATTGGACATGTTTGTAGAAACAGCGTCTAAACCTCGAGATCAGGGTATCATACGGCATCGAGCTCATACTGTACATAAGAAGCCTCCGTTTTTCAAGTCCCCCTAGTGATAGTGATAACCATCCAGGATAGTCTAACAACTCCAGAACCGCCCCTCTCCCAACATCTGTCTGGAGTCCGACACAGACGACCACTGCCCCCTTCACGCAGTGTGAGTGTGTGTCAAGCTCTCTCATTTAATTCTCTACAACTGTTTTGGTTTTTTTTGTTTTTTTATGTGCACCAAACACTATGAGTGTCTTCCAGGACCGAGACTGTCAGAAAAGTCTGTGTTGTTTTCCCTAGATCTAAACTATTAGCACACACCCCCGTCCCTGTGACTGCTCTCCTTCATTTAGAGAGCGTGGCCATTCTGAACAGCTACAAACGCTTTTGCCTTCTGACATGGTTTGACAATACATCGTTCAAACTAGTCCTGATACTTGGGAGGACACGTGGTGCCGTTATAAACCCTGTCATATCTCCCTCCTAGAAAACGACATTAATACAATATAACACTCATTTGTTTGTCCCATTTCATTTCTAATGGGAAATGTATTTGCTGCCTTGAATCGCGTCCAGAGGAGCAGCGTCTATTTGCGCGAAGGAAGTGGCCTACTAGGTTTTTCTGTGACGTGCAAGTCACAGGGAGGTGAATGTACAAAGCTCAAGACTTCGACACCAGACGGAAAGATTGTCACTGCCGTTGAACATTGTACAGATCGGACAGTGTCGGCTTTGCATTCCACTCAGAAGCTGGAAACTAGTTAGCATAGCTTGCTATCGTTATATTACTTTTCGTCCACGTTACTTCAACACCTGCCGCTGCCTTTAACGCCCCCTACTGGCTGGTGGTTCTGCACCTGAAAGAGCAACATTAATGGTAATTGTTTTAGCTTGAGCACGCCCTCTGCAAACACATAAAAAGAAAATGCATCACAGACAGAAAACACCAGATTAGAAGTAAAATAGTTGTATAATAAAACAAGTGTACGCTGTAGCGACTTTACTTACTCTAAAAAAAAAACTTGGTGCTAAGTTATTGGCTTTTTACCGAAGGAAAGCAATATATGCCAAAACACTGACCCCTCAAGCTAAAATAAAAAAAAGGCCATCGCAGTTCTGAGTCTGTGGCTTTTCCCTCATTACTTTGAGGGCAGCAAAATGAAACATTAAAGGATCACCATTTGTTTGCTTTCTCCCAAAACATATTTCCTTTTCTTCCTTTGTCTCCTTCATCGTTTTCCATTTTTTTTCTTACCATCACTTCCATTTTTCTATCTGTCCATCCCCTTCATCTTCACTCTCCTCCTCTCCATCCTCATTTTTCTTTCACCACGTTGTCGCTCCGTCGCTTCACCTCTCCCTCTCTTTCTATCTATATATCTATCTATCGCTTTCTCTTTCTCTTTCTCTCTCTGTCCTCTCTTGTCCTTGACTCCAACACACACCAGCTGGCACTCAGCCAAGTGGAGAGACAGCAGAGATGATTATACACTCACACAGGAAGCTCTGTGTGTGTGTGTGTGTGTGTGTGTGTGTGTGTGTGTGTGTGTGTGTTTGTTTGTTTGGGGTGGGGGGGACTAAAGCAATGAACTTAAGTACAGAAAACGAAAAAGAGAAGATAGAATGAAGACATACAGTAACTGAAGTGAGACATGGGTGTGTGTGTGTGTGTGTGTGTGTGTGTGTGTGTGTGTGTGTGTGTGTGTGTGTGTGTGCTGGCTGATTGAGACGGTACAGAAAGTCTTAATCAGGTTGCTCAGGGAAGAGATGACCAACAGGAGTTTTATCAAACCACTGGGCCCCTGACAGGACAAGCTGAACACGTCACCCTGGGTTTTGGGAAACTGCGAACCGCACATTGAATAAATCACTTTTCTGATTGGCAGAATAATCAATAACTGAAATCATTTTTAGCTGCAGCGCCACATCTGAATATATGACATTTAAAAAGCAACATGTAAATAAATATAAAAATATTTTAAGTAAATGTGCAAAAATACTATTAACTGTAGCAGATTTTACAAGCAAATATGACAAATGTTCATTTTAAATGAATTAAATGATAAGTCTGCAAGAAAAGACCTTAATACATCCCTGTAAAAAATAGCAATGATATAACTTTTATGCCACGATTGTTCAAAACTAAATAGAAAAAAATGATTGTTCCTGTTGTCTCCTTGTATAAATATATAAAACAACCTGCATTAAAAACCATAGATAACAAATAACCAGTTGAATGAGAACCCACGAACAAAAACATTGCAGAAATGAATCTGGAAAAAATACAAATTTAGTTTCCAAGTATGTGGTAAAATATTCTAAATATTCTCAAGGTTTACTTACTAACCTTTTCCAGAGCTTTCAAGTGTATCCCATGTCCTTATCCAGCGAATGAAACTTGTTCAGGTGTCGTGTCATGACCCTAATTTCTGTATATACGCTTATATACGACCATTAGAAATCCCGTGACTGCTAAAGTGGCATTGTAATCACTGGCTGGATTTCCTTCAGAGGATGCATATAATGTGCATGACTGTCAGACCAGAGACCAGGTTCCCATCCAGAGTCCCGTCTGTGGTTTAGGCAAGGACACTACTTTGGTTAAGGTTCGGGAAAGATGGTGGTTTTGCCTAAAAGTAAATAAACAGGTTGAGTCTGTTGTAGCTGTGAACTTTTACTGTATTAAACCAGACCAGGATCTTTCCCGAACCTGAACCAGGTGCTGCGAGAGTCTGAACAGAACCATGAACCCGTTTAATAATGCCGGAGTCACTGCTGGTGGATGTTGTACATCAAAGAGGGGGCAGGAGGGAGGAAAGAGGACATAGCACAGTACAGGTTCCACATAAAGATGTATAATAATAATGAGACTAATAATAAAACTAATCATTATGATAATAGGGTGAATGATAATACTAATAAAACTAAATATAATAAAAGTAATGATAATCATAATAACTGAAGCAGTGGGTGTTGAGCAGGATCGTGGGGCAGTAGGTGGTTTACAGTCTCAGATCCAGACTCTGCAGCACCAGGGGCAGAAACACCTGCAGAAAGTGAGAGGAAGAGAGAGGAGAGAGAGACGAGGAAGAACAAAACTACGGGAGAGGGAAGAAGTCAAGTTAGTAACAAGCATTTTACTGATACATTCAGTATCATCATATTTGCGACTTGCCAAATATGCAAATATGTAAATGAACAACATTTCCTCATTACGTTTATAGAAAATGTAATCCTGTCTCAATTACATTTCCTTCAAAGCAAATTTACTGTTTCAGTTTTAGAAACGTAATTTCTAGGAGACACGGCTGCATAATGACACCTAAGCCGATTTGCTAAGAGGCCCATGGAATATGCTGGAAAACGCAGGGAAAAGCTAGTGAGTGAGTCCAGAATGCTTCCTCACAGGTCGCAGAACTGGCCAGAGGTCACATCCCTGCCTTTGGTGTGTATTTTCCTTTTCCTGGTTCATGCATGTCTCAGTCCTGTCAGTCAATCTGTTCCCCTTTTTTCCCAGACGTGTAATCAAATATGAAAGAGAAGAGGAAGGAAGAAAGAGAAAACATATTCGCGCTTCTTGTTCCTCATTTCCCTTAATCTTTACCCACCAATAGAATAAAAGTTACCTGATAATATTATGTGCTAATAAAACCTGTCAGCTGACTGTGGCCTCATCCACATGATGACCTGATTGAGAACGTTTTGCCAGTGTGATGTTTTCTCTCTGTGTGACTCTCCACCACACACACTCACCCACCCCTCGCTCTGATTTCCAGTTAGGTCTGATCATTGAACGATAACTGCTGAATTATTCAACACAAGCGGGAAATTACCGAGCAATTCGCCGCTCATTTGCTGATGTTACAGACTCTGAAGAGCGGCAGACCAACTCCGAGGAAGGGTTTGTTTTAGCTGTTTCTTCTGCCTCCTCGGTTTCACTGACCTAATGTTCATTTGAATTTTGTCTGTCCTGATTGTAACAGTCAGTATTCTCAACACATCTGTGTGTCCGGTTGGGGACAACATGCTGCTCTTTCCTGCATTCAAATCATTTGTGGTCACAGTCATATTAAAGGTACAATCTGTGATCCCACACTTTATGAAAACCTCTTGAACCTGGAATTCAAAGCTTTTCATAAACTCTATACAGCCCTGGTTGAAATTATCGGCCCCCTGAATTTTAAGAATTGAGAATATCTTCAGAAATAAATGCAAATTAACCAATTTTGTAAAATCAGAATATTCAATAAAACGTCCCAAGTTACTGAACAACAACCAAAAACAAAAAATGCTTTCATATAGTGAAACAAAGAATAGAGACAGAAAATGTGCGTGCAACACAATTATTGGCACCTTTCTGATTATTTTAAATTGGTTCCTCAAACAAAATAAAAAACAAATAACACTCACCTGTGCTTCATTTTCAGTGTTTACATGACCTGAATCAACCAGTGAATGGTGGTTTTACTGCATTAAAAGGGGCTGATTCTTTCCAGTTTCATTTTCACAGTGGCAAAGACGAGAGAGCATCAGAAAAGCTATTATCAAAAAACAGAACCGCTCCAAAGGCGACAGGGCAAACGCCAAAGATCTGGAAATCACTGTCTCAACAGTCGGTAACGTTATCAAGAAGTTTCAAGACGCTTCCAGGAGGTGGCGATGAGAAGAAACTCAATCAGAGAAGTCCATGAAGGTTGATGCGGATTGTGGAAAAACACCACATGTAAAGAGCTTCAGGCTGACCTGGATCAATCCGGAGCGGCGGTTTCAGCCCGTACCAGACGCCGCGCACTAATCCCAGTAGGGGCTCCATTGGCGAAGGCCAAGGAGACAAAAAGACAAGACTAATGTTTGCTAGAACTTTCATAGATGAGCCTCAGTCTTTCTGGGATAGTGTTGGACGGATGAAAACAGAGTAGAGCTCTGTGGGAATAAAGTGGATCCATTTGTTTATAGGCGACAAAATGAAATCATTAAGGAAAAGAAAACACCCTACGAACAGTAAAACATGGTGGAGCTTCTATCAGGCTGTGGGGCTGCTTTGCTGCCTCTGGTGCTGAAGGCATTGAATATATCAGAGGAATGATGAACTCAGAAGATTACCAGGCCATTTTAGAGAGAAATGTGTTACCCAGTGTTAGAAAAACTAGGTTTGAGGCGGAGGTCTCGGGTCTTTCAGCAGGACAATGACCCAAAATAAAACATCCAGCGGCACAAAAGAATGGTTGAAAAGGAAAAGATGGACTGTTGTAAACTGACCAGCAATGAGTCCTGACCTAAATCTGCCATTGCATAAAGGACTCCTGCTAACTTAAAAGAGCTTGAACACACAGCAATGGAGGAGTGACAGAAACTACCGGCAGACAGGTGCAAGAAGCTCCTAGGTGGCCACAAGAAACGTTTAGAGGCCGTCACTGTTAACAAAGGTTCCGCAACCAAATATTAGTGAAGGGTGAAAATAATTGTGTTTGGGGAACCATTTGTGTTTGTATTATTTAACTATTATGCAAGTTTTTAAAAAAAAAGTATTTTCTTTTTATCAGTAGCCTACAAATATTTTTATTATACAAAATCGGTTAATTTGCATTTATCGCCAAAGATATTCTGAAGTCTGTACTTCAAATTCATGGGTGCCAACTATTTCAACCAGGACTGTATAGTATGTGATATTAATCCTGCCCCATTCTGACACAATGTTGTAGATTATAATAATAATGTCTATTTATATAGCACTCACAAAAATCAGTGATTACAAAGTGCTTTACAGAAAGTAAACCTAAAACAATAAGGAACAATCAAGCGGAGGAGTGAAAATTTTCAGTCAAATACCTTCGTAACATCAGGAAAAAAACGGACTGGTATACGTAATACTGAAAACCTGTGCGCTGAAAGCCCAACACCACCTCAACATGTACTAAACTGCCACCTCCTGTTCACAGGCTGCAGGTGGTTACACTAGAACATCTCAGTGCTGAACAGTGAAAGTATCACCGAAGGAGATTAAACGGTGAAATGATGCAGGTTTGGTGGAGCGACTCTGCCGGAGTTAATCGGCCCAAACATCTCATTTCAGAAGGGAACACTCTCCTTTAAGCCGACTGGCTCTCAATTTATGTGACGAGCTGTAAACTTTGTTATGTGTAACAGAGAGCGCTCTCCTCCAGTCCTCGCTTTCTGCACTGTCACATTTAATATCGACGTAATACCAAAGACCTTTATTGTTAAATATGCGGAGTGGCGATGCGGTTAGACATCTGTAAAGATATTAACGAGGCTGAGAAAGTAAGGGGAAGAAGAGCAGAGTTTGTTTTCTCTAAGGTAGATTTGTTTTCAAGAAATGAAGACAATTAGGCAACTCAGAGTTTCCCACTGAGGATGGAAGGACTGATGGTTTGTTCTGACATTTCCTAACATAGACACATATATTTCTCGATGTAAAAAAAAAAAGTCTAATTACCCGTAACAGTGACAACGTTCTATAACGTTACAAATACTGTATAGTGCTGCAATTTTGTTGAAACTGGTGAACTTGTGTTAATGCAGATCAGACATAAGATACAGAGCAAAGCGGCCAATAATCGGATCACTTTATGTTTCCAACTTTTAAAACAGCAGGTAACACAATCCTCCGATTTCAAATGAACTGTCAAATTAATGAGGTCTGGAATAATCGTTGGCTTAGGTTGGCTAGTGTTAGCTAATATTAGCACAGCTAGCCTATCTCACTTTCTTACTGACATTCCAACAATGTCTCCCAAAAATTTTGTTCATAAATGACGGAAAAGCAACAGCGAATACGTTTTGTAGGAAACGTAATTGTCACCGGATTACATTTTTCCTTAAAATAATGAGAAGATGTTGGTAATTTATGTATTTGGAAAAGTCCTGCAGTACATTATCCACCTGTGGTGACATTATCAAACTGTTTTATGGTTCTGTTTAGACTCTCACAGAAATACGGGAAATACAGAAAGAGTTCACAGTGACTTCAGAAAAAACCTGTTTATTTACATTTGTCCAAAGCCACCATCTTTCCTGAACCTAAACCAAAGTGCTGCTGTTACCGCAGACGGGATTCTGGATGTGAACCCCGGTCTCTGTCGTGACCGGCATGGTCTTTGTATGCCTGCCCATCCACAACAACCGCCTCCAGGCGACTCCGTGGCCATTAATAAATGTGCGTATCATTCATTAAAGAAAAAACATTTCCTATCGACGTAACCCAGCCAGCGAAAACATGTCTTACAAAACGTATTTGCTGTTGCACTTTTGTCATACATGAACGTCGAGACAGGTTTGGACATTCAATTTCTTTCTGACTTTCTGACTTTTTTCTATAGGTGCTAGTATTAACACTGTTTTAGCATTTCACATAAAAACATTAAATGGGTTTAAAGTAAAACAATAAACAAAACTAGAGACCATCTTGTGATGGGATCACAGCAGCCGCGACGCCCATAAACATGCTGACTTTCAGACCAGTGAGTACTCAGAAGTCGTTACCGCATTATTACATGAGTACTCAGAAGTCGTTACCGCATTATTACATGAGTACTCAGAAGTCGTTACCGCATTATTACATGAGTACCCAGAAGTCGTTACCACATTATTACATGAGTACTAGGTAGTCACTACCACATTATTACATGAGTACTCAGAAGTCATTACTACAACATGAGTACTCAATAGTCATTACTACATTATTACCCGAGTACTCAGTGGTCATTACTACATTATTACAGGAGTACTCAGTAGTCATTACTACATTATTACAGTAGTACTCAGTAGTCATTACTACATTATTACCTGAGTACTCAGTAGTCATTACTACGTTATTACCTGAGTACTCAGTGGTCATTACTACATTAATACATGAGTACTCAGTAGCCATTACTGCATTATTGCCTGAGTACTCAGTAGTCATTACTACATTATTACAGTAGTACTCAATAGTCATTACTACATTATTACAGTAGTACTCAATAGTCATTACTACATTATTACAGTAGTACTCAATAGTCACGGCTCAGACCAGACCCGTCTTGCCACTAAGCCTACATTTGGATCTCAGCTACACACCTGTAAAGGTTCGTGACTGTATCTTGCACAGTTGTGACGCTGTCGTGGTGACAACATCTGTACACAGACAGACAGACAGACAGACACCTGCCAATTACTGAAAACCGCCTCTGTGGTGGTTCCCGCTGCAGTAGGTGTCTCTCCGGGACCACATTTTGCCATGATGAAACACACACACACACACACACACAGAGACTCACAAGGTTAAAACAATACAAGCCACACCGTCGTGACTGGTAATAAAACTGAATGTAGCATTATAAAGTAGTTTCCACTTGCGGCCACGATGGCCACTGTTCAGCAGAAGTTGCAAAGTCTTCCTTGAAAGCTAATCCAAGTAACTGAACCTGATGATCTGTGATGATTAACAATTGATTAATTTTTTCTCTTGGAGAGCCAGCATTTAGAGGGAGGGTTGATCTGTCTGAGAGCTTGTTACAGAAGGTGAGTCAGACAGTTAAAATTTGATGATGGAAAAAAGGGAGAGCGCATGGGTTATTAAGCAGAACCAGCCATGAAAAGTTAAAGTGGTTGAAAGACGCCTTTAAAAAGGTACTAATTAAAACAAATGTCTCCTCTGCTGATGACTTTTTAAACAGCCTGGGGAGACTGAGAGTGCGTGTGTGCGTCTGATTAACTGAAACGTTCAGCCATTTTGTAAAAAACCCTCCTTTCCTTCCTTCGCTGCTACCACTTCTGTCCTTTCTTTCCTTCCTCTCTCCTCCCCTACAACTCCGTGTTCTCCTGTGCTCACCTCCCCTCGTTCTCTTTGCCCGATCATTCCTTCCCAGGAGAGACGGTTTCGAAAGGTTTCAGTGAGGATTCCTTTTATCGGTCTTTGCAGAAGATGTGCTTGTATGCAGGACGCTGTAACGGTTCATCTCCATGTTTTAGCTGTAATTTATGGGGTGTAAAAACGCCCTGCAGCCCTCTTTGTCACTTCAAGGCTTCAGGCTGTCCGTGTTACCTGCGACGGTGTAGGGCTTGTGAGAAATGGTGTTTATCAAGATGTGTTGTGATGGGTTTTTTTTGGTTTGTTTTTTTTAAAGTAATTAAAATCCAAATCGCGTTAGCGGACCTCCAGTGGTTATAACGTCTCACCTTGCTGCAGTGAGTTACAGGTGTCGCGCACCGGGACACGACCTCTGGGAGTGGTTACAGGTGCAAAAGACCACAAGCCTTGAACTTCACACCAGAGGGGACGGTGGAACAATGCTTGTGATTCATGACTGATGTGCCCATCTCTACACTGAAAAGATTTCAGTTTCCCGACTTGGTCCGAGAGCCAACAGTCCGAATTAGAAGAATCGAGTGCTTATTTTCCAAAGTTAGTCAGTCAGCGTGATATTCCTCGTTTTTTCACAGAGAGCGAACTGTGGATTTCGTCTCCGTCACTTTAGGGCCAGTATGGACAGGTGTACCAATTACAGCAAATAAAATACATACATGGTTATGCGAGTGTTGTTGCTCCTGAAAAATCACCATTAACGATGTCTAGACACATGGAGGTAACCCCGCAGCAGGACACCGAGTAGGGTTTTGTCGTAGCGTTGGATTTTCAGTTCTCTGGGAGGTTTTCTTAAAGAGACGCCGTGGTGTGTCTCCTTCAGCTCTGACGAATGCGTCGAATGCCGTCCCAGCGTTGTTCACATCCACGTTTGAGAGCTACCGGTCTTCTCCTTTTTTTTTTTCCCCTCCCGCTGTGGTCTGCCGTGGCATTACTTGGTTTCTTGGCACGTGTCCACCGCCAACTGGTGATCGGGTTGCGCAAACGTCGGCAGGGATTCGTGTAATGTCGCCCACGTCCTCGTGCATGTGGGCGGGATACTAACAAAAAGAGGGGCCCACTCATTACATCATTGCTCGGTGGAGCTACTTCCGTTCAAAAACTCCACAGGGTGTCTTTAAGTCCAGAACAAAACCTGGATGTGTCAGTTGTGCTCGGACTGTCTCTATATCCTTTCCCGCTCTCTTTCTTTCCCTCCATCTTTCTATTCTTGCCTCTATTAACCTGTCGATGTTTCTTTCCCTCAGACATCCCTCACTTCCTTTTTCTGTCCCACCTTTCCTTCAGTCCTCCCCCCTTTCCGTCTCTCTCTCCATCCCTGAGGTCCTTTGTTAGGTCTTGATAAATTGGTTCTGACATTCTGCCAAAATGGCTGCCCTCTCCCTCTCCCTCTCCCTCTCCCTCTCCCTCTCTCACCAGTGTTGTTACACCTACCACTAATTGAATTGGCAATTTGTGTAACAGTACCTATCCAGCCTCCTCTCACTCTATCTCACACACACACACACACACACACACACTCGGTCCTCTCCAGTCTCTGCCCAGCAATCTGGAGGCTGTCGTTTACTCCTTTAATCCAACCTACCGGCAGCAAGAGGCAGCAGCTCTAAACCCGCGCGCCCACACACACCTTGTGTACCACCAGTGAGAAAGAGAGAAGTTGTCTTTATTCTTTGGCCTTCCTGCGTTGATCTTCCTCCTCGTCTTTTTACCCTCCTCTTCCTCATCAACACACTTTAACCTATCAGTTCTCCTCTTCACCTTTCTACGTCACCTCCACCCTCATCACCTCTCTCTTATCCTCTCTTTCTCCTCTTCTTCTCACCTCCTCCCTTTCTGCCTTACTCAGTTCATCCTCCTCTTCCATTTCTCCTTTCTGTCAACTGTTTCCCTCTTCTTCTCCCCCTTTTTGAAACCCTGCGTATTCCAAGTCCTCCTCTTCATTCTGTCTTATAGAGAATGTCTTCCTCTTCTTCTCCACCTCTTGTTCCTCGTCTCTTGCCTGTTTTCAGACCTCCGACTTGTCCTCCTCTTTTTCCCCTCTTTTTTTTCCTGCTCTCCTTTTTTCATATTGCCCCTCATCCTGTCCTCGGCCTCCACGCCTCCTCCTCATCTTCGTCTGACCCACCTCTTCCTCTTCCGCCTCCACCTGCTCTTCTCTTTTCTTCCTCAGCTCTTCTCAACTCTTGCTCTTCCTCTTCAGCGTATTCCTCCTCACCCACCTGTTCCTCCCCTACTGTGTGACCTTGTCCTCATCTTGTTCACCTGCCTCCTAACACCCTCTTCCTGGTCTCCTCCTTCTGCTCCTCTTCCTTCCACCAGGATTTAACACGTCCCTGTGTTTGTCTTCCTTTTCATTGTTTTTCTTAACTTCACCTGCTCTTTTTAGTTCAGTCTTTTAATAATTTTTGAAGAAATAAAGTTTTTTACTAAATTGCTGCCATCAAGGTTGTTCTCGGTGTTTTTCAATCTTCTTTTTTCTGCAAAAAGCATGACGTTTGCGACGAGCTTAACTCAACGTTATCAGACACAAACCGTGACATTTATTTTTCCCCACTAGCTCAGACTGAGCTCCATCAGTCCTTCGTCCCTCAGCTCGGTCAACCCCTCCTCCTCCTCCCCCTCTCTTGTCATTTCTCTCCTCACCCCTTTTTAAAATCCCTCGTTCACGAGGGCATTTCATTACATCATTAATTGAGCCTAATTCAGCTACATTAGCCCCCAAAAAGGACAGGACGGGGGGGGGGGGGTGTGTTAGTGTGTGTGTGTTGGTGAGTGTGTGTAAATTTGATGTAATGAGGTCTGCAGGGAGACGAGGACGGAGGTTGTGTGGAGAGGAGAAAATTACCTCAGGGCAGAAAAATCTCTCTTTTAGTGAGCTTTAATGCCCCTCTGTCTGCCTGTCTCGCTGTCCAAAACTGTCTCTCTCTCTCTCTCTTGGTCTGGTCCACTTTTGTTTGTCTTTTGAACGTCTTTCAATGCTTTTTTTTTTTTTTTTCCTTCTTCTGTCTCGTGTAATAACACATTTTGGTATGAAATAAATTTTTGCTTTACATTAAAATGCACACGAGAACTAGCAGCACGAGCAGGACAACACGGTAAATAAAATCCGAGAAAATGCAACAAATGCAGATGCAAAAAAAAACCCCCACCCAAAGACAGAAGAGTCCTACATCCACTCCCGGTAAGGATCAGGATAATCTGGAGCTAAGCGTTAATAAAAAAGAGGTGATGTCGGAGGACACGGACTCTGGGTGTCCTGCCCGAAAGTCAGACGTGCTACATGCCCATCCACCACGCCGACCAGCAACCCCCTCACTTTCCGATGTAGATACTTTCTGCACTGGCGATGGATGTAAATAAAGAGGTGTGGCTTCCTAGTATACGAGGCTGGTCCGGCAAGACGGCGACACATAAACGTCATTTTTAGCAATCGGGGTTGTGCTGTCGGGACTTGTTGTCCACACAGCAGCCAAGAGTCAGTTGATGCAGTCAGTATTTGCGGGACGGCTTGCAGCTCGAATCAGAGTGGAATGATTAACCATTCGGATGCTTATGGGGACAGGTGGTGCACTGACCAAATGCGATGTTCTGTTCGTCTTTTAAAATTCAAATTCTCTTCCTGTCTGTCTCGCATGTTTTTCTTCCTCTTTCTCTCCCTTTTTTTTCCTTTGGAAAAGAGAGAGAGAGAGAGAGAGACAATTTAACCTGAGGGCAGATTTCTCTCTCTCTCTCTCTCTCTCTCTCTGTCTGGCTGTTGTGCTTTCAGTTTTTGTCTTTGGAGAGATTTTTGCCCTCAGGGTGAAATTTTAGAAAGCTATAAACCATCTCTCTCTCTCTCTTTCTCTCTTGCCTGTCTCTCTCTCTCTCTCCATTGATGGGTAGAAAGTTGGGAATAATGAAAGGGATAGAGAGAGACAATAGGCAACACAAAGAGAGAGATGCCCTCTTTGGTGTCCATGCCTTCAGACTCGCCCACCCTTTCTGTCACAGAGGGGCAGGCTCGGCTGACAAGGCTTCAGCCCCACAGTAGCTGAAGTCGAGTCAAGTCTTCAGCTACATCAGCTCTCAAAAAGTTGTTTGGTTTTACAAACATTTCCCAGAAAGTTGTGCTGAGAAAACCCACTTATGCAACGGGAACTGCTTCGGTTTTGGAGTGGTTTTAGAGTGCTGCAGCCATAGCCTCCGCCTGCATCCTACTGCCCCCCTCAATCTCCCGCCAAGACCTGCTGCCTACGTTAACATCTCTGCGCACCTGATCCATCTTCTCCGTGAGGTGGCTGATCTTCAGACACGGCCCCCACCGATCCCACCGTCAGAAAGGGGGTTTAAGATACTCAGATGATGTGAAAATAGATAAATTGTTTGAATCTTAGTGAGAGCCAAGTTGTGCTAGAAAATAACCAGTTCTTTAGATGTGTTGTCCAACACATCTAGGCAAAAGGCAAAAGTGTTTAAAGCTGTTCTGGGAGGCACAGTGAAAAGTTGGCTGTCATACAGAGGAGCTGGGGGGGTGATAATCGCTTAAATATGGATATAACATTTTCAGACAGCGCCTTTTGGAAGGCATTCGTGGAGGCGCAGTGGTTTGTATGCACGAAAAGCAACAGAAGAGAGAGAGAGAAGTTCAAACCCTGGCTCCTTTCTCGGCTCCACGCAGCTGACCAATCACTGCGTGAAGCGGGGCGTGAATAACGGATTGGCGGGTGTCGGGAAGTCACAGAAACTGTCAAACGCGGTTCTGAGGTTGGAGAGATGTAGGGAGGGAGGGTGGGTTTCCAAAACTGCCCCAACCCAGGCAGTTCTGTTGAAGAGTACTGGCCCCTGTAAAACCTGAGACACACCAGAGGCCGCTGTTCTCATACCTTTGTCCTACCAACGTCAACATTGGACATTTGAAGATACACATTGGAAACAATTTTACATGCGCAGTAAATGTACTCATGTTTGTTTGCATAAAATGTATTTAATGTACAGTCCCTCATCGTTTTGAAATAAGAAATTTCAAAAGTTTCCCTCAGATGCTGTTTCTCCGGCTTTGTTAGTTTCTTCAGGTACCTGTTAGCATCATTAGTTCCTCACGTAACCCAACAAATATACCTTCTATGAAGGTAACAGTTCTCATTGGTTCCACTAAGGAGAGCTAACATTGCTAACCTGTTGCACTGTTCCGCACTGTTCTGCAGAGCTGACCTCACTGGTTCCTCTTGTCCTGTGCCATGTGTGTTTGTCACGCTAGGCTGTATAAAAGTGAGTGTGTGTGTGTGTGTGTGTGTGTGTGTGTGTGTGTGTGTGTGTGTGTGTGTGTAGCTTTGCTCGTATCAATGTGTCTGAGTCTCACCGGTCTTTTTCTGTCCTGTCCTGTGCTTTTCCCCTCCTTGTGTGTGTGTGTGGGTGTGTGTGTGTGTGTGTATATATGTGTGTGTGTGTGTGTGCGTGTGCGTGTGTGTGTGTGTGTGTGTGTGTGTGTGTGTGTGTGTGTGTGTGTGTGTGTGTGTTTAGCTATCGGTACCCAGCGGAGGAGGAGTCCCAGCGCCATCGCCTCAGAGATCTTCGAACCTCACCTGGGCAGCCACATTTTACAGGTAGGATCTGTTCAAGGTGGCTAAAAATCTTTGACTATTGCATGTGAACAGAGTATATGTGAGCAGGTTCACACATAAATGAACCATGTCAATCTTGGCACGCACACACACACACACACACACACACACACACACACACACACACACACACACACAAATTTTCAGTGCCTTGGGTTTCTGATAAATAATTTCCAGTTGTTATTGCACTGTTCGATCACTCAACCACTCAAAATGATGCAGAATCAATGTACTCTACACACTGTATACACACACACACACACACACACACAGCCCTCATATTGTGAAACATCTCAGGAACTGTCAGACTGATTCCCAGAAAACCTGGTACAGGTATGAATGGTTCCCAAAAGAGCCCCTCATACTGTGGTTGTCCCCTAATCTTGCATGTAACAGGAATAAACTGGAAAAAAATCTTCCATTATGCATGAGTGGCCAAAGTCTGTTGTCAAAGATCAGCCTCAGCTGCTTAATACGTGGTTAATTAGCAGATTAAAGCTGACGTAGCTCAACGATATCATAGAATTAGCGCGACGACGTGCTCACATGCTACATTTTAGCATGGCTTTATTCTACCTGTCTGCTTGTTCACTTGCTATCACAGGCGGGTGGGATTTAGGACAACAGAGTTGTCACTTGATGTCGGAATGAAGCGTTGCAGCCTAATTGTGGTGCTATCTCAATGAATTATTATTAATCCGGGTTTAGTCTCCATTTTATGTTTTCTCTCCTGAATCCACGGAATACCAGAGTCTGAGGTCCAAATCCTGTCAGCGAAGATTTTACACCATTTTGTTATCTGAATTATTTCTTATGATTTGCCTTTGAGCTTTTCTGAAGCTAAATTATTCCTCATGATGTACCTTTACATTATTAGCCCAGTGATTCCTCATAATTCACCCTCCGATTTTTCACCGCAGCCGACTTCAATTATTCCTCAACATCCAGCTGCTGCCACAGTTAAGATGAATTATTAAATGGAATTATGAAAGTATGATAATGACTGGGTTATCGGTTTTCACTCCCTCAGGATTGTGCGTGTGGGTGTGTGGGTGTGTGTGGGTGTGTGTGTGTGTGTGTGTGTGTGTGGGTGTGTGTGGGCCGGTTTTACTATATTCGTGGGTTCCAAACATCGTGAGCCCACTATACTTGTGGGGTGCGACAGCTCTGCGGGGACCAGAATGCTGGACCCCACAAGTTTAAATGACTGTTTGAGGGTTAAGACTCGGTTTTAGGGTTCAGGTTGGATCTAGGTTTAGGTTTTCGTTAGGCACCCAGTTGTGAGGGTTTAAGGATTGGGTAAGAGGCTAGCTATGTCAATGATGGGTCCCTGCAAAGATAGCAAATCAAGGACGTGTGTGTGTGTGTGTGTGTGTGTGTGTGTGTGTGTGCGTGCGTGCGTGTGTGTGTGTCCGTGCGTGCGTGTGTGTGTGTGTGTGAGTGCGTGTGTGTGTGCGTGTGTGTAAGTGCGTGTGTGTGCGTGTGCGTGTGTGTGAGTGCGTGTGTGTGTGTGTGTGTGTGTGTGTGTGTGTGTGCGTGCGTGCGTGTGTTTATGTGTGTGTGTGTGTGTGCGTGTGTGTGTGCGTGCGTGCGTGCGTGTATGTGTGTGTGTGCGTGCATGCGTGTGTGTGTGTGTTGTAGTTTTAATCCCTAAAATGCTCCGCTCCTTATCTGTTTAACATACAGCCCAAAGGCTGAGCTTTTAACATCACAACCAGGCTGATGCGATACCACATCTGATAGAGGCTGGTAATCTGTGTGTGTGTGTGTGTGTGTGTGTGTGTGTGAGATAGAGACTGAGTCTGTGTGTTATACGATACACCCTATTTGTAAGTGTGCGCGTATTGCCGAGATTATTTTGAGAACCTACAGAAGTGCTGGTCTTGTATTTCGTAGTTTGTGCTTTTTTCTTTAAAACCTAGAAATCTTGTGTGTGTGTGTGTTTCAGTTACACCTGATTAGTATTATAATCTGGCTGAAGCCAGTGAGACTTTGCGGCATAAAAATCCACACTTTTCTAATCTCCTTGTACTTTTTTTTTTTTTTAATCCATTTATCATATTCAAGAATCCTGACAGAAGAAAATCCTCACAGATATGGAGAAGTTTGTGACAAACTGAAACATCCACAAAAACCACTCACCTCCTGACCACCGGGGGTAGTTCATCTGACATAAAACAGCCTCCTCATTTTCCTCAGTTTGTGGGTTTTTTGCTTTTTGTCAACCAATCCGAGGGGTTTATGGGGGCAGGGTTGCTGAAACGGCTCGTGTATCACACTGCTCTGCCTTTGCTGCGGCTCTGCCCAGTTGTGTACCAGCCGGGTTTGCAGGTAATTCTGACAAGACCCAAACTTTGGGCTCCAGCCATGATATTTCGCCTGCATTCCTCTGTGTACAGTGACACAGCAAACGAAGTAAGTAAATAAAAACACTGAGGTTCAAATTTGCAGATTCTCACCTGATGATTTCAATCCTCAAGGTTTCGGGGGCTGCATGAGCCAGTTTAGTCCATATTTCCACCTTTTATGTCACACACTCTTAGCTGTGAATCAGCTTTCTTGTTCCTTTTTTTTTGTTTGTTTGTTTTTGTTTGGTTTTTTTTTTGTGCTGACGGCGCAAACGTTCCCCCCTTTTCCTCGGAACATCTGTTGTTTCTCCGCTGCCGTCGGCTCAGGAAGCGGCGGCTTCACTTTTCTGGACATCTTGTAATATGAAGATGTCCAGGATCAAAACACCAGTGCAGTGCAGCTAGTAAGATGCACTGCATGTAATCTGAGCTGCTACCGGTGTGAGCACTGTGTCTGGCTGTTACACTGGCAGCTAGAGGGCACTGTTCCCAAAGTGAAACTGCTCATTCTGTGAGTATCAGCAGAAGAAAAGGCGACAGACAGAGGAGGATGTCGTGCATTAGTGCTGCGTACAGCACATATCCATCACCGCTCCTTGTTTTTGCATTTGTTCTTTATCTCTTGCACTTTAATCCCGCAGACATCCGCAGCAGAGCGCGAGCACGTCGCCGTGACAACCGGCTCCCTCCTTCCGCCGCTCTGCACATCTTGTTGTCATGTGTGAGCGTTAACACAAGGCTGGAACAAGCGTGAGCAGCTGAGCTGCCGCGCATCCGCTCACGCTGCGCTGAGCATCGCCGTCCTGTCGAGCATGTGTGTGTGTGTGTGTGTGTGTGAGCCTTAACACCGTGTTCTGATCCTGCAGCTCCAGACACCAGACATCCCATAATACCCTGTTGTAATCCCTGGAGAGTTGCTATGACGACCATATGAGGCAGATTGAGGCTGCTTTGAGATTGGAAGTGACACGAACAATGTGGGCCTCCCCTCACCTGGATGGAGGAAGGTGTGTTTGTCTGCGTGTGTGTGTGTTTGTGTGTGTGTGTGTGTGTGTGTGAGTGTGTGTGTGTGTGTGTGTGTGTGTGTGTGTGTGTGTCTTGCTTTTAAAATGTATCCCAAACGAAGACACTACTTTTTGAGGACAATATTTCCTGCTCCCAATAGCTACATTTTGGTTTTGAAGGTATCAAGACTTTCACAGGTGGGGGGTTTATTGGTGACAGGTAACCCATTTACACCCACACACACTTCATGCATCCTGGGCAGATTGAACGGTGATTCCCAGGACACCAGGCTACAGAAAATCAACTGTAACTCAAGGGGTTTTTCCATTTTTTTTGGGGGGGGTAGTCACGTCAAGCAGGTCATGCACAGTCTCGAGCAGCCAACCACACTGGCATGGGGCAAGTGTTATTCTGTTGCAAAGCATTTTAAACCCAGTAGGAGCCTGTCGTCTGTGGCGTTTTCTGTTTGCACCGTTCCTCCGTTCAAACTGATCCGCCGACCAAATACAGCTGAATATGTCCCTATCTGGTTTGATTCGACCTGCTATGATAAAGAGTCGTGCCGCCAATGAAGCTCCTCTTACGTAGCGACAAACCAAATGCATTCCCCATAACTCCTTCACAGAAAAAAAAAAACAAAAAGCCCATCCCGCCGGTTCGCTAGTGGAAAGCTTTTAATGTGAAACACCCAACACAGCTCCAACACAGCTGAAAGAAATCAGTAAATGGTCAAATACGGCTGATATCCGAAAGTACAAACAGGAACACAGGAGTGAAACTAATCACCAAACCACAGAGGTTCAGGTAGATGGTTTTACTGTTAGGCCTCTGGCCGGCGTAGTAATCATGGCGGGAGCAAAGGCGGAAGTCGGGTTACGTAGTATAGAGAGCGACGGGGTCCACGATAGGAGGAGGGAGGTTGGGGTGGATGGATGGGTGGACACCGAGAGACGTTTGAAAGCTTTCTCTCTGGTCTCCAGCACAGGAACGTGGCCAGGAAAAAAACAAAAAAAAACAAAACCGTTATTGCAGGACGAAGTTACTACTATGACAACTTCCCTGTCAACCCATCACTCATTACTGATTGGTTAGGGGGAAAACGCCACAGAAAACTCACACCCCTTCAGCCCGTGTCTTTTTATCTGTATCCTCTTGATGTTTGCGTCAGTTTTTAAGTTTTCTAAAACCAAGGTCGTTAATCGAAGTTAGAGTCTCTATTGAAGCCCAAGTGTTCACACAGCTCCAAAAAAAACAAACGAATCGACGTCAAGAGAGATTATTACATTAATGAAGGTCAGAGCTTATTACGCCTGCTCCTCCCGTAGCACGAAATAAACATCTTGAGAACAAATATCCAGCCGATATTTTATGTTCCATAGACACACATACTGGTAATATTATACCATATAACATTACAACACACAGGTGTGATTGAATATCAAGTGTGAATATCATGTGTGTGTGTGTGTGTGTCCATGTACATGTATTATTCCAAGAGTGTTTCTGCATCATTGTGTGCGTGCGTGCGTGCGCATGCTCGCAGCCTTTTCAGCAGAGAGGGAAGGCCGACGTGTTGGCGGCAAATTGGCCTCATTAATCTCCCGCTTAATTGATTGTGAGAAGTTTGAGGATGACATTTTAAGAAAGCGTGGCGGACGGGGCGCGGCGTGATTGATTTGGCTAAAACGCAGCGCTAATGAATGCCAGCCAGTCACTTAGGTGGTAGAGACCAGACACTAATTTCAGAGAGATTAGGCCAGAGAGGTTGATAACGCTTAATGAAGAGAGAGAGAAGGAGCAGTCATTAAACAGGATGTAAAGCTCTATGTGTACTCCCCTGTGGGTGTGTGTGTGTGTGTGTGTGTGTGTGTGTGTGTGTTAGTGAGAGTAAATATGTGAGGCTTGTATTAGTCATCAATAGAGATCTGGATGGGAGAAACATGGACGCCGTGTCTCTGAAGGAATGTGTGGAAGCCTGGAGTTCGGTTTACTTCCTGCTTTTATCTTTATCAGCCAGAAAATGTTTCAGCACCGAGAGACGTCTGGTTTTCTTTTCAAGGACATTTTGTCAAATCCAAATCCAGCATCTGATCCGCTAATCATCATAAATTTACCTCAATGTGGCTCTTATTTTTAATAGTTTTGGTGCAAACGTGTGTTAGCATGCCAATGTACAAAGGTAGCAGCAAGGTAACCGTGGGCGTAGTCACATGATTGTTGACAGCTGCTGGATGCTAAAGGAAGATGATGGTTTATTACACCTGCATGACCGCAGACCCGCACACACTTCTAGACACACAGCAATCGGGTATGCGTGCGCAGACGCGCTCCACACCCGTGCACCAGAAAACGTGATGGGGACGAAGAGCTCGTTTGTTCGGGGTCCTGTTTGGATTGAAGCCATGTCTGTTGTACACTCTGGAAATTCTGAATTGCATTTCACAAAAATAACACAATACACCTCAAGTTACCACAGTCATGCTACATACGAACTAAACATTACTTAGTGCACACATAAGGCTAGGCGGCGTACTCGTTCTAAACTGCATTAAAAAAAATGAGCTGATGATGTGCCCCTCGAGCTTGGTAAGAAAGTAGGATCGTTGTTGGACCTGCTAGCGTTTGCGACCCTCGGTTAGAGCAGATAAACATACTTCTCAAACCCTTTCCTCCCTGTTTTGCCTTTGTGTTTTTGGCTTTGGAAAGGCTAGGCGAGAGAAATGACCCCTCCATCCTCTTTGAATATCAAATGTATCCCTTACTAAAGCCCCAGGAACACTGCTTCCACATGTGAAGAAATCTAAAGCCTGACAGGGCGTTTTTGATCTTCCTTTTTACATGTGTAACTAAACAAGATTCAGCATGCAAGTCAGACCGCTCTGAATTTATTACCTCTGCCAGCAGGATTACACAAAAAGTACTGAGCCCATTTGCACCGAACTTGGTGGAGGGATGCGGCAGGGGCCAGGGAAGATCCCAGCAGATCTAGATCATTTACTATGGATTTGAATCCGATATATCTTGTTCCACATTGGCTCTACTGAGCACATTTTCTGATTGGAAGTGCTTTTTTTTGTTGGATGGAGCTAGGCTAGCAGTTTCCCCGTTCTTTCAGTCTTTTTTGCTAAGCTAGACTTAACGTGTCCTGGACCGGTACTGAACACGCAGCAGTAAACAAGTATCCGTGTTCTCGTCTGACTCTACATAAGACAGATTTCCCAGACCGTTCCTTTAAATAAGGATGTACCTGCAGGGCGACGCCGTCCGTCGAGTCGGGCGGGTCTGGAAGTTTAGTTGTTGCTGATGAAGTGAAAGTGTTGCGGTGTCTTTGGACTTTAAAGAGCAGATTGGTGTTTGGTGTTTTTAAAGACACCATGTGGTGTTTGAAGATGAAGGGGTGGTGGACAGACGGTTGCTAATTAAATAGAGGGGTGGAATAAAGCAAACTGTGTGTGTTAGTCCAAAAAGCGCAAACAATTACTGAGTGATTGATGAAGAGAAACACGCTGTGTGTGTGTTTATCCTTTAGGAAAGTCAGAAAGTCAACCGGAGGAGAGAGTCAAAGAGGAAGAAAGCGTGAGTGATTTCGTGTGTGTGTGTTTATAACAGCCTGGCAGAGCACCTGGCAGGATTGGCGTCTAGGGGAGATAGTGCTACACCTGTTAAAAAAACATGCAAACAGAAGGAGGACAAGGAGACAAGCGAGGGAGACAGGGAGGCAAGGAACCGAAATGAGTGAGCCACAAAGAGGAGAACCAGAAAGGAGATGGACAGACAAGCAGACAGCAGGACGTGGACATGAAGAGAGAGGCAACAGGAAGACAAAATAGGACAGAGGGATGGAGGGAGACAAGAAGACCATGTGACAGGTTGTATAGGTCGACATTTCTGGTGTTAGATTTCCCATCGTTTTTCTATGCTTCTACTAGTGTTGTTCATACGCTGTGAAGATGTTTTTTTATGGGAGTAAATATGGTTTCATTTAAAGATCAGACACGTTTCTCCAACGGGAACTGTTCTGTGTTGTAACAGGAGGTTTGCACTGTGCTTGTTGATCTTCAGTTGGCTTTACCGCCTCTTTTGGTTGTGGACTTTCACCTGGGAAGGGAGGCGTTCGCTTCTCTCTGTTTAATCTCTGTGTTTTTCCTGTGTTTGTGATGTTATGTTACTTAAAACGAGTGTGAAATCGATGTATCGACATGTTCGTGTTTTAGAGCTGCGATTTAATTCATTTTCATGCATAAATGTGCTAATCACGGGAGAGGCTCGTCGAGGCATGTGTGTAGCAGGGCTGCCGTGTAGTTTGCAGCGCTGGAGCGTAGCGTTGAGACCCCGTCTGCCAGTGTGAGGAATTTAGTGACTTTGTTGATGATCCAGCGCAGGTGCACGGAGCTTTAACGTAAGTGCAACCATGTGAGCGTTCTGTTTCTTCACAAATACAGTTGCACAGGTGTTCAGCAGTGAATTGCTCAAAGACAGTTCTGGGAAGTGCGCCCCTTACCTCCTGCACAACGCGATGCAGAGACCAGACCCACTACATGAGGTCATTTTGTCCTTGTTTGTCCTCAAGTCCGAAAAGGCACGTTAGCAGGTAAAGACTTAGTTTCAGCGTAATGGTTGGAGTTAGGTTCCAGTTCATGTTAGGAAATGATTCATTTTAATGAGGGTCTTCACAAGTATAGAAATGAGAGAGAGAGAGAGTGTGCATGAACACACACACACACACACACAATCATCACTTAGAGTAGATAGGAGAGTGTAGCCAAAGTTCAACACACACACATCAACGTAACCCGTTCAGAACGATGGCAGCTGACGTGCCCCACTCCGCTTTAATAGATGGTTTATGGTAAGTATCTCGACTGTTGTTCAGATGCTCTCATCCATTACACACACACACACACACCTTACAGCATAACTCACTCATGACAGAGAGGTGACACACACACACACTTTTGCCCAGTACAACTGGACACGTGCGTTCAGACAGAGTGAATCTATTCCGATTCATTTTTCACATTTACAATCACATTTCCAAGACTGCAGATTGACAGTGAGCCGTCAAACTCAGTTTCTCTCTCAGCATTGTATTAACGAATGTCACGAAACACAGTCAGGTTTTCTGTCTGAATTGAAACTCGTTGCTCAGAAACATATCTGGTGAGGGAAACTAGAGCTGGTTTTACAGTGCTTCATTAGCATGGTTTAAGTTTAGATTTGCCAATATATCTGAATTAATACGTACTGCAGTAATGTGCAGCTAAAAATGAGTACTTTGCTAGTTTCCATCTCTGTTTACATAAAGAGTCAAAGTATGTCATTCTGGTGGCCCAGTGGGTCGACATCCGTACAGAGGCAATTTTGTTTGATTCCACTATTTATACCTCTACTGCCGTCTCGTCGGTTTCCTTTTACCGTGGATTTAGACCCAGAAATCGCCACAAAATTATTTAATTTGTGAAAATCCTTGCTCAAAAAAAAAAAGCTGCAAATCAGCCGTCAGCCGCTTCAATCCAAAAGGGCCAGCGGTGTGTTCTTTATCTTTAAATCAAAAGTGAAGAGGCATCAGTTGAAACTACTGCAGTCGCAGCTTACCGGTTACACGATGAGTGAAGAAATCCTTAAGCGTGGATCGCTGTTTTAACGCGGCGCGAACAGCGGCGGCAGCCTGTTTTGACAAAGGAAACCCAAACGGCTATCCTGTTTGATATCAACGCAGCGTTTGAGGCCTTCACCCGCAGCTGTTAACAAACGCCTTCACTCCGCCGCATGTAAAACAGATGTAAGGTGCCCGTGTGTTGTCATGGCGATCGGGGGCAAATTAAAGACGACAGCGACGCCGCGCAGACACAACACCGTGCTCCTGTCAGCCTGTCAATCAAACTGTCAGCCAATGAGTGTCACCGTAGGTAAAAATTAGACGATCGGACGTGAGAGGACAAAGGGATGACAGGACAGATCTGCGGCTCTGGGCGGATTAGGAGAATATTACTGTGGAGGTTATCAAACAGGAAGTGGTAGAATGTGTCTACGGTGTCTGAAGGTGAGACAGACAGGCAGACAGACAGGATGTCAAACCGATGAGAAGCAGCACCGTGGGGTAGAAAAGCAATGCAGACAGACGCTGAGGTTTAAAGGGGGTTTTGCATGTTTTCCTCGGTCTACTTCACGTTCACGTCTGCACGTTTACATCGTTCTGTTACTTTGCCGCCGTGTGATGATCACGTTTTCTGGCAGGGACTGTTGTGAACTGTCTTTCTGCTGATGCGTTCAAGTGAGCTCCGACATCTAAGACTTCTAAGAATCTGAATTCCTTTTACAAGGCTGAAAAAGAAAGAAGACAGAGTAACGATTGGGTTCTAAGCCGACATGCATGGCACGTGTGTCTCTTAATGCTCCCGTTTACACCGAGCCGCTCCGTGCGCATTGCGTGGATCAGATGCCTGCACGGTCTCAAGAAGCGTAAACGCCAGAATCGTAACAGACAGATTAAAACGCAGCTGTTCAGATCACCTCTAGAGGAGGCTTGAGACACATTTCAGCCAGATGTTAAAAGGGTGGAATGCATCGGCCTCAAAGGCATGTATAAACTTTCCTCCTCCGCACTGAAAATATGTGAGTGAGGGCTGTGGAAATAACCTCTGCAGCCTCAGTCCGCTGCAATGACGACTCACCAAAGTTACACTGAAATCTGAAAAACAACGGCCCCGGCAGTTTCAACACATACAGTCACACAGGAGGCGATCCGAACCGTGGAAGTGCTCGTTTGATTTCGGATCAGTGTCACCTCTGAATGATCAGTGTGGGTCTAGAGCCTTCTAGAGACAATGAAACGTTTGTCTGGTTCGTAGATCGTAATTTAAGGATTTAAGGATCGTCGATAGCTGGCTGGCTAAACTGCTGTAGCCCGACTGCTAAAGAGCACAACTTACTCTTCTTCCGGTGTTTTTGTCAGTTACCAAACAGCTTCCGGTTCATTGCCACCATCCTCTGGGCGGGAGGACGGCCGACCCTGATCCGCATGTTGCCCGGGGAAACAAAGACCGATCGCAGTCGCTTTTCTGATCTCGCCGAACTACACGCACGTACCTATGTGGCCAAGTGTGGATCAGAGTGTTTTAAATTTCATCTGGAGTTTAGCTGGATACAAGGACACTTTAAATGGCGTGTAAATGGGGCCTAAAACACTCAAGGGTGCTTCAGAAAACCACTGCCGGCGTGGATCGCCCTTGAATGTATGAATGTGACCTGAGGGAGACGTGCGGAGAGACAGTCAGATCAGCAACATGTAGACTGTTTAAGTTATGGCACGTATTAAATGTCTTGAAAGTGTATTTAAAGAATATATCAAAATGACGAGTAAGGTCCGAGTGCTGAGAAGAAAAAGAACGTCTTCATTTGGCTCAGATTATCTACTGGTGTCAAATTCCTACACACACACACACACACTCTCACACACACAGGCAGCCACGTGTCAGACGCAGTATTTCAGATATATTTCGCTCACTCTGTGTCTGAGCATTGAACTCCAGGCCTTGAGATGAATTTTTAAGACCTGCATATTCAAAAGCGAGCGCACGCGTGCGCGCACGCATTAAGCTCTGGGTTTCAGGCGGGTTTCGCCAGCCTGCATGCCCAGATGACTCCAGAGGCCCGGCGTGACCCGGCGGCGGCGAGACTAAAGGTCACGGCGGTGAGCATCGAGCCTCGCATCCTGATTACCCACAACCCCCCTCTCCGACTTCCTGTGAGGTCTGGCTGGTTCATTAGCAGTGGGAATAACGGCAGGAAGATGGACAGAGCGAAAAGGAGAGGGAAGAGTTCAGAACCAATAAACAAAGTGTCCAGAGACTGAGAGACAAAAAAAAAAGAAGGAAAAAAGGGAAAAAAGACAAGTGCAGGGTCTTATTATTTATGCAGTCAATAGGCCAAGGCTTGTCTGCATCTCTAATTGTTTGATTTTATAGGCGGGATGGGCTCTTTAAACAAACACGCTCTTATGCTAATGGCGGCGCGACGGTGCCCTCCTGACAGTGTCTGGTGAAAGGGTGGACTGTGGGATTATGGGGGTTTTTTTTTTTTTTGGGAGGGGGGGGGGGGCAGCTGTCTGAAGCTGAATATCATTTGGATAATTAAAAATGACAGAGGAAATGGTCCACACACACACACACACACACACACACACACACACACACACACACACACACACACAATCAGCCACTTTGTCTTGACAGGTGGAGGGGGAGGAGTAAGGGGGAAGGAAGGGAGGTTAGTCCTGATTGCTGTCAATCAAGCTGTCCAGTGGGAGGACCACGGAGGCAGGCAGATTGCCGTGATCTTTGACCCCTTCCCTGGCTGACGTGATGCTGGTGTAAAAAAGAGATACAGAGAGAGAGAGAGAGAGGGAGAGAGAGGGAGAGAGAGAGAGGGAGGGAGAGAGAGGGAGGGAGAGAGAGAGAGAGAGGGAGAGAGAGAGAGAGAGGGAGAGAGTCTTAACAACCTTGAGAGACAGACTGAATTTCAACAGGCTCAGCGCGAGAGAGCGAGAAAGAGAAAAAGAGGGGAAAGAAAGGCGACGGGGGATGAACGAACAGAGAGAAAATAAAGGGATAGAGAGTGGAAGAGGGTTAGAGAGATCAAAGTAAGCAGCATATTATCTTAGCTTAAGTTATTACCCTTTGTTACATGATATTTTTTTTTAACTGGTATTATTTTCGTGTGTGTGTGTGTGTGTGTGTGTGTGTGAATGGGTGAGTGCGGCAGCAGTGTAAAGCGCTTTGAGTGGTCGATGCAAAAAACGCTATGTAAGAGCCGTCCATTTTCCATTTAACTCCAGAAACGGAAAAACTTTAAAAATTGCTGTTATGTGAGTCATATGAAAAAATTAATGCGTTGGTCAGTCCATTAACTCTGTTATAGAAACATGCTTTATTATATAATATGTTGGCCCATGCTAACAACATTTATTAAAAATGGATCCAACGACTATGTGGGACTTACAGGGTGTCCCTCGTGGTGACATAGCTGACTCTGCAGTTCCTCTTAGCTCTAGGGAGCTTTTCAGCCTCTTTTAGCTCCTTGTTTTGGTTCACTCTCACCGCTCTCAGCGTCATATTCAGCTGAACAGGGCAGCTATTTTCATTAAAAACCTCTAAACACCCACTGTCCGCTGTCCAAACTGCAGACAGACACACTCAGAGACCAGCTGGTCACCATGGTGGAGCATATAGAAGCTAAAGAGCCAAATATTCCCCTCGTGTCACGTGGGGGCCCACAGGGTTCAGTCCTTGGCCCTATTTTGTCCAGTCTGTATCTGTTGTCCCCTGGCCATGTTATTTGGCATTTCACCCGTGTCCTACCATTGTCATGCCGACGACTCCCCGTTGTATGTCTCATTTAACCCTGAAAAAATTCTAAAAACCTAGATTATCTGCATTGCTGCCCTGCTGCCATTAAGGACCGGACGGCTTCTAACTTCCTGAAACTGAACACAGATAAGACTTAAGTCCTGGCTCGTCGTCCTGATCATATTGCTAACCGTGATACCCCCCCCCCCACCTTGGACCACTAACAACCGACACAAAAAACTCAACTAGAAACTTTGGAGTTATTTTTGATCAGTAGCTCGACTTCAACCAGCGCATTAAGACTCTTGTCGAATCCTGCTATTTACAAATTAGAAATATTGCCAAAGTCAAACCGCTGCTCCCCAAAAACATAGTTGAACAGCTTATCCACACCCTCATTTCCCCCTGCCTAGACTACTGCGGCTCACCGTTCACTGGCTTTAATGCCGGAGCAGTTGCCCGGTTACAGTTGGTGCAAAAACGCGGCAGCGAGGCTTCTCACAAACACTCGACGCGGGGGACACGTTACTCCAGTCCTGGCCGAATCGCACTGGCTCCCCATCCATTATGGAATTCAGTTTAAGATTCTGTTGCTTACTTTTAAATGACTACAGGGTCTGGGCTCTGCTGCACATGTCAGAACTCTTAACCCTCCCTATTCTGCACCTAGACGTCCCGGATCAGAGAATCAAATGTCGCTTAAACTTCCACGGTCCAGGCTTAAAACGAAGGGGGACCATGCCTTCACTGTTTTAGCCCCAGCACAGTGGAACAAACCCACCCTCACTATCAGAACAGCGGAGTCAGTGCCTCAGCTTAAAACGCTTTTAAACCCCCCCCTTTACAGTTTGGCATTGGTATTATATTTAAGATGTCTATTCAACGGTTTTAATGTCTTTTTTATCTTTATTTGTATCTCTCACCTCTTGAAATCCCTGTGTGTATGATGTTTTTATTTTTATTTTTTTGTGTGTTATTCTCTTTTCTTGCTCTCGTTTCACCCATATTGTACGGTACTGAATTTTGTGCTACACAAATAAAGTTTCTTCCTCCTGTTATTAATATTAATGTCAATATACTGTGGCCGTTTTCGGTAACTTTTACTCCTGTTCAGCAGATTAAAAGCTGCGCCCTAATTACCGGAAAATGCTGGTTCGCTTGTCTGACAGAAGTAACAGGAAAAAACAAAACAAACATATGTAAATGAGATGAGCTAAACACAGAATGAGGCTTTATTAAAACACAGTATAGGTGATCGCAGGGAGCAGGACGGGACACAACAGAGGTTTAACCAGCTGAGACTCGCGTCATGTAAATTTCACCGTGTCCACAAGGGTCTACTGCACGGACTGTAACACACCGGTATATACACCGCTCACTGTGAGGCACAATTTATCTGTGTGCTGACCCAGGAAATTTTCCTTTGTCCTTTGTGTTTCAGTGTGTTCACACAGGGCATGTTGTTTTCACATGTAAACGGTGATAGATTCAGGTTTAGTCAGTACAACATCGACATACTTACATGAAATAGATCAGTTCGGAGAGGAAAAAAGATTAACAGTAGCTGACTACGCGTGTGTGTGTGTGTGTGTGTGTGTGTGTGTGTGTGTGTGTGTGTGTGTGTATGTAAAAGAGAAAGTGATCAAAGGAAACAGAGAATCACTAGAAAGCCAAAGTTACAATTGAACAAACGGCAGCAATGAAAAGACGATCAGATTATATCTGTCCTTCTGTCGTTTTCTCTCTCTCTCTCTCTGTGTGTGTGTGTGTGTTCGCGTGTGCGTGTGCGTGTGCGTGTGCGTGTGCGTGTGTGTGTCCTTGTTCCTTACAGCATGTGTGTGCATATTGCTGTGTGTAATTGCATATTTATTGATGTGTGTTCCCACATTTATTTGTTCCTCCATGGTGTGTGTGTGTGTGTGTGTGTGTGTGTGTGTGTGTGTGTGTGTGTGTGTGTGTGTGTGTGTGTGTGTGTGTGTGTGTGTGTGTGTGTATGTTACCAATGCTGAGCCTAACAGGGAGGGTTGAGATGTAAAACCCTCCGTCCTCTCCAGATGCAGGATAGAGCGAATCCTCACCCCCTGCCAAATGAATGTGCTCACACACACTTTCCCCGGCACAAACACTCTCTCTCTCTCTCTCTCTCTCTCTCTCTCTCACTCACTCACTCACTCACTCAACAAGAGGTGTTTCTGCTTTCAAAGTTTACATAAGTAAGAGTATAGATTTATTATCAGAAAAAATGAATTTTTAGGTGGAGCCGGTTTTAACTGTTTTACCCACAGTTAGTCTCCATGGCGGGTCTGCTAACAACTCACAGACATCTGAAACATGACAAGTTAGTTACTTTCCACCACTGGGGGACACTAAGTACATGCACACTTTATTTTTCCTTTGACTTTGAGTTTTTTTTTAGCAATCAATGAGGAGTTATGACTCTATATTACATATAATTAAATTTGACAAATTTCAGTATTTAGTTGATGGCAGTGCTTGTACCATACTTTTCTGTGAGGAGCGTAAACAAAGAACTTTGGCTTAAAAAAGTAGGTCTCAATTAAGACTCGTTTCCCGGTTTAAATCAAGAAATGTCTCCTCAAAGAAGTAAACAAGCCTAAGAATTTGATCCTTTGAGACTTTTAGTGCTTGGGATGATTTCATCTACGAGGCCTCAGACGCAGTTTGGTCAGCAGTCAAAAATATATCGAAGTCTGATGCCCAGGTCTATAAAGGACTCGGAGTTTTCTCCACCAGGATTTTATTCTTGGCAGCATGTAGAATGCTTCATAAAGCCTAATATTAGTAATTGTAATCTATTGTGTCCTGCTGTGCCTGGTCATCGTGTTTCCTTCTCGTTTTTCGTGTGTTTCCATATTTTTCGACTGACGTCACCTTTTTGTTTTGACTGTGTCCGCGTTGCGTCATGTGACGTCGTGGAGCCGCGTTGTTTGATGTTTTCGTTTGGTGTCATAAAATCCGATCCCTGCTGAGAATCCCAGATTGGAGGCAGACAGGATGTGAAACACATGTGCCCTGTGCACATTAACAAGCCCGAGGACGTGTATGTGTGTGTTACAGTGTTATGAACACATTCATTAGCGTGTGTGTGTGTGTGTGTGTGTGTGTGCGTCTGACGGCTGGCATGTCTCAGTCACCTGGCTCTGTCACCCTCCATAATCACTACAATCCAACAGAGAAATCTGCTCTAATCAAACAGGAAACGCCTCCATGATTTTGGCTGTCGTTCACCCTCCCTCTCTCTCTCTCTCTCTCTCCCCCTGTATTCTCTCTCATTTTGTTTCTCTCTAAACTTCACCGTGTGTGTGTGTGTGTGTGTGTGTGTGTGTGTGTGTGTGTGTCGGGCTGTCAGTCAGGGAGGCGGCAGCAGCAGCTGGCTGGGGCAGTCCCCAGAGGCATTGTGGGTAAGGTGGGGAAGGTTATAGCTTCACTCCCGTCACCGATCTGTTGTCTGCGAGTGTGTGTGTGTGTGTGTGTGTGTGTGTGTGTGTGTGTGTGTGTGTGTGTGTGTGTGTCTGCGCGCGCTTGTAGTACAGTTCTGGTTCCAGCAGAGTGTGTTTGCTTCATACACGGTCTGTTAATAATAATAACCAAATACATTAAATTATCAATACAGTATAAAAATACTTCTCAAGATAAAAAGCAACATAGATGAAAAATCAAACACATCAAGGGATGAGCAACTCATAAACCATAACTATCATCAGAATAATCAATAATCTGTGTCCAATAAAGAAACTGCTTATGAGTCGTGATATTTTTTTACAAACCCTAATTAGATTTTAATTAATCACTTAAAGCTGCAAAATCAAAACACAACGTCATGGTTTCCACTTGTGTTCAAACCAAAAAAAAAAAGAACACAACAAAACATAAATAATACACATATGTGCAGAGTTGCCACCTTTGTTTTGAACATTTTAAACTCTGTATGTCTCTGCATAAAGACAGGGATGCTTATTCGCGGGGTCACGATCAAAGAGAGATTCCGAATTCATCTTACAGTGCTCGTTTTGTCCTGTGAGGAGCACCAGACGGGCGGGGTTCACTGCACCGGGAGGCATTTGCGGCTCCTGCTGCCCGTGTACTCCGGCTGTTGGATCCCCGCCGTAATCCGAGTCTCCTTAAATTTTTACCCTGCGAGTTAGCGGTGTGTCAAACATAACCTCTCGCTCTGCCACCGCCTCTGCTGCCGCTGGAGGTGTTTGTTTTCCACTCCAGTACGTGCCTCGGCACTAAATCGGCTGGTTAGAGGGAGGGGAAGGGAAACTGAAGCGGCTTCCATGCGGCTGTTGTACCTGTGTGCGTCTTTGTGTCTTATTGTGATGTTACACTCGCACTTGTGTGCGTGCGTGTGCATTTGAGCCGAGGGAGTTGGATTCATTTCAGAAGTGGTTATTCATTTCAGATGGGGAAAGAGTGTGTGCTACCCATCTTGAGCAACAAATCCATTACTTTATTTTCTGAGTACACTGTGTGGAGCTCCGTGTATGGCTCTCCTCTGGGCTCGCACACCTCCAGCTGCCGCGGAGACCGCGACACCCGGTGCGCAGGCAACCACTGGACGGCGTTCTTCTCTCGCCCGCTTGCCGCCTGCATCTGCGGGGCGTCACCGGCCCCAAGATTGGGAAACCGATAGGCAACGCGATGGTGCACAGGGCTCCAGACACTCAGCTGAGCAGGAGAGAGGCGCCGAGATGGTTTCAGGTTCTCCCAAACCTCCCAAAGCCTGCGCTTGGGCATGCAGCGGTAAATTACGGTGTTTGCAAACTATGTGACCCCACCGCCAGCAGCTTGCAGACACAGACGAATTATGTTATCAGAAGGCGAAAGCATCAAGTTATGCTTTTAATGTCATTTCAAACACTTTATTCCCATTTGGCCGCGCCGCTTTAAAGTTATTGTTGATTTCGTAACACCCAAGATTTCAGTCGAAATCTTGTTAAATGTCTGGCTCAAATCAGGTTTGGACTCTACCAGCTATAATTTCAGAATGAGTAACTGGCAAGTGGATACATCAGTGAAACCACACTCGGGTCTTGTGTGTACTGGCAAACTTTGCTTTTGGCAGGAGGGAGGCCGGTCTGTAAATGCGCCTAAATCTGTGATAATCCTAAATATCCTTCGTGCGCAGCGACGCTTCTTCTGGCAAACATCTCATGGTTGCGACCGGCACACCTGAGTCGTTTCCCTGCGCCCTGCCACCGACAGAGTTGAAAAACAAATGCACTGACAAGAAGTGTAGTGTGTAGGGTTTGAAACACACTCGACCTGAGCGACTCTCTCAGGCTCATGTTGCAAGAGGTCTCTGTTGGTGAACTGAGTCACGGAGCCTTGGGTCTGTCGGTCCCTCCCTTTCCCCTGCACCTTGAACATCTTATCGGGAGCACCCGGCTGCCGCGGGCCCCCCGCGTCACACGCCCGCCTCCTTGATGGGACTGAAATAGAAATATTGTCCTTGTTTAATATTTGCCTGTTTGTGGACGCCAATGATTGAAACGGGGATAGAGTGATCCGTGGCCTCAAATGACTGTAGGATGTACGTAAAGTCGATTTGAACATTTGTACGCCTTGTGTGCATCAAACTCCGTGGGTTTTAGAAATAAAACAAATGAAAACAACATAATGACGGGAGGAAACTGAAATCGAACAAAAGGGGAGGATTTATTTGATTGGATGGGAGTTGCAGGCCCAAAAATGAAAAAAGAAACATAAAGCAATAAAGAGGATAAACATGAGGAAAAGAGTCATAGTAATGAGATTAGAACAAAAGGAAATCATTTTCAATCTGGGAGCACTTTCTCTGCAGAAGAATACACAGAGAAATCGTTAATGGGGAGCAAAGAGACAGAGCTGCTGTTTTCACCGCTGGTTTATGGATTAATAACTGGACCACACAGAGAGAGAAACACTGACCGTCACCACACAAGAAACATTTGTTAAACTGGAAATGAAATCTGTATAAAAGAGCCAGAGGAGAGAAGGTCAAGCAGGACGCAGTTTTGGCTGCTGTCTAAATGTTTCTCGGAAGAGGTGAAGATGTAGTTTCGCGATGGAGCGGGGCGGCGTTATGTGCAAGGCCAGCAGTAATGAGGGGGAAAAGGTCGGGCTAATCAAAAGTAAACCGATACGCTTTCTTTTGGAGCGCGAGATGTTCGGACGGATATCAATCTCCTAAGTACGGCGCGGGAGTCAGGCTGCGGTTAGCTTAGCCTAGCATACAGACTGGAAGCGGGGGTAACAGCGAGCCCGGAGATCCAGTATTCACCCACTGGAAAGCGGAAAGTTACAGTAATTGGCTTATGAGCGAAAAATGTCTGGTAAAAAGCCCATTGCCAGCTGAGGCAAATTTCTGTGTGTGTGGGGGGGGTCCATTGACCTTCCTTCATCTCCCTCTGAGCAAGACAAATATTTAAAATAGATGTCATGTCCTGGACCACCTCCAACATACCTCTGTGTGTTTCAGTGGCTGTTTCCTTCACCGCCCATTTCTGAAAAACCAAAGCTTGCCCCCCCCATCACTCTCCATTGTTGTCTCTCTCTCTCTCTCTCTCTCTCTCTCTTTCCTACAACCTTCCCACTTCTTTTCTCTCTCTCTCTCTCTCTCTCTCTCTCTCTCGCTCTGACAGCCGCTAATAATAACGCATGAAGGCAGTCACACCAAATGAAGACAAATGCCGTCCGCTGCTTTGGAATCATAATCTCTCTCTCCCTTCTTCCCCACCATGCTCCCTCACCGTCGTTCTCGTCCTCCACCCTCTGTTCTCTCCATCTTCATCCCTCTGTTCAGCTGTAGAGCGGGACGTCTCTATAGAAACCTTAGAGTTCACATGTATTTGGAGACCGAGTCTGAATTAATACATCTCTTCGTGAGGGAACATCAGAAACAATGTGTCCTTCACATTGATGGTTTAATTTTTTTTGTGATTAATATTTTATCACAATGGCGAAAATATAAAGATAAGTCGTTGATAATTTGTTGTTGCTGTGAACCTTAAAATCTGAGCAAAATGCAGGAGGGAATATCTGAGGGATTATTTGGGTATTTAAAGACCTACAAGTATTTCTAGACGACACAAAGCAACATTTCAAAAAACAGTGAACGAACCCTGTAAATTTTTCTCCTCCATCTCCTCCATCACCTCACATGCAGAATAGATACAGGCTGATATTAAAAGGAGTAACATTGTTCGGGGTAAAATTAGGATTAACAAACCTCTTCATTAAACTGTAAAGTACCAGCGATCATTTGCATGTATTCTGCGAGTGATGAATCGTGATTGCAGCAACTTCCAGCCGTTTCCTCCCGGTTAAACCAAGGCGCTCTCTGCATATGCCGCCATGATAAAAAACCATTTCCACCACCACAAATTAACAAATACACGGCTGAATGGTAATGTTCGCACCATAACTGCGGGGATAATTGATTAAATGAGCATTGTAATTACATTTTCTCTTCCTAATATTGAAGATGTTATCAGTGTATCTTTTATCATTAAGTTAATCAGGAACTAAGACGACATTAAAGAGAGTGAGCAAGCATGTGATTAGCCAGAGAGAGAGAGAGAGAGAGAGAGAGACCCACTGAGTCTGCACGTGTGTGTGAATGTTTTATTCAGTCTTTATTGTTTTTTGGGCCCTTAAGCAGAATTCCTATTTCTTTTGACTGTGTGTGTGTGTGTGTGTGTGTGTGTGTGTGTGTGTGTGTGTGTGTGTGTGTGTGTGTGTGTGCGTGCGGGCATGTGTGTGTGAATTATAGTGAAGTAGCTGCATATGTGTACAGTATGTCGGAGCCTGCAACGCTAATGATGTGGAAACTGTTTTTCTGTCCGCTGACAGGAGCCCCCCCTAGTGGCCAGACGACATGACAGTAAGGCTTTTTCCCTCCTTGGTGGTATCCAGCTCCAATGCCAGGAGTTGCAGTAGACGTCAGACTGGCTTATTATTACTTTATAGGGCCGGCAGCAGTGCTAGTAGTAGCCTAATGTGTGTGCTGTACAGTAGTACGGTACCTTAGGATTGAACAGTAGCCTAACAAGGCTTCAGCAGCGTTGTGGAGAATCCCTAACCTTTTGCGTGTGACTGCAACATGGATGTATTGAAAGACCGCGCCACTGATTTAGTCCTATAACGCTGTCGGGGTCACGACGGACCGTTGTAAATAAAGTATTTAAATCGACGCGGTAGAAACAGATATGCGGTTTTTAATTTTTTTCTTTCATTCCACACATTCTTCTTCGTTGTCAGAATCCGGCGCCTACATCACCCACAATGCAACTTGACCTCCAGCGTCCCGGTCAGAGATTGGGGTGTGTTATGTGGCCTGCAGCAGAGGTCAGGGGCGGGCTACAGAGCTCTGGTGAGCGCCACACGCCCTGAATTTATTACTTTTCAGACTCGCAGTCTTCAGCCCAAACCGACGCTGACTCAAGTGACATCACTTGAGGACATTTTCGAGACTTTACACAGCTCCCTCTGGAGACACAAAAGGCTTTATACTACTGTTTTCACATACGTAGTAGTACTGTCTAACACCTGGAAACAGTCTTTGATGTATAAAGTCAGTGAAGTTCCCGTTAATAGAGCTGCGTCACGATGAACATTGCTGCTAGTTTATCCTGGTGGCCACCTGCGGTACTGCAACAAAAAATCCCCCTGCATCTTCCTTTTTCTGTGTACAGTGGTTCTCTGCTGAAACCCTGTGCCCTGGGTTTGCTGCGTGGCAGTTTTACTAAACGTAAATTAATTTAGGAATTCCCACATGTCTGCACAATATCAGCTACAATGATAGAATCTTATCCCAGAATCTGAAACACTAGATTTGGACACATGAATGCTACTCAAGACAAGGCCTCACGATCAGGTGATAATTCACCTTCAGGCCCTTATCATGTCAATTGAATTATGTGCTTCAGCAGTGTATATTCCCATATTCCCAAACAAAATTACAGTTAATCAAATTACTACAAAACACTTGTCAGTGGACTCTGGGACCCCGGTACCATTTGGCCCACTTTGCCCAGTTGGTAATCCAGCTTTGCCTGTATCCCAGAATTCATTTTCCTTATGGGGCGCAGTTTTAAAAGAGACGTCTGTAAAAATGTGCAGAGGGCACCTCGTAATGTCATGATGTCATGATTTTGTCTCCAAAATTGATCTAAAATTCATATGAATTGATCCAAATTTATGAATTTATCCAGAGTTCTGCAACGCTCGGGCTCTAATTTTGCCCGACTATTAGCCACACAGCAAACTTAATCTGAAGCTTTCTGATTACATGTTTCTTACAGCAATGCTCACTGGGAGTTGTAGTTGACTTCCATCCCAAAAAATGTTCTGGATACAGTCTTGTACCCTTTGACTTTTTATCTGTGAAGCAGAACCGTTTCAGCCCAGTGTCTCATCGTTTCTACTGATGACTCCTGTCTGGGTCTCCTGTCACCTGACGTTGTCTATATGAGAAATAAATAGGACTGTTACTGCAGGACTCTGCCCACTTCCTGTGAAAAAAGCCAGAAATAAGCTACCGTCCAGACACGGCAAACCCGGTGCGTGGAAGGGACGCACTTGGAGGCCAGTTTAACCTCAGGATACCCTTCCAAAACACAGGCACATGACACAGAGCACAGCGTCCATCTGGAGAGCATCAAAAAGCTCTATCAACACTTCTGTCCTTGGATCGTACAACATATGGGGCGTGTGTGTTTGATTGCGCACGCCCACTCATTTGTCGTTAGGAATTCACCGCATCCCATCTCCATGGCAACATATTGGTGGTCTGTAGGAGCCCACATCAGCCGACAGAGCAGAGACGCATGAACTATCAAAGTAAAATATCGTACAATGGAATAAAACAGAATAGAGCTTGATGATTCATTCTTAACCTTGGTAACAGCAGTTAAAAAAACAATCTCATGGTCCACTTACCCGCTTGTACCGGCACTTTCAACCATATCAAAAGGTCTTCGTCAACAGGTAATGAAACTGTAGATGTTTAAACTCTGAGTTCTTCTCAGCACTTTTATGTCGGCGTAAAAAGTTGAGCTTGGCATTTTATTCTTGGAGACACCGTAAAGTTCATAAAGTTGATGCAGCAACCTTGAGTGGAGATTATTCTGTCAGGGTCAAGAATGAACTGCCAAGCACAACTTTCCAGACAACCGCTATGGTTGAGAGCTCCAAAAAGAGCAATAAAAGTAGTTAAAAACCTTGAGTCGAGACCATTTTGTCAACTAGAATAGAACTGATTTGAAGAGGCAAGAAGTACTTGACGAAGTGAGTATAGAAAGGCATGTCTATACGTACATATACACTATGTCCTCTTAAAAAATGTAGACTTGAACAGAAGTGAAGAGTTGAACATCTGGAACACAATGGAACAGGATACAATAAAACACAATAGAGCGGAAGGAAAGATGGATCGTGATCAACGCCAGTAAAAGTATAGAATAAGAGAAAATAGTGTAGAAGCAGGCAGAGGAGAAGACTGGGTGAGCTGTGAGAGCAGCGTGTGCACGAAAGTGTGTGTGCGTGTGTGTGTGTTTTGTCAAACTGTGTCGATGAACAAGCTGATGAATCAGTAACCATCTACATGTCTGACAGCAAGCAAGGACACACACACACACACACACACACACACACACACACACACACACACACACACAGCTCTACTTGCACAGGAGGGAAACATAGAAAAGGCAGAAAGGAAGGTAAAGAAGAGGCTGAAAGAGGAAAAGAAGAACTAAGGGAAGGAATGAGGGAAGAAGTAAAAAGATGTGATTTAGAGAAGAAAGAAAGAATGGATGAAATGTACATATGCACACACCTTTCTGCCTCCATTTCCTGCCTGTCTTAACCCAACAGAATGAACATGTGATTGACACACACACACACACACACGCACACACACACACACACACACAAAATTACAGTTAACACATGGATTGAATTTCTAGAAATAGTAGAAGAGTTTCTAGGTTTTACAGTATTTTAATGTCACTGGAATGAAAATGAAAAGACATGCATGTACAGTAGAGAATGAGAGTTTGGACTCTCCTCTGTTGTTGTTTGCATTTCAGCTGATGCTTAGATGAGAGACACAGATTTCTGAGTATGACAGTGAGGAGGTACATGTACAGAACGTAAAAAAGTAAGAGCTATACTCATGAAAAGCGGTTTCCAGTCTTCTGGTAAGTCTCAAGTCATTTGGGAGGTGAGAGAATCAAAGGATTCCTTATTTTCAGATTACATTTCCACCAGCATCACATCATAAATACGATTGTTTCTTTATTGAGAGAAATGTTTGAACATCTGCATTGTACAGCTGTGACTGTACAGTACGCACAGCTGCAGTACACCGAAGAGAGAGAGCTTCGGTCGGGACCTCTAACCCGCACACACACAAGCACACGCATCTCTTCGGGGAATTAAAGCGATATTGAGCTCTGAGCAATAACTGGAAGAGTGGAATTATTACTCCAGGGCTGCCACTGTGCGCACGAGTGTGTGTGTGTGTGTGTGTGTGTGTGTGTATACGCGTGTGTGTTGGTCACCTGTTCACATGTCGATTGTTGCTTTTGATTAAAAAGGAGGGGCGGAGAGCGTCTGCAATATCACACTGATGCTGTTATCGCTCGCTCCCGCTCTCCCTCTACCTCCCTGTTTTTCTTTCAAACACACTGTGTTTCTAACGTGAGTAAAAATAAACATCCAGCCCCTCAAAACCACAATGGAAAGTCCAACTAAAATTCGAACTCTCGTAGTGTCTTTGTTTGTCTAAGGAAATATGAAGCATAGCGACATTGCAAGAGAATCCGAAAAGATTACAAAAGGGAATGAAACACGGAAGTTTTTGTGGAGAAACTTTAGAGCAACATGTCATCGACACTACGCGACCGAACGCGTTGCCCTCAAGATCGACACATGTAGAGTATAGCTTTCGGATCAGACGTCCCCATTGGCATCGGTGCCTTCAAAAACCGTTACGCTGTTGGAAAATTAATCTGTTTTATGATTCGCCGAACCTCCGCTTGGGTTTGGGGAATCGCCATGGTTTGTGTTAAAATGAGTACCCTGCTAAGGACAGGAGAGCTTTGTTGTCATGGTCACGACGATGAACAAAAAAAAAAAAAATCCACCGCTGACCATTGGTGGGAAACAGGAAATAAGCAGCGGTCTCCCCCAGGTCAGATGTTTTGCTGTTCCATCCATCAGCCCCAACGTGCTTCCTTTAGGGACCGTGTCGCTCTATAATACCACGGCCCAGTCCTCTTGTTTCGTCGTAACCAGTAACAGCCACTAGAGGGCGCTGTCACTCGCATTTCAGGTGTGTTTCTCAGTCGTCCGTGTCAAGCCAATCTGGTGGAACAGATGTACCGCTATTTTCATCTGTGTTAATCCGATAAATACCTGCGAATATCCACATTAGTAAGTTCCCGGCCCCTTTTCTTCAACGCCGCCGCGAAGTCCTCCAACCTGAATGTCCGCACGCGTCGCTCGAACCCTACCCTCGGATACGACCCACGGCGGCGGGCGTGCCAGACCTTCGTCATCATGGTTACCATAATAAACAGGTGTGAATCATTACACACACGGGTTGGAATTGTAATGTCTGTCTCAGTCTAGAAAATGAGTTTGGTAATACAGAAAACAGTATTAAGCAGAGGATACTTCTATTTTTCTACCTTTCTTTCTCTCTTTCTGCTGCTATGTACTGATCTCTCTCTCTTTCCAATATTGACATGTGTTGACCTTTCTGAACTCTCCTCTTCCCTCAACTCTTCCTCCCAACTCTCTCCACCTCTCCTCTTCTCTCCCCTCAGCTCTCTGTCCAAACCTCCCTTCTCCTTCCCCTCTCTCCCTCCCCTGCCTCTTTCCTATATTGACATGCTGACCTTTCTGCACCTTCCTCTTCCTTTTCCCCATCCTCCCATCTCTCTCTCTTCTCAGTCTCCTTACCTCACTCACCCCTCACCTCTCGGCTTTTCCTCCTCCTTCCTCTCCCTCTCTCTCACTTTCCTCTTTTCCATTTGCTCCCTCCCTCGCTCTCTCCATCCTCCCACCTTCTATCTCTCTCTCTCTCGATGTGTTGCCATCTCAGATCGCGCTCTCTCTCTTTCCCCTCTCTCCCTGGAGCCCCCTTTTCTCCTCCTCCTCCTCCTCCTGGCTATTGATTGGTTCATTTGATAGTTCTATCACCAATCAGCATGAAGTTGACCTTTTGGACTTGGCAATGATAGCAAGACGTTGTGTGTGTGTGTGTGTGTGTGTGTGTGTGTGTGTGTGTGTGTGTGTGTGTTTGTGTGTGCGTGCGTGCGTGTGTGCGCGCGTGTGTGTGCGTGCGTGTGTGTGTGTGTGTGTGTGGGAGTCGATTTGTGTGTGTTTGTCCTTATGAGGATGTGTATGCATTTGAGAGTGTGTGTGTGTGTGTGTGTGTTGACCTTTGCAGGCAGAATGTCAGCCCGACTCTTGATGCTGCTTGTCAGTGCATTAGTTGCACAGGAAGCAGTTCAGCTCTCTAACAGGAAGTTCGAACTCCTCTTACAGCTGACAGCGGGTGGGACCATGTGACCTGGCTGGACCTTAGCTACCCAGTTTACACCCCTCAGACTCTCAAAGTCCCTCTTTTTGTTTCCATCCCAACATCAGGCCTCATGAAGGAAGCCCTCACGCGAGCAGACTTGTGCTGAAGTGGCACGTACGAGTAAACTGAGAGAACTTCCTCTTTTCACTCATTTTCTCGTACGCACACGTGGTCCCGGCTCATTTTACGACTGACGCTCAGTCTGCCTGAATTTCAGTGTTTTCCTAAATCCATTTACTGAGAAGTTCAACGGCACTTTCTATTGTGCCATGGCCGCTTATACGGTTCACGAGCTGTTAAAAAATCTCTCACTCCAGCAGCGGCTTCATGCAAGTTGCTGCCCATGGACACATGGACACAACACCTGACACGTATGATATTCGTCGTTCTATTTTTTTTTATCTCTGTCCCGGTACAGCTCTCACATATAAATTTGTGGATTTGCTCTGCTGACTCTCTCCCGGTACACTGGTATGAATTTCTCCCTTTTACCTTCACGGAACATTTTTGTGAATCAAACTTGCCACAGATTGATCAGGAAATGTTGCCCTATAAAATAATTTAGAGGCACTGGTTTATGCGTAAGATCGCACGGAAGGAGAGACGTTTAGGATGCGAAGAAGAATGCGAAAAAGTGTTTTCGTACGAGACCCGACTTAAGTTGTAAATAGGTAAAGCTGATGTAAAATAAAAGGAAGGACATCAAAATATACATCACCATTTCAGAAGTCCCCTTGAATCAGTGAGATATCAGGCTGAACTTTCTGTATTCTGATCCTGACCTACATTATCAGAATACATATATTTATATAACATTACTGTCGCTTGGCAGAAGCCCAGCAGAACGGCCTGCTCTACGAAAGAAGAAGCAGGCGATAAAAATAAAACCAGGCAAATATTGTGGATACTGGCGCTGAGGGAGGGAGGTTTTATCGTCCCTGTGCAGCCGAAGGATCTGCTGCTCCAGTTGCTCCAGTTGTTGTTAATGTGTGAACTGGGAGCCAACCGGGAACTAAATGAGTGAACTGTGTCTTTACAAACCAGAAGGTCAGACTGTAAAGGGCCATATGCTGGACGGTAAATACACACACACTCTCACATGCACAAATACGTTGCCACACATCACGTAGGTGCGATTACGATTTCGCGTCAACGCCTCGCGGCTTGTCTGTAAAAAGTCTGCGTTTTCCGTGAAACGACCAGAAGCAGCTCTGGCGTGTTTGCCCCCTGTTCGCTGGTTCGGGCCGGTGCGGAAAACTGTCCGCACTGAGGAGCCACGGTTCTCGTCGGCTTTCAGCCCCGCTCCGGTGGGATTCCTCCTGCCGCCATAGATAAACAGACAGAGCAGGGGACAGAGTCACAGTGGATACGTTAACTGTAGAATGAACATTAAATCAAATGAAAATAATAACTGCCAATGAAGCCATCTCCCCGTTTAAGCAGCGTTTATTTATTATACTTGAGCATTTGGTAACAGGGTAACACTCGTTCATCTCGGTACATGCTGATGCATCAGGAAGTTAAAAGGCCTTAACACGGAGGTGTGTTGTGTGTGTTAGACTCCAAAAATCAGGCTCGGGCAGCAGAAGGGTTTTGGTATGCAAAAGACGTCGCCTGTGGTTAAATGTTAATTAAGTAAATCTTTCATGCTTCAAGTAGCTTTTGACATTTTTAATGCAAGACGAGCATCTTCCTCCAACTCTACCCAGGTGCTTTAGTTGCCTAAACATAACCATGATTAAGTTTAATAAAGCTTTAGTTAGTACGAGTGGGTATTGTACTGCAAGAGCTGTTTTTGTTTTTTTGTTTTTAGGGAAAAAAAAATGAAACCCTTAAATTGCTAATTTGTTCAGTATCAACATTTTGGCACTTGCCAGATTTGCTAATTAACATTTCCTCATTATGTGGATGAAAAATGCAGTGCGGGTGGCATTCTGTTGCCTTCAAAACACATTTGCTGTTACAAATCAGTGGTGTTTTCAATGTAATTTCTAGGAGACAGGATTGCTTCCCAGAGGAGTGACGGCTTTTATAGCAGCATGTTAATGTAAGTCAGTATCATATTTGGGTATAATGTTCAATTGTCTGTATAATTTAGGCCATATAGTGTATCTCCTTTTTAGAATGACTTTCCTGCTCAGCTTTTCTCACTTTTTAATCAGTTTTGTTACTTTTTCTCTCTCCTTTGGTTTTTCTGTTCTTCTCCAATGCTCTTTGTTTCTCCTTTTCTCCCCGTATCCCTTTCTTTTTCCCATTGAGCTTCTCCGTCCCTCTTTTTCACTATTGCTTTTTAACAACTTTCCCCTCCCTCACTCCCTTTCTCTTTGTTTCACGAGTTCTTTATTTATTTTCCTATATATCACCCACTACCACATTTTTCTGTCCTTTTTACAATTCATTTGTTCTCTCCCTCTCTCTCCCTCTCTCTCCCTCCCTCTCTCTGACTCACACATGCACACACAAACAAACGCACACGCATGCACACACACACGCACGCGCACACGCGCACACGCGGTCTGTTTTTCCATTTGTCATTAAGAGGCAGAGAGCTTGACAGTAACATTTAAACCGCCCGTTCTGAATGGTTAAAAGATGGCCTTTTCTGTTGTGTGTGTGTGTGTGTGTGTGTTTGCATGTGTGTGTGTGAGTGTGTGTGTGTGTGTGTGTGTGTGTGTGTGTGTGTGAGCGTGTGAGGGCGATCGATGCAGTAATCTGGAGGAGGTGGAAAGCAGAGGGAGTGAGCCATTCAGCAGCGCTCACTAATCAATTGCAATTCTTTCTTTTACTGTCTGAACGCCCAGATTTAGACGTTTGTGTGTGTGTGTGTGTGTGTGTGGGTATTTGTGTGTGGTTGTGGTTGTGTGTTATTAATTCTTTCTTTTACTGTCTGTGGCCTAACATTTAGATCTCTGTGTGCCTCTGAGCGTCTTTGCGTATATCTGCCTTTCTTCTCTTTATAGATTTCTGTAAGTGTGTGTACCCAGGTCCGTGTGTGTGTGTGTGTGTGTGTGTGTGTGTGTGTGTGTGTGTGTGTGTGTGTGTGTGTGTGTGTGGCTCCATGCATATAAAGCTTGTCCTGAGTGTGGCACTGCAGGAAAGGTCACGAGGTCATTAAAAACCAACCGGTGAACCCTCTGCGCTGCAAGAACGGGATGAGGAAATGAGAGTCAGCCATCAGCACCTGGCCAGTGGTTGCTGAGACGTCTCCCTCTGGACTAAACTGTTGGACAAACCAGCTGACGCCGTCATCCTCAGGCTTGGCTCTTTAAACATTTCACCTACTATTAAGACAAGATGCACTTTTTTTTCCTTATGAACTTTAGCGTTTCCTCTTTACCACGCGAATATTTTGTGGGTTTTTTTGTATGTAAGTTGATCAGAATGGTGCTAAAACCGGACCCCACAACATATTCATTCTCTGACGGAGCCGTCCCACCTGAACACCCCTTTGTCAGCTTGTCCAGAGAGCTCTCTAACCATATCGCATGGTCTTCATCAGCAGACGAAATTGGCTCTAGTCCTATCAAAGACCAATCTGTACCTTTGACGGTCTCATCCAACGTGCTCATCCAGGTTAGCCTCAACAAAGTTTATTCTTGACCTTGAAAATAACGGTTTGACAAAACACTTCCAGCTCAAGGTTCACTTACAAGCTTTAAACCAACACGGATGACTTCAGAACCTCAGACTTGAATGCTGAGACTCGCTTTTGAGCTTTTCCTAAAGTTAAGTCCAAGTCAGATCTCAAGTCCTAATTTTTGTGACTGCCTCGCTTAAAGTCCTGAGTCTCCAGCTTGTCAAAACGACGACCTTGAAGCGAAATTCATAGTAGTTATACAGAAAACGGGGGCGTCATGGGACCACTACTTTGGTGGATGACCCAGTTCCCTCTCATAACGTCGGAGTTTTTGACAATGCTACACTCACCTTAAAATTAGCCAATTTTATCAATTAAAGTGCCGGTTCAGCGGCAGCTTTGTTACATGAGTTTACCCCACAATTTGGGTTTGTTTACTGGTAAATGAATGGACTATAAAATATTAAGGGGTTTTAATGGGATTTCTTAAATTGAAAATTGACCAAACAACATGAAAGCCCTGGTTTGAGGTATACGGTAGACTTCAGTAGACTGAAGGATTAATGATAGTGGTAGTTGATAAAAATGAATGCCGCTAATCGGTAAACTGTGCAGGAAATCTACTTTAAACGTCTCAGCACATTAAAGACTGTCTTTGACTGTCTTTTTGTCTCCTGTGACAATAAGTATCTGTCAGTTCTGACCAACGATTGCACAAAAAACAAGCAATTTCATGACATCATCTTGGGCTTTTCGAAATTTGTCAGAGCCGTATTTTTCTGAAAATTCCCTAGATCAAATTATTGATCGACTAATCAAAAAACAACAATGAGAAGATTCATTCAGAATGAAAATATTTGTTAGTTGCGGCTCCACATATATGACAATCACTGATGAATCATCTATTAATTCATCTAAAATCCCATTAAAAAGCCCTTAATTGTGTCATTTTTAACGGGTACATTAATGTTATTTTAAGGTGAAAACTTTTCTTTTTGTTGTCTTGGTCAGCAGGTTTAGTTTCACTGCATAACAATCGGGGGCTTTCAGACAGTTGCATTCTGGTTAATAGAACAAAACATTTCATTATGACAAAGGACTGAGATAAAGGAGGCGCACACACACACACACACACACTAACCTCCCACCCACCTCCGTCGCCATACACACAATACATCAGTGCAATCCGTCCACGCACACACACACGTACATACCCATAGACACACACACACACACAATAAAATAAATGTACAATCAAAATTGCAATTACCTGCAGAATTTGTGAAGGGTAAACAAATCTGTGCCTCCCCACACCCCCACTCTCTCGCTCCCTCGCTCGCTTGTTCCTCACTCGCACACACACACACACACACACACACACACACACACACACACACACACATACCGCAAATGCAGAGAGTGGTGTTAGTGCTCTAGTTAGCATGCTGAAATGAATACAGTTAGATCCAAAGCAATTTCCTTTTATTTATCTTAGCAGCCGCGCATAAATAAAGGCAAGGGCATCCAGGCAATTAGCATAATTACTATGAGGCGGTCAGACCCTCTGTGATTTCATAAAGAGACACACACACACACACACACACACACACACACACACACACACACACACACACACACACACACACATAGGCTTCCGCCACAGGGTGTTTGTGTGTATGTGTATGTGTTTGTTTGTGAGAGACAGAGGAGAAGAGATAGACTCAATGTGTGTGTGTGTGTGTGTGTGTGTGTGTGTGTGTGTGTGTGTGTGTGTGTGTGTGTGTGTGTGTGTGTGTGTGAGAGAGCATGTTGGTGTGCTGTTTTCTTTATGCAGTTGTGTCTGTGTCTGTGTGTGTGTGTGTGCTGGTGCATGACTTTTGCTATAATGTCCATTTGTTCCACCTCGTGTGAGTATGAGTGTTTTCTACATGTTTGTTTGTATTGTTACTTCATTTTCTGCATGCGTGTTGGTGTGGACTTGTTTCACTGTATTAGTGGGGCCCCTCTATACTTGTGAGGTCAGACAGCTTTGTGGGGACCAAAATGCTGGACCCCACAAGTTTAAATGGCCGTTTGAAGGTTAAGACTTGGTTTTAGGGTCAGGGTAAGGGTTTTGTTTAGGCATTCAGTTGTGATGCTTAAGGTCACGGTAAGGGAGTAGGGAATACATTATGTCAATGACAGGGCCCCACAAACATGGTAAAAAAAAGTGTGTGTGTGTGCGTGTCTCTCTCTCTCTCTCCATGGTCTGTCTGGACTGCACACATCCACACACACACTCAAAAATTAACAGGCAAAAACATAGACACACACACACACACACACACACACACACACACACACACACACACTGCAAGTCATATGTACTAACCACACATGACACACGCACGCACACACCAATCTAAAGTCCCAGAGTGTCTGTATGTGTTATTAATATGCAAATACAAGTGAAAAACAACAAAGGGCATGAAAAACAACATTCCACCAAACAGGCTGAGCTGAGCTGAACTGGATCTACTGGTTTCATTGTTGCTTCCTCTGGTTCCACTGTTCCCTCTCGTCGTAGGTCCACCGTTTTTTAGGGCATGTTTTCGGGCATATTTCATGTGCGTGATGTGAACTAAAGTTCAGTTAAAGGAGTTTTCATCTCAAGACAGTTTTTGTTGCCTTTAGGCTGCTCGTGTGCTGGGGAAGTTGTGCTGGACACCAGGCCTGGTTCAGGCACAGATTGGGCCTGGATCAGCCTCAGATAAGGCTCAGGTGTGGTTTGAATTGGGCGCAGGTCTGGTTCAGATCAGTCTCTGATCAACCTCAGATGTGTTTTGGATCAGGGTCTGGATGCGCTTAGATTTGGCTTGGATCTGGCCCATATGAGGCACAGGTTGGCTCAAATTGGGCTTAGATCAGGTATATATCAGGCTAAGGTGAGCCCACGTCTAAAGTTTTAAACTGATGCAGCACTGTAGTAGGTTTTGTCTGTTGCTAGATCTGCCTCCATTTTATAATAACAAGGGTGTTCCATCAGAGCAGGGTTTGGTGCCTGCTTGCAGTCGAATCTTAGCTTGGGTTGAGCTCAGATTAAGATCCGGCTCAGGTCAGAGGTGAATCAAGACCAGGTGGAGCTTGGATTGTGGTCAGGTGAAATTCGGTCCAAAATCTGAAGCCACTGTGTTTCTATAAGATGTTCTGTCTTTTGTTGTATCCGCTACCTTTATCTTAACAAGAACTGTACGTCCAAATGGAGATCAGTGCCAGTGTGTGTTGGATTCAGGTCTGGCTTGGTTCAGGTTTGGGCTTGGATTGGGCTTGAACCGGTCCTAGGTCAGGCTCAGGTCTGCCTTTGATCGGGCTTTGATAAGGACCAGGTTGGACATGGACCAGGCTTGCTTGGTTAGGTTTATCAGCGGTACACCGGGGGTTTTCCTTTAATGAGAATGTTTCTCCTGCAGAAAATGTCAGTTATGGAGGCTTGAATGTTGTTTTCTGAGTGTTACAGCAACCTTTGTGCATCCTACAGCCTTTCACTGACCTTTCGAGACAATGCCGACCCCGTACATAATTCCATGTGTAAACCGAAAGAGGCAGAAAAAACAAACATGCAGCAGAAAACAGTGTGTGGTGTGAGGTCTGGTTGGAGTCGCTGCTCTAATAATCGGAGGCCTGTTTAACCTCTGGGAGGAAACCTGGGACTTAATGAAGCAGTCAGCAAGGTTATGTTTGTTTACAGCACATCTATGTCTGTGTGTGAGAAAGACAGTGTTTACATCAGCGTCATATCAGCATAATTTACACACACACATTCGCTTCCACCTTTCAACTCGCTTTCCAATTCTAATTAATCCATTTTAATCCCTCTGAAATGGGCAGATTCGCTTCCCTTCACCTGGAGCTGCTCGTTGCTAAACCTAGACCTCAATCAGACAAGATGATAAAACTGTAAAAAGAAAAAAACGGGCTGTGATTATCTCCACATCTCAGCCTTTTTTCACTGTTGTGTTGTGTTACTTTAAAGGGGCATGAAGTAATCCATGACCTACAGAGGCTTACTGGTTGTGTCACAATATTCCAAGAAACCTCAGCAGCCTCCATCAGTGAAAATAAGGAAAAATAATGGAAAATAGCACATTTACAAAGGTTTATAAGACAGGTCAACATCGTGAGGTCTTCCCTGAATCCTCCAAGCCTGTTCAGCAATGTAGGGACCCACTAATGTCTCCCAAAAAAGTACTTTTCCTAGTAAGAGATCCCCATTAATTTAGGTTCATTACCCAACTAGCGGTTGTTAATAACTCTAATGTTTGAGCCCCTGCATATAGCAAAGATGTGCACACACTCCTTGCATATATACGTCTTCTTTTTTTTTTTTTTTTAAGTCTGTCTTAATATGTAGTTACCCATGTGAACATTGAAACGTGTTTGTCTTGCTGTATCCCTTCCCCCTTTCATACTGGGCCATTAAAATAAATGTTCCAATCCACGCTCACTCACGGAGCACTTTCAAATCTGCCGTACACCGATGGGCCGAAACATTATGACCAACCCCTGTCTGCGCTGAAGCTAATATGAGGGCTTCAGCTCAAGAAGGAAAGACGGTCCAGGGACACAGAAAGAAGAAATTGTACAGTGAAATATCAGTAACTTTGAAGATGTCCAAAAAAAAAAAAAGGGATTGTGGATGTTTCGATTGCCTTAAGACTGACTTGAAGAATTGTGACTCTATCCGCTAAAGACTATGACAGCTACGTTTGTATCTGTCATAGCTAAGCCGGTCATCAACTTTAGACTATGCCGTAGCTGATGTGCGGTGCTACAGCGGCTGCAGATACGACAGATGGAGACAACACAACCTGTAATTGGTCTACATGGCCAGTTGGTGCTTTCTCCTGCACATTTCTGATTTCGGTGGAGGCTGATAAGAGTGGATGCAGTAGAAGAAAGTAGAAGAAAGGATCGGTCCTACGCCCCCTTCGGAAACCTGCTGCTCCCATCATTGGCTAAACGCGAACACGGTGCCTGGATGGCAGTGGTCTGCCATTCAGTAGGAGACACAAAGAAATAGAAGTTACAAGAAGATAAATCCAGTTCTAAAGTACGTCCATAGCCCACCTCTGCTCACGTCACATGATAAATGAAAGAACATAAAGACAGGAACCGTGGGGAATATGATTAAAGCACACTGCAGCCTGATCACACATATGTTAGCATCCCCTTTCGCCGACGGACCGGCTCCATTCAAATGAACGAGGGGGCCGTGTTCTTTCACATCGGGCTCGAGTAAGTCTGAACGTGACGTTAGGCATAAATCCAGCTTTAGACACACTACAACACGTTTACCAATGAAGTGGGAGACGTACTGGACTGTTCAGGTTCATTTCCTTTACATTTACCATGCAAATAATCTGGTTTCAATTCATCCACTCTATATGTATATGTGTTATATATTATTCACAACCTTTAGAAATGATCGTCATGTCAGCCCTGCTTAGCCTAGATTATAGCATGCTAGGTATAACCTTTGATGCTAAGCTAGTTAGCATTAATGATATGTTTAAATGTCATCTGAGGATAATTGACTTGTTAGAGGACGACGACAGTTAGTGTGAAGGGTGAAAACACGGAGAGCAGCAATGTGGACCAAAACCTGGCAATACACACAGTTACATGTCTATATACACATAACAAACAAATACATAGTTACATGTATGCACACGGAGGCTGAGACACACACACACACACACACACACACACACACACACACACACACACACACACACACAGAATGAGTCAGACCCATGTTAATGAGGAACCCAGCATGGATGGACATTGATGAGGCTCACTGACAATTAACATCTTATTAGCATCTCATTAGATGAGAGGACAGACTAAACGGACACAGGCAGGGAGCAGCCATGACACACACACACACACACACACACACACACGTATATATGTCACGGTAAGTATCAGTTTGACTAGCCAGGCACGAGAGGTTAAAGGTCAACAGCACCTTTTTTTAAAATGACCAAAAGAGAGAGAACCCTGCAAAAATGAAAAGCCGTTCTAAACGTCTCCAAACATTCAAACCAAAGGTGCCAATTGATTTGACTGTTACACATTTTTCAATACCAGGTATCAATTTAACACCGAGCTCTATTCTCTTCTCATCTCTTTTTGATTTATGTCAGCGCGCCACCGACCATACGAGGCGTCCCACTGACTCAGCCCATCACAAGAAAAATCTTCATACAAACACATCTTTCATCGGCCTTTGTTTAGTTCTTCTTTCCTTTTTTCTATTCTCTTGCTTTTTCTTTTCAACCTTTTTATATTTCTCATCCTTTCCCTCTACATAAACATGCAAACGATTAATATGAATAATAGAGATACAGTCATAAATATACAGTGTATTCAGAGTGTCAGCATATAACATACACAGAGAAAAGCAGACCTGTCAACAGTAGGGAACCACATGTAATTAACCTGACTGACCTCTGGAGTATTAATGCCGTTGTGTGTGTGTGTGTGTGTGTGTGTGTGTGTGTGTGTGTGTGAGTCAGTGTATTGAGCTCAAGGAGTCGAGTGTTCTGCCATGATCTTCACATAACGACAGCATTAGACACGCTCAGACCTGCCCGTGTGTGTGTGTGTGTGTGTGTGTGTGTGTGTGTGTGTGTGTGTGTGTGTGTGTGTGTGTGTGTGTGTGTGTGTGTGTGTGTGTGTGAGTGTGAATGTGTGGGTGTGTGGGTGTGGGTGTGTGACTGCGTCGTTTTTGTATTTGCGTGCGTGTGTGCGCGATTCGCTGCTGAAGTCTAGTGTTCCGCCGTGATCTTCACATAAATACACAATTAGACACACTCAGATGGCGTGTGTGTGTGTGTGTGTGTGTGTGTGTGTGTGTGTGTGTGTGTGAGACACAGACTTACCTTTCCACATGTCTGATGTTAGAAGACACAGACCTCCTGTGTAGTGCTGTAGCACCGCCGCAGGACGCGTTACTACCAGTGTTGGTCGTTATTCTCAGTTAGCGCCATGTTGTCGCAGAACACCGAGTAGACTTGCGTCACAATCTGAGTCTGTCAGATTGTGTAGCGTCACGCCAAGGGCGACCACACGTAGGCTGCTTCCTGTGTGCGTTACATGGCGCCCGTAACACACACCGGAAGCAGCAGAAATGCAGTGCGAGACCGATGCAATGGGTGAGTCAGCATTTCAACCTTGCAGATTTTTAGGCTTATATTACTCTCATGGGCCATCCTGCCGCAGTGTAACTTCTTTTACTTTTAATACTTTAATTACATTTTCAAGATGAATACTTTTACTTAATTAATGTTCAGCTTTTACTTGTACTAAATGACTCGGGCCTGTAACAAAGTTTTCCTACAGTTCATTTCAACTTTACTGCTTAATGGGGACACCTCCGGAGAGGGCGGGGGCGCTGTCCAATCATTTAGCCACCGAGGTGCAGCAGCCTACAGCCACGTATTCCACCCTTGCCTCCGAAATTATCATCGTCATCACCATCATCATCATCATAATTTTAAAAAGACACCCATCCTTGGCAAACAGTGGTAACTGAAGATGTCGGAAGGAGTGTAATGCTGCTTTCTGGTGAGCTGGTACTGGCAGCCTCACTAGTAACTGGAAATTCCAGTACAACCCTAGAACACTAGAAAATGTATCTAGCCCCATGAAGTGAGTGTTGCTTTGTGATATGTGTGTGTTATTTTACTTGATCTCTCACCAGAGGAACAAATATCTCTGCTACAGTTCTCCTGGCAATGTCTTTTTTTAAATATTATCTTTATATGCCAGGACTTTGCGTCGTATACATGTAGTTCTGGGTTTTTCTTTCACATTTCGACGATGAGTTTCTCTTCATCCGTTGTGACTGTAACTGCTACGAAACAGCAGAAGAAGTCACGCTATCGTAACAGACAGAGGAGGTGGTGAAGGTACGGTGGCCGGGATGGCCGCTGCATAAATGATGGCAGAATTTCTCACTAACTTCCATTTGTCTGATTGAAGTTCTGAGTTCAATTCTGAGTTCAAAGAGAATTTTGCTCACGAAAAACAGGTAAATATTTATGAACCTCCCGCATCAGGCTCATCGTCAGTGACCTGTTGTCCAACAGTCTTTACCACAGATGTCTGAAGAGAGCTGGACACAGTGTGGAACAGTTAGCTTCGTTCCCAGTTTGTCCCAGTGGGAAACTGTGGTACAACAACAACAACAGCAACAGCAAGAGCAGCAGCAGCAGCAGTCCATTATAAGAAAGACATCTGTAAAACCTCTGACACCACAAGAGTAGATTTATTACTTTAGTACAATTGATTTTCTTTAACCGATCAAGCGTCAATGTTTCTAAGTTTCCCAAAGGCCTAGATAAGTTATTTTTGTGTTTGCGATATCATCTCAGTGTGAACTGTGTGTGTTGTGGGCAGCCTGCACCTGTAACGTAATCTAATGTAACGTAAGGACACACACAGTGTATCTATCACGCACATGTTGAGTTTTGTAATGGTTCGGGGCTTCACTTGCATGTTTCCTCCCGATGACTCGTCAAAAGCGCCACTACAGTTACCACTCATCACACCCCAGCGTACCCTCTGCCTGCGCGGCCGGGTGCATGAGTTTGTCGAGAGACCTTTTCCTCAGCGCGATGCGCGAATGAAATTGTACCATTAGTGGCGGTTTCAGGAGGATCGGCGGTGACCTCTTCCAACGTGTTAGCGGCGTTGGTTTTCGTATCAAAACCTTTCTTCTGTTGTGCAGCTGTGCCCCTTTTCCTGCCTGAAACGCATCAGGAACCTCGCCGACAAGCTCTCGCTCTTCGGCGGTGGAACGTCGGTATTTCAACGTTGCTCTGAAGTGAATTAAAACTCCGCCTCTCTTGTCTGTGTGTTTCTGTGTTTTCAGTCTCTGGACGGGTTTGTATTTGCACTAAACAAGGAGGGACGCTTCCTCTACATCTCGGAGACCGTCTCCATCTACCTTGGACTGTCACAGGTAAGTCATGCACCTGTTTGTCTGTATGTTATGTCACTGTCTTTAGCTGATCCAGAAAAAAAAAAAATCCCAATGAAACGTCTCACAGTTGGGTGCCATTATTTTTGTTTCTTACTTGGTTCTTATGTTTTCCTCTCTTCTTCCTCTCTCTCTCTCTGTCTCTCTCTCTCCCTCCATCCCTCTCTCCTTTCATTACCAAAGACAATTCCCAACAAATTAAGGCTCATTTAAAATCTCATCAGCTCGTCGGACGGCTGTTGATTTGTGCAGCGAGCGCCGACGCATATTTTATTGCTGCAGTGTGTGTGTGGCGTGGGACACTTCATTTTACTTTGTCAGCTTGGTAACGAGTTCTGCGTCTCAATTGGTTCACTCTCCACCAGTTCCTGTTAATAGAGAGAGGCGTCCATCCCGAAGGTCGACAAATCAACCTTGGAGGCACTAATAAGTCGGTATTGACAAGCTGAGCATGTGTGTGTGTTTGTGTTGGCGAATTAAAAGGGATTCAAACCATCATGTTCCCCTGTTTACCTCATAGCGTCTGCAGGCTTGAGTTCAAACTGCCAGGACGTGTTAATTAAAGCAGGAAGTACAGAAGTAAAGACGTAATGTGCAGTAAAACACTAGGAAACATTTACTTGATTTACTTCATTTTAATTTCTCTGTGGTGTTAATATTATCCTCTGTAGTATTGTAGCGTTTCTGGACATCTGGGAATGTATGTGTCAACTGTTCACACGCTGCGTTGTCATCGTTGAAAGGTCATGTGTTGTTTTTTTTTTGAGCTCTTTTCCCCGTTAAAAACAAGTTGCGGTTGACCAGCTGAAACTCCCACCTCGGAGCTTCCCACAGTGCTTGAATGCACCGCGGCACAACGCTAAAGGCTGCAGCATGCGCGACGCCATCTCCTCCGTGGGCTCCTGCACTCTGCCTGCAGCCGGCGATACGTCCCGTTGAGCTCTCATCTTGGCAAAAGTCGCCACTGTCCTCCAGCAGTAGTTTGTGCTTTTGACAAATCTACACAACAGCAGCTAGAAAACTAGAAAAGCGTCACTTTCCTTCCACTGTGAACCATGGGAGTCGTTTACCGCATGAGTGTCGTGTGTCCTTGTACTTGCTTCTCTGTTCACCTCATCTTTAAAATCCTGAGGCTTCCTTTCCTGCCCGTGCGTTTTGGACAGAGGTGAGAGGGGAAGTGGTTGGTGGTAGCACAGATCACTGTTACACAAGTTGGTGGAGACAGTCCAGGTTTCAGCTCGTCTTCAGGTCTGTCCCAAGCTCTAGGTGTCAGCCACCGTTTGCGTGGAGTGAAATGCAATCCAGTGTATCCGCTCTCTCGGTCTGTGGTGCTAGCTATAGCAGACTGGGCCACTGACCATAGTAGTCTATGGAAGTTTCTGTTTAAATGTAAGGTTAAAAAACTGATGCAGCTACTTTGTGAGGCTGTCGTCCTGTACAAAACGAGCCCGTCCGTGCAGCAACTTATTAGGACCCATGGTTATGTTTATTGTTAGGCGACATCTAGCGGCTGTTGTAATGACGATGGGAGCAGAGGAGGAGGTCGGGTGACGTGGTACAAGGAGCCGCAAAGTCCACGTTAGGAGGAGGTCGGGGTGGATGAGAGGGTCCCGGTCTGTTTCCCTGCGAGACTGATTGCCAGTGCTGTTTTCTTTTATCCACGACCCTTCCACGACCTTCTTATTGTTACCATGACGATGAAGGTCTAGTGCCCCTGCCGCCGATTCGCTCCTATGGGTCATATCAGCGTTGCCAGGAGAACAAAGGTCCGGTACGGTTGCGGCCGGTTCACTCCTAAGGGTTGCGCCCAAGGGTAGGGACGAGCTTCTTATCTCATCTACTTGTTGCCTCTTATCATTATGATAATTTAATAACGAATGCAGCTTTTTTCACTGACCACAGAACTTGGTCTGTGTAATGTTCAGACAGTAGAAATCCAGTCTTCGCTGTCTGTGAGCTGAGCACAACATTGTTTTCTACGGAGGAATGCCATAATGTGCATTAGCTCTCTCTCTCTCTCTCTCTCTCACTGTGTCCATTAGTTTAATGTGAACTCCTTGTCTCTGTAAATTAGATATAGGAAGCTCTCAGATATGGGAGCGAGGAAGAAAGGCCAATCAGTTTACCAAATTAAAGAGGAAGGCACATCACTCTCCCCCTTTCTCTCTCTCTCTCTCCCCCACTGTCACTGTGTCACTCTCTCTCTCTCTCTTTCTCTCTTTCCTGCCCCCCCATCTTGGATTAATTCCCCCACCAAGATTGATTAATGATTTCTATCAAATAATTGATTAATTGTCAAATCGGGTCCCCTAAGCTTTTCCACCGGCTCCGCCGAGCTGGTTATCTTGTTCTCTTGGCTTTTATCAGCTGCTGAAGAAGTGGCACGCAGATTTAAAAAAAAAAGAAAAGAGTGTGAAAGCCAGAGAGAGAGAGAGAGCGATCGAGCTTGTCTTTGCTTTTTACGAGTCTCACCCTGTAATCCTACATGTGTACACAGAGTTCGTCAACCTCCATCCTCTTAATTGCTCTTCCTTCCTCCTCTCCTCTTTTAATCACTGCCCTTCCCTCTTCTTCGTTTTTTTTGTAAAGAAGGAAAATATATCGCTAATTATTTTTCAACTTTAATTAGATCGTGGCGGGCAGGAAAAATGGCTGGGTGGTGGTGGGGGGGGGTTTGGGTTTAAGCCTTTTGACAAATTGACGAGGTTATGAATTTTCTCGCTCGGTGGCCGGCGCTGAGACAATCTTCAGGCAGATTTATGTGTAAAGAGGATTTGCCAGTTTAACTTGTTTCTTCGCTGTCTCATCGGGGAGACGGCAGACGTGGCTGGCCAATCAAACAGGCCGTTAATAGAGTCATTAACAAAGAGCACAGCTGTAATTAAACACCACCGCTGAGTAAAGTTAAAATCCTCCCTTCCCCCAACTCTTTTTTTTTTTTAACTCTCTCCGTTTTTGAATTTTAATTCTTCGCAGTAAAAAGTTTACGAGCCGGAGTTTGTTATGGCTGCCGCGGGACAGAGGTTTAATCAGTCTTTTTATTCTTCTTTATTCATTATATACCATCACGGCGCTTCAGTAAATAAAAAAAAACCAAACAACAATTAAACTCCTACACTATAAAGACATAGACACAAAAGATATGTCGCTGTCCAATTGTTGCCCAAAATGGCTTAATAATATAAATATAGATCCTTTGGTATAAGCTGATGGCTGAAGAGATCATGATGCACATGGCCACACAAACTGCAGTAACTCCTCTAATTCTGGTGCACCATGGGATCCCATGGCTGTTTTTCACCTGTGATGGTTTACTTGTGTGGCTTTAGCATGTTTTGCCGTTGTTATGGCGATGGAGGGGAGGGATCCTGTCAAGTGAACTCAGTTGGATTTGTGAAACCCCGAAATCGCAAATTTGCCTCAAAAGGCTCAGCACCCTCAGCTCCGGGATGAGGGTTCAGACCCAGCACGTTGCCGGTACTGGTTGTGCCCTATAGTCGTTGGTCGCATGGGTCCTTGTTTTCCTTGGGCACCTGCGAGGAAAACAGACTGTGATGTGACCGTTTCGGGAATAAAATGTCATCCAATGAGGTTAGGAGACTGGACTGGATGTCAAAGTAATGACTTGTATAAATGCCCGTTCCTGTTGACCTTTTTTTGACCCCTGAGTGGTTCCACACCGTGATAAAATGTGGCTCATTCTGTGTTCGCTAACCAAGGCTGTCGCCAAGTGAGTTGGCCAGTAAAACATCCTGTCCATTAACAGCCAGCTGTGGTGACGCCACTCAGTCAACACCTCTGTGATCAGTGAGTCTACGAGCGTAGCCGTGTTACTGTCCGGATCAAATATGCCTCATTGTCTGGCTTCGCACATCTTTTGGCGAAACCCAGGGCCTTCGCGCAGCGCGTAGGCTTTAAACGGTAGCTCCTTGAAAAACAAAGAACAAAAAAATTCTGCTTATCGTACGTCCTGGGTCTCTGCGTCACCTGCACCGCCCCTCCTGTTCTCGGTGCATGCTGGGGCAGAAAGAACGAACACGAGCTGAATTTACTCGGAGCGTCGAGAAAAAGGAGGAGTCGGTATCGACAGAAATGGAAATGTCGGCTCGGCTTCCTCATCACCCATCGGCCGACGTGTTGCGTCTCCTCGGAAGTCGAACTATTTTGGACCAGTGCGTCATTGAGCAGCATGTCCATACTGTTCTGGTCCTTCTGGTGGACGACTGGAGGCCGCCTTTGCAGTCAAATAAACGATTGGAAGCAGTTTCCTTGGTGTTGTTGTTTACGGGAGCGATGAGCCGCTGCATCTCTTCTATTTTTATATTGCATTTGTTGTTCAGCCAAACGTAACCTCTGCATCTTTTGCTGTCTTCGTCTCCGGGCCTGTGGCGTCACTAGGTGTGTTAATCCGGCGTGCCACGTGTTCTTATTTCAGTCGGTCCACTGGAAATTGCATCATTTGGCATGCGGACGGTACCGCGGATATTCCGAGATGGTCAAAACCTGTGTCCGGAGGGTCGAAGAGGTTAAAAGCAATCTTTTTTGATACAGCACGTCGTCTCTTTGTTGGTTTTCATGTGCTCACTCGTTCAAAATGCACATGAAACAGGTGGATGGAAACATACTTTGTGTCTCTCTCCTGTCGTTTTCTGTAGAGGCTGACAGCAGGAGAATCTCTCTCTCTGTAACACCCTGTTGATCCAACAACACAGCATGCTGCGTGCGTGTGTGTGTGTGTGTGTGTGTGTGCGCGCGTGTTCATGTACATATAAATGTTTTTGTGCGTTTGAGTGTGTGTGTTTCTGTTTATGAGAGCAGGCAATGCCTGCAGCTGCCCTCTTACTGATCTAATTGAGATGTGTGCGTGTGTGTGTGTGTGTGTGTGTGTGTGTGAGCGTGCGTGTGTGTTTGTGCAGCAGATGGCTGTGTGTCCTCTGCCTGATGGTCCAGAGGAAAATAATAACTGCATCGTCCTGGCCAGACCCAAATTAGTCTGCTGGATTCTCGCCCGTTACGCCCAAATATGGTCAGCAGCCAGCCCTGCTGCATGCCAGCCCGGCATATGCAGCAGCGTGGGAGAGTGCAAACACACACACACACACACACACACACACATACACACACACACACGCACGCACACACGCACACTGCGTGCATGACACACGGGTGATATGAAGAATTTGGCTTCAAAATGGCGCCCGCTCTGCCTTCCTCCAAGTCCTTGTTGAATTTAAGAGGAAAACTTCGACTTTCTTTGAGTCATATTTTTTAATTTTTCTACTTGTTTGACAGTGGCCTACAGGCCCGCACAAATAATTACGAACCAGCTCCAGAATGTTGCATATTCATGGTCGAACATATCACAAAGAGTACGGAACTAAAGAAAAACCAATTTGAAAAACTTTCTCAGATTTTCAGGCGCCCATGACTGCAGAGAAGTTCATAAATCACTAACGAAACCTGTACCGTTCATCTTTATGATACTGGAAGAATGAGATAAATCCCCATTAAACCCCATCTCGCCTTCTCTTCCAGGCTTTTGAGGAAAAGATTGGGAACTTAAAAGCGTCAGTATCGAGCCGCTGTATCCATTTTTCATCATCTGTAGACCAGGGTATCTCTGTATTGCGCCCAGCTCTCTGACGGAAACCTGACCCTCCTCGTGTCCTCGTAGTCAGCTCAGCACAAAGGAGGTGGAACTCGCTCACACACGATCCCGATTCAGCAGAAACGACAACCACATTTACACTGAGACGTGAATATGACAGCACGCTGCCGATAGACTTACAGTTGACTTCCACCGCTGTTTGTTTGTTAGTCACCGGTGTCAGAGATGGCAAACAAATGGCGGAATGAGCCTTTAAATCCCTCTCTTACACAGACATGAGCAGGGCGATCAACACACCAGACGAGTCTCTCTCTTTTTCTCCTATTGTGCATTGGATTGAGTTGGCCTGTTTCCAGGCGACGTGTGTGTGTGTGTGTGTGTGTGTGTGTGTGTGTGTGTGTGTGTGTGTGCATGTGTCTGTCAGAGGTGTGTGAAGCGATTTGTTTCTGTCTTTGTCATTTAAAGAGGCTCTCCAGTGTTCAGACCTGCTGCCACACACACACACACACACAAGGTCATTTTTGCTCACACACACCAGTGCACTTGAGGGTTATTGTTCTCACTACACGCACGCACGCACGCACGCGCGGGCGCACACACACACACACACACACACACACACACACAGGGTCATTGGAAAGCGAGGCAGAGCCTGATCTCTGCTCTCTTTCACTCCAATCCACATTCCCTCAGAGAGGGCTGGCAATAATGTACACACACACACACTCCTCCCAGTATTCCCAGTGGGCTGCTGCTGGTCTGCAGGGGAACACTGAATGAATTAGCATTAAGCAGCTCCAGCAGACTGTCAGACTGCCGCCTGCTCCTTTCCTCTGGTCTCACAACGTCCCCACCGACGTCCACGAACCCGGAAACACTTTCTCTTACAGCCCCCGTAAACCTTGAAAGCAGAGCGTCGTATAAATGTGTGTGTGAAGGCGCCGATGGCCTCACTTCCCAGGGCGGAGAAGGAAAACACCGACGTGCAGTTGTTCACCTTCAGAAACGTTTTCAGGTGCTTATTTACTGACACTGGCTGTATGTGTGTGTACAACTGATTTACAGTTACAAATATCCTTTGTTAGAAACGCGATGCTTCCCCAGATAGTTTTTTTTTTTTTTTTAAATCAACATAACCAGGAAACGTTAAAACCGTCAACGTATGTCACTGTCAGTCCAGTCCGGCTTTCTACACGCACACGTGTGCAGGACAAAAGAGCTCAGACAGAGAAAGTACCAGGCGACAGGACGGATCATTATATGAAGAGATAAGTCCTTGTATCTGACAACAACAACAACAAAAGGAAAAGAAAAAAGAAAAAGAGGCAGGAGGGTTTGAAAATGTGGCCAGTCGAAGCGAATAACTGCGATATGGCAGATGTAATAGGAGACAGAGTGGCGCTACGCCCTGTTCTCATTTGCAACTTTCTTCTGGAGACAAGCTGCGACTCTGAAACTGAACAAGCGGAGGAAGAAGCAGCAGAGGCAGGTTATGTAACGTGATCACGGTTCACAGCCTGATCAGAAAATTCCTTTTCGTCAGCCGTCATCGGATCTTGTCTTTTGCATGGATCTGCACCTGAGCCAGTTTTCTCTCCTTTATCAATATGGAATGTGTTTTCCTGTCTTCTTCTTTTCCTCCTTTTTCTTCTTCCCTGTCTCTTCATCATCTCCTGGAGAAGATCTGTTCCCTCCTCCCTCTCATTCATTACTCTCTTCATCTGTTTTAACTTTATTTTCCTCCTCTGTCTTTGTCTTTTTTTCACCCCTTGGATTTTCTTTTTTTTTTAATCCTCTTTTCATCTATTATCTATTGACTCTGTTTTTATCTTTTTTCATTTCAATGTTTATTTCCACCATTTTTTAAAATTGTATTATTACTTGATTTTTATTCCTTTTATAAATTGTAATTTTTTTCATATTTCTTTCATTTTGTTATCAATTAATTATATTTATATTTGTATTATATTTTAAAATCATTTCATTTTTATTTAAACTTAATTTTCAATTAACTAAATATTTTACTGTTTGATTTTTTTATCCATTTATCCTTTAATTATTTTTAATATACCTTTCAGTATATTCATTAAGTATATTTGATTGTTCTTATTATTTTGTAAATCAAGTGTATTTATTTTATATTTCCCATGTAATATTTTATTTTATTTTAATATTTTTATTTTATTTCATTTTTATTCTTTATTTTATCAAGTTTGAGCAAAATAGAAGTATGTTTTTTTATTTCAATTTAATTCGCTTTTTTTCTACCTCACTTTCATCCTTTCCTGCCTCTTATTTCTCTTCTTCTTCTGACTCTCTCGACCTCCTCATCCCTCTCTTTCTCCCTGTTCTCCCCCTCTTCTCTCCTCCTCTCTCTCTCTCTCTCTCTCTCTCTCTCTCTGTCCCGTGGGATTGAGAGGTCGGCCATTTGCATGAGGTCAAAGAGGGGCATTCTGGGAGATGGAGGAGTGAGGAGATGGGGTGACGATGATGATGACGAGTAGGAGGGGTGGATAGGAGGAAGGTCACAGTTAATTGAGCCACCCCGGTGAACTCAAGCACACGCGCACACACACACACACACAAACACACACAGACACGCACACACACACACACACGCAGAGAGAGAGAGTTTCATTCATAATTGATTGCGCTGACTCCGGAGCTGCCATGTTATTCTGATAATATATCAATAATAATTCTAATAGGTGTGTGTGTGTGTGTGTGTGTGTGTGTGTGTGTGTGTTTGTCCTGCTAAAAGATGTAGGGATGGAGAGAGGGAGAAAGGAGGAAAAGTGAAGTGAGAAAGATCAGTGGAAAAGAAAAAAAAAGATTCTTTTTTTATTTTTACCTTTTAAAACTCTTTCAGATGGAGGGATGAGGGATAGAAAAGGAGGAGTAAAGGAATGAAGAAAGAAATGCAAAGACAAAGACAAAGAAATTAAAGAGAGAAAGAATAAAAGGTGAAATTTTGGTTAATCTGAACATGCAGTGCAGAGGATAGAGGGATGGAGGACACTTGGGGGAAGAGGAAAGAAAAGAAAAAATGAAGAAGAGAAAATTGATAGATAAGTGTAAAGAGGGAAGGAAAGACAGTTTGGTTTTATTTGTGAAGATGTAAAGAAAGGAGGGATAGAAGAAAAAGAGTGATGGTGAGATTGGATTGTCAAGGATGGGTGGAGGAAGGGAGGGAAAAGGAGAGAAAGGGAATTGAGATGGAGAAACAGAAGAGAGAAGAAGAGAGACAGGACCGAATGAAAATGAAGGAAGGTGGGGAGAGAGGAAAAAATGTGGATGAAGATGAAAAGATAGATGGAGAAGCAACACTGGATGAAACCATAGGACAGATAGAGATAAGGGGAGATGACGTTAGATGGAGGAGAGTAAAAGAGGAGGTGATAAAAGAAGAGAGGTAGAGGACGAAGGAAAGGAAAAGAGATGAGGAGAAGAGGGAAAAAGAGGAGAGATGCCAAAAGGACTGAGGAAGAAAGAGAGAAGGATCATCATTTTTAATCGTTCCATCTTTGTTTTCCGTCTTAACAAAAGATGTACTTTGTGTCTTTCAGGTGTGTGTGTGCGTGTGTGTGCGTGCGTGCGTGCGTGCGTGCGTGTGTGCGTGTGTGTGTGTGTGTGTGCGTGTGTGTGTGCGTGTGCGTGTGTGTGTGTGTGTGTGTGTGGTTGCGTGCCCGTGCGTCCCCGTCATCCGGTGTGAAAGGAGGCGTATTAGCATGCTGACAGAAAGCTGCAGGAGGTTATCTGAACCTCCGAGAGCTTCCTCCGCCTTTTGTTCCGAGTGATCGCCACGCCGACACACCAGGGGGATGATGGGACGTGGCGCGGGCGGCGGGGGCAGGCTCACAGGGAAACGCACAGTAGATACGACGGCCAACAATAAGACCGGTCCCCGTCGACTCGTGTCAAACCGCTCGTCACCAAAGTTTCATTTTCTGAGACTTGAAGAAAGAACATTCGTTAATTTGGTATTTTTCTTTTCTTTCTGTAAATGATGGATAGAGAGGGGAGGAGGGAGGAGGAGAGGAGGGAGGGGAGGAGGAGGAGAGGACGGAGGAAAGGAGGATAGAGGATGGAGGAGATGAGGAGGGAGGGAAGTGATGGGACCATTTAGACACAAAGTTTTTCTTTTGTTTATCCAGGACAAAGCTGTAGAGAGTTTTCAGAGCTGAACCATGAATCTCACTCAGTTTCTTCACTAATAACAGGAAGAATTATTGAAGCAGAATTAAAACGTTCTTTACAAAAAGACGCAGAAACGTCGAGAGAAAGATCCACCTTCAAAAGAGAATTAGGAAATACACACACACACACACACACAGCGATTAAGACAACAAAAAGGGGCTCACACACACGTAGCATGTTCAGATGTACATACACGCTACCATGGACCAAAAACACACACACACACACACACGCACAGACACTAATGAAGACAAACACCTGCACACAGATGCAAACACACTGACGCTGATAAAGAAAAACACTCACTCGCACACACACGTAGACACTAATGAAGACAAAGACCCGCACGCGCGCGCACACGCATACTGACGCGATGACCAGATAGTGTGACATCATCCTGCTGAGATCAGAGCTGCTCGTCCTTCAGTTCATTGTGTGTGTGATGGGAGTCGAGATGAGTTCACCTGTCCACAGTTGCACGATGTCTTTCGTGTCTCCAGTGGGGAGACATTCTGTCCCCGAGGGTTCGACGAAAGACGTGTGATTGTCGCGGAAGACGCATTCACGCTGCCTTTCGGGAAACGTGGGATCCTGCAGTTTTAGACACTGGCCGTTACCGGGGCCCAGGATTTCTCCTATTTCACAGTAAAATACATAAGACAGGATGTTCCAGCTTCCGCTGCGTCAATTTAGCCTTTTAAAAGGCAAAGAAAGTCCCGTCCTTTGCAAGTTCCCAGCTTATTGAAGTTCAATAATGAAACACGTCCGGGCCCACGATGAAAATCTTACCTCGGCTTTAAGTGAAATTCTTTCTATTCAGGAGTCAGGAGACTGAAATTGATTCGAAAGGACCCACGGGAAACGAGACCTGGGTCCCAAACTTCCTCCCCCAAACGCGTCCTCCCCACAAGGGGACCTCTTCTGCTCTAAACGACGTCCAACAGTGTCGTCTCGTGGCCGAACCGGGAGCCAAGTTTGATGCGTGGGGGGACAAAAGATGAAGATCAGCTGAAACTGATGCGATGCTTTTAAATAGAACTGTGGTTTTTTTTAAAGGGAAATTTGGTTAAAATGAGGAGAATTTAAAACAGCAAAGTGACCGAGCAACGGCTGTTTTTGAATGTGTGTGTGCACGTTAAAACCTTTGTGTCTCGTACTGTGTTTGTGTGTGTGTGTGTGTGCCTGCGCACGTGTTGTCTAGACACAGGGCTTTATAGACGGCTGCCATTGAAATGGATGAAGCTGCACAGCGAGCTGCAGCGTGAGGTCAGAGGTGACGCTCCGCCTGCATGGCGAGGATTTAAAGTCAGAGGAGACACTTTCATACATTATAGACAGACAGACAGCGGGAGGTGAAGCAAGGACTCTGACCTGCTGAAGGACACACACTCCTTACACACACACACACACACACACACACCCTCAGCTGGTTATTTAGCTTCACACACACTCCACTCATTCTTCTTTTCATGCATCAGAGACATGAGTGATGGTGGAAGGTGAGTTGGGGTTCTGACCCGCCCGGTGCTCGCTCTGTTCGACCTCACGGCATTAAAAGCACCGCGGCGCGTTAGGATTCAGGGGGCCGCTCTGCTTCCGCGCGCTCGCGCTTCACGTTCCCCCTCGCGCGTTTCAGAGGGACCGGAGGTGAGGCGGGTGGGCTTAACGTCTCAAGGTCATCGGCGCCGCAGCCGAAACGATTCAAACCGAAAGTTTGAAGTTTTTATTCCACGGCCGCGGAAGGTGCAGCTGCGCGGTGAGAACAAATGGAAAACACAGCGATGTAAAAAAGGTTCTCCGGCCACGTCTTCCCTCCTCGGGAGTCAGAGGTCACACAATAATTCTGTTCCTTTTCTTCAACACACACACATACTTCATTTTATTCTACTTTTCATGCATTTTTTATCGACCGACACCGGAGGACACCGCCACCAAAGATTCTACTAGATGTATAAGTATTTTTAAAAATAGAGAGAAAAACACAAAAACATCTCCTGCTCTCTCACATGCGTATAATGGGATGAGAATCTTACGTTAACATTAAGTGAAATTATTTCTTTTTCCAATATTCACAGCAGCATTTTGATAGAGGAGTTTGTGTGACGTTGACAGTTAAATGCCTTAGTCTGACTTTAAGGGCGTTAGTGTCAGTTGATATGTGTCTAAGGTGTCTATGGTTGATATGGTCTATGTGTCCTTTCATGCCGTCATGAAAGGTAGGGCCGTCCCATGAAAAGACCCAGACCAACAATGTGTCAGTCCGCCCCTCGGCACTTCCCGACTCCCTCCGTCTGCGGCTCTCAGCTCCGAACCCACTGGTTCCGGCCGAAGCTCTAACTCTTTAAGCAAAAACAAACCTCATTTACAACAGGTAGTTCCCCAAAACAGCCGCTCCCCGTAGTCTTTACCAGACACACAGGAGGAAACAGTGCTTTGGCTGGTGCCGTGGTGAGTACTCTGGTGTGTGTGGGTCTGAGTCGGAATAAACTACAGTGTGTGTGTGTGTGTGTGTGTGTGTGTGTGTGTGTGCGTGCTCCCGGTGACAAAGGAACATGTCGCCCAGATGTGTTTTGAATCGTTTCTGGACAACGACGGAGCTCTGCGGCTCAGACAGTCCTCGGCACTGCACAGCAGATTCACGGACAGGAAGAGGAAGACAGAATATCAGAAGGCGTCTCACTGAATGAACGATCACTTTGCAGACTGTTCCCCTCTCACACTTCCTGGATTCAACTGACAGAAAAGTTGGCGGACGTCACCGGTATCCGTCTGGATGCTGGTCCCTCGTCCAGGTCAAAGTTGAAGGGGCGGATGTTATCGTGACTGGTGCCCTTCATTTGGAGACATTTCATAATCTGAGAATAAGAGGCGACATTTCAGACGTCAACGCATTTCTTGGGAAATCTTGCTCCTCCTCTCCATCTCCTCCTCGGGTTCAGATTTACAGCCGGCCATTACTTTGATGCCGTGGAAGCTGTAAAGAGATCAGCATCGCCGTCGGAGACCAAAATTGATGCTTGCTTTATTGAAGTGAGAGGGCAGAATGGTGTGTGTACATAAGTGCATAGAGTGCTCTGGACTGTGTGTGTGCCGGGAGCACGACAAGCGTGTGTGTGTGTGCGTGTCTGATATATGGTGTTTATGTGTCTCTGTGCGCATGTGGAGAGGTGTGACTTTATTTCAGCGCGGATCAGAGGTGACGTGTTTAATGGCACGTCTACTCACACACACACACACACACACCTGTGCTGGCGAGGACTCTAAGTGACGTGATACATTCGCTCTCTCCAAACCTTAACCTTAGCTACGCCCGATTCTCTCCTCCCCCACCACCTCCTCTTCTCTCATCTTATATCCGGCCCCTCTCACACGTGGAACACATGACTTTGTCGGGTTCATCTGTCTGATAAAGCGTTGGCTTGTCGTCACTCAGGCGTCGGTGTCTTTGTTACGGCTTTATTCAGACATGATAGAGGGAACGATGCTCAGGCCATATTTTGGCATTGGGTGTCACAGTGTTGAGTATAAAGCACGAGCACGGTTCTCTGTCCTCTCACAGGCTGCGTCAGTAATGGATTTTAAAACATATTTGCTTTGTCCTCGTGAGCGAATCCGCCAACGATGGTATTTCCACTGGAATTAATGTGATTTCGCTGCAGAATGTTGGCGTGACTGGGCCTTTTTTGATGTCTGACTGTGCAAAAGCAGGCAGTGACAAGACGTAAAGTTAGGACTCCCATTTAATTTCTGTTTGCTCATATACTCTGTGTAAAAGGTTTTTGCCAGATATTCATTTACCCATTCATGCAGCTGACATGGACGAAAATTAAAAATATAGAACGAGGTTTCCTGGTCTAATTCGGTGGTGTTTTTTTTTTTTTAACTTATTTTTCCATGAGGGGAAAAAAATCATTTTTACAGATTGATCTGACATGAGAATAATCTCCGCAACCAAAAAATTGGCTAATCCGGTGATTTTATTTTATGTGTGTGTGAGATTTTAATTGCTCTTGACAAGGTGGAACACGACATGCATTTCATTTCTATTAGGGCATGTTTTATGTTGCGCTGCTGAAGGCGTTCTATTTAGACCCGTGCCATGTTACAAACCTGACCTTGTAGGATCGCCGTTGTGAGTTTTCTGTAAGTGACTCGAGTTCTTATTCAGAACGTTTAAGCAATGAGACGCGGGTCTGAAAGACGCTTACCATTTCAATACATCAGTCGATCCAGGATGAAAAGTTTTGGTTCTTTTGCATTTTGTTTTGTTTTGTTTTGTTTTGTTTGTTGGTCATTTGGTCACAGCAGTAATAATAAGGAGGAGAGGATGGGGGGGGGGCAAAAGGACAGAGAATGTAAAGATTAAGGGGAAAGAGTCAACTCTATTCTGAACATTTTGGATTATTAAGAAGAGGAAAGGGAGGAAGGGGAGGGATTGAGGGCAGGAGGTGAGAGAGGAGGACAGACTTCAATATGAATAAGGAGAGAGGTAAAGTCTGTGTGTGTGTGTGTGTGTGTGTGTGTGTGTGTGTGTGTGTGTGTGTGTGTGTGTGTGTGTGTGGGAAAGCTAATTAAGATCATTAAATGCAAATAAACACATTGACGAGCGATAATTTTTATGGACAGGCACAGATTGATTGACACTCTGCCATTCGGGCCGCACTGCCAATCGATAGGAAAACATATTGATCTGAAGGTGAGAGTCGCAGGTGACGCTCAGAGTGCTACTGACCTTCTGGAGTCTGTGTCGCATTTAATGCAAAGAGTGTATCGCTCTCTGATGAAAGCTCACTCGTCTCAACACCTGCAATTTGAGAAAGTCTTGTAAGTCCTTCAGGGAGTTGCAGGGGTTCTTGAGGAGGTTCCATGTGGCCTTGAAGGCATTTCATGGGTCTTTGAAGAGATTCCTCTACTTCTTTGAGAGGTGTCGTGGTCTCTCAAGGATATTGTTAACGTTTCATGGTTTTTGTGTGTTTGTTGTTAAGCTATGCATGAATATACTGTACCTGAGGGGGTCATTTTCACCATATCGTATTAGGCAGATTTTGGGGGTCCCCGAAGAGGTTCCAAGATCACCCGAAGACATTTCATTGGTCTGAAGAGATTCAAGCAATGTTTGAGTTTTAGGGTCTGTGAGAATTACAATGCTGAAGGGTGTCTCATATGATCCCATGACTTTTCAAGAGTATCAGTATGTACAAGAGTATGTTAAATGGATTCCTAAAGGGGTTAAAGCATTCCTTGAAGGCTTCTCAAAGGCTAATTTCAGTTTGGTTGTTGAAATATCCACACACAGGTCAAGTAGGGAGCTCCCTGGTGTCCTTAAGGGGGTTTCAGAAGGACTTTGATGTTGTTTTGTGTTTAAGGGGGGTACAAAGATTTATCAGGGAGTTACAGGGGTTATTGTCAGGGGTCTAGGAGTTTCTGAGGAGTTCAAAGTAGGGCAGGGATTGTAGACATTCTTATTTTACTGTATTTCTGAATGGGGTTCAGGTCCATGGATTGGTACCAGGATGTTTGAGGGTGTTCAAGGAGCCACTGAGTTTATAGTAGTTTATGAGGAGCCCCAAGGGGATTTCAAGTTGCAGTAGTTTGTCGAGGGAGTTTAGCGGCATTTCAGAGGTTTCCAGGATCGCTGATAGATGTTTATTCAAGGGGTGTGTAGTGTCTTAAAAAGGATGGGGGCACAGTGAATTCTGAGGGAGTTCGTGGGATGCATGTGTATGGGTTCCAGAAGATCTTGAGGACATTTTAGGTGTCCCTAGGATGGTTCAGAGGATCAACGAGGATTTTATTACGGACACAAAGTGCTGAACGTTGTGTTTACTTTTATTCACTTTTGTTACGGTGATTTGTAAGAGCTGTGGAAGGCAGTGACGAACAATGTCATCCTGGTGAAAGGGGCGTGAAATCACAAAACATACAGGTCATTTTTAAAGGCAACGAGAAACAATGCGCATCGTTGAACTTGGTCCTGGACGTAACGGTGTGCAGTGATATTTTTCAGTCATTTAAAACACTGATTAAAAGTTGAGTTCAGAATGACAGTGAGTCACGGACATCGATGACATGTCTAGTTTCTCCCCTACGCTGCAGCTAAAGGGGCTGGTTGAGCGCAACATACGAATTTTTTAACAGAAAGAAAGCCTGCTCTACAAACAGGGACGTGGAGTTTGAAGGGAGGGAGGAAGGAAGGAAGGGGCTGCTTCCATGATGACCACACTCTTTTTTTTTGTCACTCACAAGTCCCAAAACGAACCCCTTTAATGCTTTAATCTGAAAAACTGCATGTGTTTACACCATGTGAGAGAGACTTTTCTCTGTCCTCCCACACAAGCACATTGAATCTAAGACCTTTACACTCCACACACTCTGTATTCTAGCTCGCTAATGACACTGGCGCTAATTTCCTAATGCCTCCTGTCAACCCCAAACACACGCACACACACACACACACACATACGCGCAGTTGCGCACACGTCTAGTTTACGCCTTGGTGTGAGTGATATCCCGACCATTATGGGCTCTTTATTTACACTGGCTTTACAAATGAGCCCTAATTACTGGGTCTTAATGATGTGGTCGGGCGAACGACGAGCGAGGTAGCTCTGCAGAGAGATAACGTGAGCGAGGGAGAGGGAGGGAGAGAGAGGGAGGGAAGGAGACGTTTGCTTGGAGGGTTTTTTGTAAATGTCAAGAGCAGAGAGTTGATGGCTTCATCAATCCTTTATCCCCGCAAAACACCTGGAAGTGGCGAGGGGGAGGGGAGGGGGGTTAGATAAGTCAGGGAATGGAGGAGGAGGAGGTACAGAAGGATGGAAGGAGAGAGGTGGGGAGAGAGGGAGAGGGTAGCTAGGGGAAGAGGAGAGAGGAGGAGGACGAGGGAGTGAGAGATCAGCCGAAGGGAGAAAGCTTGGAAGGATGGGAGATAGAAAGGGAGAGAAGGAGGACATGAGCGTGGGGAGGAGAGGGGAGGAAGGAGGAAAGAGGAGGGATCAAGGGAGTTGGAAAAGGAAGAGTGGAAGTTGGAGAGGAGAAAGTAGGCGAGAGAGAGAGAGAGGAAAACGGCTACAATGATGAGCAGGCGAGGACAGAAGGAAGGAGGCAAAGAGTAGGAGAAAAGGAGGGATTGAGAATCGGAAAAGAAGACGGGGAAGGTGGAAGGAGATGATGAGATAAAAGGGAAGAGCAAGGATGGGAGGGAGGAAAAAGAACAAGGAAATGTAGGTGGGTAGGGAAGAGAACAGGGGAAGGTAGAGAAGAGGAGGGAAAAGAGGAAAGACAGCGTGGGGAGAAAAGGAAGAGAGAGTTGGAGAGAGTATAAAGAGGGAGAACAAGAAGAGGAGAGAAGGAGGCAAAGGAAGGATGGAGGCAAAAAGGAAGAGGAGGTGGCGAAAGGTGGAATGTGGGAGGGACAAAAGGATGACAAAAGAAGGTGGGAGGGGATTAGGGATCGTGAGAAGGGTAGAAGCAAAGGAAGGAAGACAGGAGGAAGAGGGGGAGAATGGAAAAGATGAGGGAGAAGGAGACAGGAAGAAAGGAGGAGAGACGGGAGTTCTGGTTGGAAGAGGGAAGAGAGGAAGAAAGTGGGAAGTTGGTAGTGAGGAGATAGAAGTGAAGAAGAGACGAGGAGGGATTGAGACAAGGGCGGAGACGGAGACATGTTCTGTTGTGTCCATAAACACACGTTATTTTTTCATATAAATCTGAGACTAAAACTATTATGTAAAATTGATAGATAATTTCACAAGAAACTAAATGTAAAAAGGTCTTTTGACATCAGGAAAAAATATTGTCAGGGACAATTCAGCGCTATCCCGCCATTGCTAGGGACATGTCCCCACTGTCCATACCCCAATCTACGCCTATAGACTGAGTTCAAAGATGAAAGGACGACTAATGCTGTATCTAAGGAGCCAGACCAGTCCCCTGATGCTGGGCAAGTCTGCAGAACCTGGGGTCAAAGCGCTGTGTGGCGACTGCAGTTGGGTCGGTTGAGGTTTAATGCGTCTCTTCCAGGTCACAGCTGTAGTTTAAGGCATTTTGATCGACAACCCATGGGGAGACATGAAGGCTGTGTCCTCTGTCCCATAAGGTCCCGTTACGTTGTGTTTCCAGAGCTTTCAGCCACGTCTCTTGGCCTTCTCCAGCAGATTGACTTACTTATAGTTAGTACCGTGGAGTTGGGTGGGATTTTCATCACCCGCTCTTCATCCACCCGACATGCCGGACCTCCCTTTCTCTTCACTCCTCTTCACTAAAAAAAAAAAAAAACCTGACAAAAATCACTCCCATCTTGTTTGCTCCGGTTTCTCCGGGAACAAACGTCCAATTAGCTCTTTTCTGCTTGTTTAGTTCAACTAGCGACCAGCATCGTCGCGTGGACGACACGCTGCCGTTTGTCGTAGGAGTCTGAAAGGTCTGAATGTTGCTCAGTCGGCCTCTGTAGAATTAAAGGTTTTCAAGGTTTTCATTTCATCTTCACGCAGAACAGAAGCTGTGTTCAACTTGAATCCTTGTGTGTTCAGATCAGTTGCAGTAAGAGGACGAGCTCCGGCTTGATTCTACATGGTTTGCAGTTACTTTGATGGGAGAGACCTTTCCTGGTCAGAGTACGTCATGTTAGCGTGGTTTGTTTTTTCCGCCCCATAGATGGCCAAGAAGACTGTGCCCTCTGATGAGTATGTTTCAGCGATCTTTTTTTTTTCCCATTGCAAATTTTAGGGGCGACTCAGTGACTAAAACATCCGAGCTGCGGGAGATGAGACCGTGATACATGGTCTGAGGTTCGTAGATCGGGACCAGTATTGACCCGGCTGTTGTTTGCGTTTGTTTAACAGTTCATGCTTTTCAGTATTTTGTCTCTGTCAAAGCTCCTGACACTTGTCTCCCTCTTCCCTCATCATGTAATCCTCCTCCTCTGTTCCCTATCTGTTTCTCTCTCTTTTAACATCTTCCTCTCAGCTCCATCTCTCGCTCATTACAAATCCATCTCTCTCCTTTATGCCTCTTTTCCCCCACTATCTCTCTCTCTCTCTCTCTCTCTCTGCTGCTGCTGTCTGTCCTAATCTCCCTCGCCCCCTCCGCCCTGTCTCCTGCCGTTCCTCCTTTCTTCTCCCCCTCCTCCTCCCCCCTCCCTCTCTCATCTCCCTCTCATCCTCCTCACTGTAATGCAGGATAAAGACATTGGGATCACATATGGCCGAGTGGTAATGGCGGTGCGCCACTTAAATCCACTCATTTAAGTGCAAATCGGTATCATTCTGAAGCCGCCGAGCAGATGCTAGGCCATGTCAGCATAACTCGATGTGACCACCGCTGGCTTAGTGTGTGTGTGTGTGTGTGTGTGTGTGTGTGTGTGTGTGTGTGTGTGTGTGTGTGTGTGTGTGTGTGTGTGTGTGTGTGTGTGTGTGTGTGTGTGTGTGTGTGTGTGTGTGTGTGTGTGTGCGTGCGCGTGTGCTCTGTAACCCCTATGGATTGTGATGAAAGTACCTGCTCCTTAAATGCAGAAAACAGATAAATTGATAGGCGATTATAGCGAAGGGATTTGTGCACATGGGTCTGTTTTAAAGCTGTCTCGTGTACGTGTGTGTGTGTGTGTGTGTGTGTGTGTGTGTGTGTGTGTGTGTGTGTGTGTGTGTGTGTGTGTGTGTGTGTGTGTGTGTGTTTTAAAAGATGTGTATCATGCCCTATGTATCCGGAATGTAATAGAAAAAAAGGAAAAAGGACAAAAAAAAAAACCAAAAAAAAAGAGGCTCTCAACAAGACCGAAGGGGAGAAAGGAAGATAAATACTAAATACTTGAATAAAGGCATAAATGTCACGGAGGAAAAATACTCCATTGCAAATAAATGTCCTGCTTTCTAACTTTTATTTACATAAAAGTAAATATGTATTAGAAGCATTTTGATCGCGAGAAATGCAAAAATGATGACACTGCAAAGTAGCGAGTAGCCGTCAGAAAAACGTAGTGGAGAGAAAAGGACGGTATTTTCATTTGAAAGGTAGGAATTGAAATTAAAATTAGAACAGCGACGTAGGCTGAAGTAAACAGAACAGTGGACAGTAGCGAGGAACCAGAACCTAAAAACTGCACTGAACGGTAAAGACTGAGCTCCACTCTGTGTGTTTCAGTGTCTCAACGTGATGCTGTTAAGGGTGAAATCAAAGACTCTCCTTGGCCTGAATGAGTTTAAAGAAAGTGGAAAAACGACACGCAATCTCAGCGTTCTGTACAGCACACATGAAGCCCAACAGGCCGGTCACACAAATGCTGAGATGATGTAAGGATACAAGTTGTAAAGACGAATGTTAAAGTAAGAGAGTTGTTTATCTCAAATATTAGCTTTTCACGTTTTTACCCCTCGCAGGTGCGTTCGTGCAGAGGCATTACACAAAAGCCCGATGGATTTCGTTTCATTTCTCTTTTCAGCCTTTTATCGTTTGTAAAAACCAACAGATTTGGTTCTAGTGTCCTCATCCCAGTACTAAGAAAGCTTCATTCAAAATGATGGGTTTTAATCTGAGCGTTCCGAGAGAATTCCAATTCTCGCGGCTGATCGGAGGTGACGGTGTCACTGCCAGAGACTCCCCACAGTGTCAGCCTCCCAGGGGTTATGGAAAGCGGAGCCCTTTTCAGCCTGGAGCAACGTGTATTCTGTGTCCAATGAGATATCTTAAGTTTTCAAATGACCAAAAATCAACTTGTGGTACGAGTAAATCATCGACGTCTGAAACTAGAGAATTTTATAGGATGAAAATGTCTAAAACTCCTAGAGTTCGTATTATTTCATAAGTTTCCTTGTCAGCTATGACATGCAGATGATTTCGGCCTGAGTTTTTCCATGTAAAGGAAGTTTTTAGAGTTTAGTGAGTGAGGCGTTCCCCCCGACACTTCTCTGATGTGACCCAAACTTTAGTCTCTCAGCCCCTCAGGTACACATGATAAAGAAGCTCATTTTTATTCAGCGTCGGGGAGTGGGTCATATTTAAATCATAAATGTCATTATGGTTCACTTCTATCTATAATGGATCCACCATCAGAGGAAGATTAGCTGGATGTGTCGTCTGTGGTTTTTCAGGCCGACTCGTTATTAGCAGCGTGATAACGCTGTTTAATTGTAATTATTATTTAGCTGCTTTGCCGTTTGCGCCGCGGCTCACTCTCTCTGCATTACGGACGGCCGATAAAAGTTTAATGAAAGATGATTGTCGTTGGGTTTCTGCTTCTATAATAACACCTGACAGCTCTAGTTTCCCTGTCCCTTTCTTCATTGTTTCAGTGCAGTGTTTTTAAAATGACGTGACGCCTAGCTTGCTAACGTCAGCGGATACCTCTGCAACACAAAACACAGGCGTGATTTCTTCACCTTCTGTTGTTCATTTTAGTTCATTTTTGAATCTTTGAAACTGAAACGCGAACACGTAGTACCTTTAACCACGTGTTTATCATCATAACCATGAATTGCGAAGGTCCTCTACCCATGATGAAGTACGTATTTTGACCCAAACCACCAATGAGATCTATACCTTGGGATGTACCTTTCTCCAAAACTAACCAGGTTGTTTTTGTGCTTAGATCTAACCGAACCTTCGGTCACATAGTAAAAGGGTTAGATATTTTTCTTTTTTAACAACGACTTGGGACGGTTTATCTGTGGCAATTCCCGTTGCTGCCACAGAGGCTCTAGTTCAGAAAACGTCCCCACGGGTCGTGTCCAAGGGTGGGGACAAGTTTCCCGCGTGGTCGTTGAGGTTGGAGGACTCGTTGTTACTCATTTTAGCTAAAAGTGGAAATAGAAAGAGAGAGAATTTTCAACAATTACTGACTCTCATGTGCAGAAAAACAAAACAAAAAGAAATAAAGAAAATGTAAAAAAGGAAGAAAGGCAGGAAAACAGGTAGACAAAGATAAACGCACACAGACAGGCAGACAGGTAAGCACACAGGCAGACAGGTAAGCACACAGACAGACAGACAGGTAAGCACACAGACAGACAGGTAAGCACACAGGCAGACAGGTAAGCACACAGACAGACAGGTAAGCACACAGACAGACAGGTAAACACACAGACAGACAGACAGACAGGTAAGCACACAGACAGACAGGTAAGCACACAGACAGGTGTAGCAGTGCTTCATAACTAAAGAATTAATGTCAGCTGAGTCTCCAGCCTTTTCTTCTCTTTTCTTTTTTGTCGATGAAAACTGAAAGAAGCATTAACTCTGTTACTGATTATCACGGCCTTTAGTCCCTGAGTGTGTCTGTGTGTGTTTGTGTGTGTGAGCGTGCGCGTGTGTGCGCGTGTGTGCGCGCGCCCTCGCCCACGTGTGGATCAATCGATAGTGTTTTTAATGGGACACATGGGCAGAGACAGGAGGAGTGAAACAGCTCATGTTTCTCAATGGCCACTGTAACACTGTACGCACACACACACACACACACACAGTCTGTACTGTGACAGTGCATCTAGAAAAAAAAACTCACAAAATAAGACCGAGCAGTCTCTTAAAACGCAGCATCACACATACGCAGCGAGCTGCAGAATGACCAGGTATGAAGACACACTGAGGAGCAAACAGGAATCTGATTTGTTCCTCGTCCAGAAATGAAAACCCAAACTTTTCAAACGGGGCCTCGAACAGAACGCAACGCTGCTTGATGTTTGAGGCATAACCGCTCCGTGATGGAGGCCAGCAGGTCCTCCGTGCAGCCCGGCAGACGCCGTCCCAGCATGCACGGCTGTTTGCCGTTCACAGCCCCCACCATCTCCTCCCCCTCTCGCCTCATTATCAGTTGTTTCCTTCCATTAAATAACTTCCTCCCTCCCCTGCCCATGATGGTCTTTTTCATCATCCCCCCTCTCCCCCGTTCTCCTCCGCCACCTTCAACTCCTAAATGTCTTCCCGCCTTAAGACCCCCTGTCTCCGTCCGTCCATCTGTCTCTCTGTCTCTATCGCACTCCATCTCCGATTCTCCTCTCGTCTTTCCTATTTCTGTCTCGTACGCAGTTCATTTCCATTCAGCGCAGCATCGTCAAAGCCGCTCTCGCCTAAGTCTCCTCTCTAAGTCCTGTAGCTATTCCGAAAAACGTGCTTTCCCAACGTGAGGTCTTTGGGCGGCTGCGCGGGATCAAAAGCTCCGAACTCCGAATTGCCAACAAACGTTTTGTAACTTGCGCTCGCCTTGATGAGGCTCCGGTGCTTTGACTTTTCCTCATGCTTCTGTCAAGACTCTGGGTAAACAGTTTCCTCTGGGTTTCCAGCTGCCAAGGTCCAGATGAGAGAAGAGAGGAGCTGATAAAACGCTGTTACCTTCATCTCGGTCACCTTCAATTATTACCTCAGAGCAATGCACCTTATAAGCAGAAGAAAGTAACTGGTGGACCTGTAGGTTTCACATCCAGTTGACAGATTTCTCCCGCGCTTTCCACCTAAATTTGTTTCTAATTAAGCTGCTGAGTCACACACACCAGATATTTCCAGAATCTTTCAGCTTTGCGACGTGCGGAGTCATGTCACCTTCTACGCGCTCCATGTTCACCGAGGAGTCGTCCTCCGAGTCCTCAGCTCAACAGGTTTTTGGTTTTCTTTCAGGGGGTCTTCTAGACCAAGGAAATTCAGCCCACTACCTTCAGGTTGACTCTGTGGCGCTAACGAAAAGCTAAGGACTTAGCGAAAGGCTAATGGAAAGACTCGAGTGTTTCTAGATCTTCTTGAGTGTTGTTTGACAAAGTTTCAGGGTTTGTTAACAGCGAGATGTGCGTGTTTCGGTTTTGCGAGGTGCGGGAAAAAGAGTGACAGCAAAACAGATCAAAACTCCAAAATGAAAACTCAGGGAGATAAAACCTCTGCGTGGCCTCTCTGCGGATTTATGTTGCCACTGATTTACAGCCGGGCTTCTTGTTGCAGTTCATCCATGTTTCAGATACAACTCTATAAAAGCAATGAATTTTCATGGTGAATCTTTGCCCAAGTCGGGAAAGTTGTCACCACAATAAAAAAAATAAAAAAAACCCTCTGAAAGTTTCCGGACGGACGGAAATCTCACATCTCAAAGAAGAAGAAAGAGGCGGAGGAGAGAAATCACATGGCGAAAACAAAATTACAGCTCAAGATTACCAGGAGCTCGATTGGTGCGGGATTAGTGTTATCAGGAAACCTGTCTGCAGCCACGTCGGGGGGGTAATTTGTGCCAGAGGTCTGAATTAAAATCACGAAGAAGAACTGCTGCAATTTCTGCAAATCACTGGATGTCTCAGGTGATATTAGCCCTGCAGACAGAGAGGGACGGTCTCAGACAATTAACAGGCTTTTCTTCAACCACAAATACTTCATACTTTTCTATACATACGTTGCTTTAACATTCGTTGTTCTATGTTTAGAATATTTGCAGCGATGTCGCCCGTTCTCGGGAAACACATACAACGATATGAGAATATCTCTCAAATCGTACTTGCCTGGTTTCATCTAGATAACTGCTTCAGTCCCAAAGAGGTCAGATCCAATGCAAAATCCAATTATGCAGGACTTTGTATTTTTTTTTCTTCTTCCGGTTGAGAACGACTGGACCAAACAAACTAACTGTAATGACAAAATACGTTGTTTGTAGCCGCCCTTTAGAACAATACATAGAAGTGCTTTCTGATCCGAAGCCTCCTGCCTGCAGGACGTCCTCATCAAGCGATATGTAACTGAGTGAAAGGATATTTATTAGACCGAGTGAGCTCTAGTGTTTGAACCTGTCGACATGTTCTCCACGGCAAGATGACACAGAGGGAAAAATGCCTCAAATCCCATCGCCAGCCGTTTCCCTGGAGGACAAAAGCAACTGTGTTTGATGTCACACTATTTGATTTTTAAGCAGACGACTCGTCGGTGTTTGTGAATTTGGCTGCGCGTCGCCACAGCCGAGAGAGACAGGGGACGGTCCAGGGAGGAGGGACAAAGAAACAAGCGCTGGATCTGACCGTGAAGGGGGGCCAGAGGTGATTCTCCAGAGATCGGGGAGCCTTTTCTGCCGCCGAGCCGATCGTAGCGCCGTCACAAAAAAAATACTTATTTGGATTCAAAAGTTGAAACGTAGAATGAGTTCACAGAAAAAACGCCTGTACAGGTTATTAGTGAAGGTGAATGTGTTCATAACATATTAACAATACCTTTTTGTTTTTGAACCCTAAACTCACCTTCCTCTTAGTTGTTAGGGTTTTATCATTTTCTCTGTAGCAACTCACAGACTTCTTTCTTTTATTTCTTTTTTATTTTTATTTTTCGGTGATTTACAAAAGTTTGCACACAAACAAAAGTTCAATCACCTTGATTTGCTGTCACCTTACGTTCTGTCTTACTCATCCTCTTCTTTCCCTTCTGCGCGTTGACTGACATGAATTTGTCAAAAAAATTGAAATGTAGACACAAATTGAAAAGTTTGATTTTAAAGGTTTTTTTTTTAATCTTAGTGTTTTTTTTAAACAAAAACTGGCAAGAAAATAAAAGGAAAATTTAGTTTCAAAACTACATCGTACCATGTACTTTCAAATGCTCCCCTTACGATTTCATATATGCCCACAAAAAATGTACAAATATGTTTTTTTATATTTTTATATAGATATGCTGTATATGTATTTTTAAATAAATTTCACAAAGTTGATGATGAAAGATTTGGATTTTTTCGTCGCTGCTGCGGCTGCCTGAGGGAACTGGTGTCAGACTGCTGCTGGTGAACGTCCTTTTTGTCCCCCGTCTGCACCCGTAGAGCTGAGCTGTAGTTTTAATGTAATGGGACAGTGGGGAGAGAGAGCAGATGGGGCATAAAACCGACGCAGCACACATCAGGGACCAAGCACGTGTGTGTGTTTGTGTGTTTGTGTGTGTTATTTGACCACTCAGGTGAAACTCAGAAGCCGCCTGTCTGATTGGCTGATGCTGTTGGACGTGTTTTCACACGCCACCAAATCCAAAGTTTAAGGCTACATATTGTTTTTTCCGGGTGTCCGGCTTCGCATCAGCGGTGACCATGACTTTTCTTTCACTTCAACCATGTCCAGTGAACTTCCCAAATGGGTCCACACAAATGTCAATAAGGCCTTAGTTGCTAGTGGCGGATGCGGCAGGAAGACAAATGAAACACGTTGTCGGTGAACCTTTTGCAGATACGTTAGGTATTAACACTTTAACTTTGTAGACATATTCATTAAAAGGGCTTCGTCCTCGAGACGTTAACAAAAATCGCAATCTGAGAAGAATTAAGTTTCTTTCAAGACATCATTTCCTGTTGCAGAGGAGAGGACTCACATTGAGGCAGCTGTCTCATCAAGTGACCGGGGTCCATTCGAAAGGTCAAACGTCTGCATTGAAGAAATCAGTGATTGGATGTGGCAAAATGTCGATTATTGAAACATGGATGGAATAATGGTTTTTGGTGCCAGCGAGGAAAGATTAAAAGTCAAAGCTAAACAAAGGATGTTGGGCGCCTGAAGCCGTGACTTAACTCTTACTTTGAAAAGTATAAAGATAGTGAGAGATATAAAAAGGGAATAACTACACAGGTACAGTGTCACACATCAGGTGAAACATCATGTGATGTTGTCATATTCAAAACACAGAGGAACTCATCTTTATTTAAGCATCCCGGTATCCCTAAAAAATAGGTTCCCATTGGACCAATCTGCACCTCACAATTTAGATGCAGTGTCAAAGTAGAGTGTAACTATTGTGTGCATACACCTGTGCCTGCATATAATGTCTTGGTGATCTTCCTCCTATATGTGTTTGTGTCTATATTTAAGTCTGGTACCCATGTGTAAATATGTATCAGTATGTGCACGCAAGCGTATAAGTGTGTGTGTCCATGCAGACACCGGCAGCCTCCACCATTAATCCATCAGAGCGGCTCTTTCATCCGCAGCAGAGCGTCTGCAGGCAGGTAGGTAGGCAGGCAGGCAGGCAGGCAGGCAGGCAGGCAGGTAGGCAGGCAGGCAGGCAGGCAGGCAGGCATGCAGGCAGGCTGGCAGGCAGGCAGGCAGGCAGGCTGGCAGGCAGGCATGCAGGCAGGCAGGCAGGCGGGCAGGCAGGCAGGCAGGCAACCAGGCAGGCAGGCAGGCAGGCAGGCAGGCATGAAGGCAGGCAGGCAGGCAGGCAGGCGGGCAGGTGGGCAGGCAGGCAACCAGCGAGCAGGCAGGCAACCAGGCAGGCAGGCAGGCAGGCAGGCAGGCATGAAGGCAGGCAACCAGGCAGGCAGGCGGGCAGGCAGGCAGGCAGGCAACCAGGCAGGCAGGCAGGCAGCAGCGGGGCGGCGAATCCAATGCATCCAGCTGGAAAGAATCAGAGTTTACACAACGGCGAGGCAGAGAAATTAAAGATGATTTTTATTTTCTTTATCGGGAGGAGAATTCATTACCTGGCAGAGGAGCGGGAGCTGAGAGCTGTCAGCCAAGAATAATGACTTGTCTAACTGATAGGGAGACACACACACACACACACACACACACACACACACACACACATATATATATATACTGTAGATACACGCAAGCTTTTATACACAAACACACATATATATATATATATATATATATATATAAATAAAAACATACATATTTATATGTATATGCATGCATATGTATATGTGTGTGTATGTACATACATATATATTAGAGAATAGAAAGGAAAGCAAAGAATGAAAGAATGAAAAAATGTTTAAACCTACAATAACGGAATTTTTTGGCAAAGGAAAAAAAGACAAGATGTGAACAAAATGCATTAACTGCACGTTTGAGCACATCCACTATCAACAGAATGGTGTGTTTGTTTGTCCATTTGTCCGTTTTACGATCGGTTTGGTCCTAAATGTCCCTGCTGTTCGATGCTGGACAGGCAGTGAAATGAGGTCGATGAGAGCAGAGTTCACGGAAGGTACAACCAAAATAAATGAGCTGAAGGAGGCTAAAACCTGGACTTTGACATCATTATCTGAGCGTTTGTTCCTGCAAATGCCCTTTGTTCATTACACACAATCATCTGATCCATTGTTCATGTGAAAATATTGATAACTGCAGCTTTAAAGTCCTAACAGTTAATGCTTAATGTTTAATTCTAACACGTACCCGGGCTAAATGATATTATTTTTTGATATTATCAAGTTCTCACCTCATTTTCGGACTTAATTTGCTGATTGTGTGAATTTCACTATACCGTTGACTCGCAGTGCACGAAGATTAGTTTATTTTATTAGGACAAAGCCTGTGAAAACAGTTGTTTAATAGCTTCTGTCGGCTCTGGAGGAGCTTCAGGGTTGTTTCCGTTTGAGGGTTACTTCTTGGGATTAGCCTTTAAAAAGCCTGCATTCCATCATGGGAAACGTAGGACCCGGCCTTTTTGGTCCTTGCCCCGCACTGGGGACCGAGAGTCAGAACACCTCACCTTCTGCTGCCTGGATCTTGATTTGTTTTTTTCTATTTTTTATGTTCTTATAATTTTTTAATCTGACGTCCCACAACTCTCCCAACTTTGCGGAAATGCGACGCTAAATTGCTGGTTCGCGCTTGTGATGTATTTTGAGACACAGCCCATAGTTACGGTTTCACGCGTCAACACTAGCATACACCGCATTTCCTCTGATATTCAGGACTCCGTACATGCTGTATGCTTCCAAACATTCGCACACCTAGTCTCAATAATATGGTACATAAAACACTCTGCACACAAACACACACTCACTTGCCTATCCACACACACACACACACACACAGACACACTCTCCGGTCCTGGCAGGCCCGTCTGCGTCGGTAATAACCTCTCTGTGCCCTGATCCAGAGGAAATCAGCTGGAATGTGAAATTGAAAACAAACAGTCATTTCAGATAGTGAACCCTCTCCGTCAGCCACCGTCTCCCTCTCTGTTTGAGGCTCACAGATTGTCCTCAGATCATATCCAGATATACTGTATAGCTCATGTTCCCTAAACCCCTATCTAATAGACAACTCATACATAATCAGAGGCAGCCAAAAGGCGACGGCTGCAGCCTCTCCCAGTTGTTTTGCAGATAGTGAGAGGCAGCTACCACCACCGTCCGGGAGAAAACAGTGCGTCACCCAAAACTTCGGCTTCTTCTCCTCAAGTGGTTTCACGGTATTTCGTATTTATTTTAGATTTTTCTCAGTTATTTGTTTGCAGATTATAAATACAGCAATGTAAAATATCTAATATATATGCAGATTTTTTCACATATACGCAAGCACACTTACACCTACTGTACACAGTATACAGTCTCATGCATAAGGAAAAAAAACAAGAAAATTAAATTGAATTAATTACAAATGTAAAAAAGGCAATTACAGAGCAAAAATGAGGGGGGAAGAAAGAATCCTAACAATTATTTTTCACTCCAGCTATCCTCAAATCAGCAAATTGGAACTCACTAATGTTTTTATTAAAATGGAGGCTGGTGTGATTCTTAATTTTCAAACTGTCAACACACCGACAACGTGCTACTCAGCCGCTCAACACACCTGACTTCCCTCGCCTGTCTGCGACTCAGCTCCAAGCCCGTGGGTCCCGGCCGGGGAGCACAAATATATTGTTTCGTTGTTAAAGAGGTTCAGTAATTCCCTAAAACAGCCGCTCCCTGTCGTTTCTATCAAACCAGCAGGGGGGAACTAGCGCATGTGTTGGGGACTATTTTCAGCGGTGGATTAATCCACATTTGGTGCTGCAGTGAGCATTTGAGGCAGCAGGACGGTGTGTGTGTGATGAAGGAACATGTCACCCAGTGCAGCAGTGTCGCTGAATGATGTGTTTTTAATCGTTTCTGGAAACGAAGGAGGAGTCGCTGGTTGATTCTTATGTCAGCCACGGACACGTTCGTCATTATTCTCCCTGAAACTACGTATTTCTAACTATTCTAGATTTGACTGACAGCAGGAGAAGGAGCGAGACAAGCGCCGACGCTTGTCTCTGTAAAAATACTCACTTTAAATCTCTGTCCTTGTGGTGTGCCGTGAACCTCTCAGAGTGTGTGTGTGTGTGTGTTTGTTGTGTTTTACTGGCTGTTTCATGTTCAGTTTGGAGGCTCCCTGAGAGGTTTCGAATATTAAAACTCACTAACACAAACAGACAGATGAGTTACAGCACTGAGACTTCATTCTGCTCTGCTGACAGCACCGCGACTGCTGCACTGTGTGCGTGTGTGTGTGTGTGTGTGTGTGTGTGTGTGTGTGTGTGTGTGTGTCTCCTGCGGTGTGTTTTCGCCTGGGTTTTTTTTTTCTGTGTATGTTTGTGTACATTGTGTAATAGTGCTCCTCTCTCACAAAACTGTGCGTTTGTGCTTTTCTCCTGTGTGTGTGTGTGTATGTGTACTGTTACCATGCAGCGTGCATGTGCTCTCGTGTCTGTTCAACTGTGTGTGTGTGTGTGTGTGTGTTTGTGTGAAAGTGATTGACAGTAGCTGATGAGTCCTTGAAAACTCCACAGAGAGAGCTGCTGTCATATCTGGGGTGTGCGTATGGGTGTGTGCGTGTTGGTGTGTGTTGTGTGTCGACTGCAGAGGTAGAGAGGAACTAAGTACGTTTACTCAAGTTACTGTACTTAAAGGTCTGTGTGTCGGTCTGACACTTTGAGAAATCCTCTTTCTTTCAGTGTTGTGCTTGTGTGTTTGCCGGTATTCGTGCGAATATTATTTTCAGTTTATCTTTTAGGAGGGAAAAAGCCTGTGAGACGAGCAAAGGTCGATTTAAATGCTTATGTTGTGTTTGTCCTGTGGAGGAAGTGGGAACATTGGCAGCGATGCGGCCAAAAGGGCCCCGCTCAGAAGATTAAATACCGACCACGTACATTTTCAGTCATACTTCGTTCTACGCTCTACAAAACTGTACGATCTCCATTTCCTTCACTAGGCTCTAAAGAAGATGATGCCATTTTAGTTGGTCGGTCGGTCCATTTTTTTTTTTTTTTTAACACTCTGGTCAATGGACTGCTTAGTTCTCTAGTTAAGTAAAGTAGCGTCTCGCCATAGATGCCTTCGACGTACGTTTCCTTTCAGGTTGGAAGCACGGAGGAGCTCTAGGGTTCCACCAATAGACCAAACAAAGGTAGCCCTCAACCTGTTAATGAAGCGCCGGGCTTTGTCCGTCTCTTTCGGGGTGAGCGGACCTCCACCGGCATCGCTGGGTGATGGCAGAGAAGATGGTTGTCACCTGAGGGAACCCCTTGACATAGAAGCACAAATCCACCCTCAGAGTAGCGTGATCATCAAAGATGGAGGAGCGCAATCTCTTTACTTCCAAGGGAGGCTTTTATTGTGAAAGAACCGTCCGTCTGTAGGAAGTTTCATTCCCCTTGCAGTAGCTTCACACTGGGGGGACTCGCTCTATACTGACTACCAGGATTACCTCTCTTCTTAATTGGTTGCGGCTTTTATTTACCCCAACTAAAGACAGACCGGGGCCTGTATCTGAAGCAGGCTTTTATCACACACATTTAATGGGTAACTTCTCCTTCCAGCATCAGAAACCTGTTGTAGAAAACACAAGCACCCCAAGCCGACCTGCTTGTCTTCATCTGGCCGCCGTAGCTCCGGAGTGTATTTTACTCTTCTTGAGGTGGTGAGGCTCCGAAGCTACGTCGTTATCGCCTAACACGCACCGGTAATTCCCCGCTTTCGAAAGGCCAAATCTTCAGAACGCTGTTGGTTCCGTCCGACGCGTTCCCGTTATTAACTAGAGGAGGAGGGAGATGCAGTGGCAGTAGGGAGAAAGGTGGCCAAACAGAGGGACAGACACGGCGGCAAAGAAGGAAAGAAAGGTGGGAGGGCGGATGATTCAAATACAAAAAAGGCAGAGGGCAGAAGAATAGGGAGAGATTGGAGCAGAGAGAGCGAGATGCATGTAGAGACAGAAAAATGAAGAGGAAGACTGAGGAGGAGGAGGAAGACGCAGAGAACCATTAATGGGAGTTTAAAAAACAGACAGAGAGATCGAGGTGGGGAAACAGGAAGAGAGAGAGCAGCAGCAGTTTGTGTTGTTCTTGTCAAGGTCACAACAGCTGAATGTGGAGATCCTGAGGGAACACCACTGTGTGTGTGTGTGTGTGTGTTGTGACATGGCTCAATGTTTTTCTATGTGTTCTAGGATTTCTGTCTGTGTGTGTGTGTGTGTGTGTGTGAGCATATGCGTGCGCCTTTTGTCTTTGTGTGTGTTTGTCTGCATTTAAAGCCCTGTAGGGGCTCACAACGGGCTGCAGCGACGCATTCCAATCGCTGCTCAATTAATTGCCCTGTAGACACACACACACACACACACACACACACACACACACACACACACACACACACACACACACACACACACACACACACACACACACACACACACACACATACAGTTGTCCACAGAGTCCACAGAAAACAGTATCAACACGTGAGTAGCAGACAAACACACATTTTCCCATTTATAGAAAATTAAAGCCAAATAAAAAAAAAACACTGAGCTGAATTCAGCTGCAAACACACACACACACACACACACACACACAAACAAACTTGTACTTCTATCTCTGTGAGGACATAATACATTCCCTGGCCCCTTAACCTGACCTCAACCATCACAGCCAAATGCCTGACCCCAACCCTTACCCCAACCCAGACCTGATTCTCACCTGAACCCTGAAACCAAGTCTTGACCTTCAAAGGACCGGACAAAATGTCCTCACTTTCCCAAAGTGTCCTCGCTCTGTAAGGTCTATAACTCAAACTGGTCCTCAAAGATAGACGGAGGAGTACACACACACACATACCGTCCACTGCAATGTGAAAGGTTCGGTCTTGTCTTCTTTAATCAGTACGTCTGATGTTGAGTTAATATTGATTCCTCTGCAGTCCATTACAACAACAACTACTTCTTCTTCTCTCCATCTGTGCATCCTCGGCTGCTCACTCACATCTTCCTCTTTGATTTTTCACCCGTCAAATACCGCGGCGGATTTTTGCAGCGCTTCATCCTGCCTAATTTACCTGGAACTTTTCCATCTCTTGCCCGGAATATAAACACTGATGGGCAGAGCCTGTTTTATATTTGATTATTTTTGGGGTAAAAGGCCTTTTTTTTCCTCAGGTGCTCCCTTTTGATGTGTAGATCGGTGGTAGCTGCTGCTGTTTATTGACCGTTTCACATTAGAAACCCTCCAGCGGTTTAGAAGCTGGAATACCTTCACTTCGGGTTTTGAGTTTCATTGTCAGTGGCTTCATTTTGAGGAACAATTTTAAATTGGGATTCTGGGCTACATAATTACTACCTGGATTACGTTTGCTACCTTCTCTTCGTACCTTAAATTGTCGACATGACTGTTATTTACCTCAGCTTTGTGAAACGCATCCATTTACCGTTAATGGGAATGCATCAATTCCCCTTCTCTTTCAAGTTAAAAGCCTTTTGGCAGGTCAGTGGACAGAATCTCTTCACATCCTGGAAGGCTTTCATTGTGAAACATCTGTAGGAGGTGTCCACTGTCCTGTTTGACACGTTAAACAGGAACAACTAGATTCTTAAAAGCAAATTCAACACTCCTTCCTTCTCTTTCACATTAAAAGTCCATGTGTGTACGAAGTGTTCAGTTTCGATTCCAGCAGTTCCACATCAGACATCATTGTATGATTACTACCTGGGCTACCTTTTCTTACCTTTCTCTACATTTTAAACAGTTATTTACCCCAACCAAAGAGAGACTGAGGCCTTCCTTTGGAAGAGATCTCTCTCTTTGGCACTATCAACTTTACTTGATCACCTTTTACCAAAGAGCCTGTTTGTTCCCTGATCTGCTGCCCGTTTTCTACTTGTTTTTGTTGTTTGTTGTTGCTGCTGTTTGCTGTTGAGGCCAATTTAACACTTCCCCAATCTGTTTCAAAATAAAAGCCTTCCAGATGTTTAGGAGACAGAGTCAAGGGAGGGATTCTCGACACTGAGTTTCAAAACCCAAAACCAAGACCTTTTATTGGAGAATTTAAGGACACTAACAATTTTCTATTCTCACCTTCGTTTCACGTAAAAGTCAAAGTGGAACTGACCAGTCTAACGATAAAAAAATAATTAGAGTTGGGCCCTCTTACAACATTAGTCACTGTACTACAATTCATCAGTTGATATTTAGTCAGTTTTTAGTTTTTCTTACAGAAACAAGAAACTTGCTGCAGAAAGAAAATAGTGATGTTTAGAAATATTTCCTCACTGATGTGTTCAGTGACGCTCTGACCTCTGAGATTTAACACGTGACTGCTAAACTGCAGAGTCTGTAGTAACAGAAACTACCAGTTTCACATTTTGTATCTCACTTTTAACTGTCCGTGTTTCCCTAATTGTTATCTGAAATTTCAACTCCGCCATGCATATCTTTTCAGCGTACTTGTATAACGTCTTGACTAGTGGCGTGTCCTCAAATGCACCACCAAAACAAAACAAAAAATAAAAATAACAATTAAAAAAGGCTTTAAAAATGAGCCCCACAACCCAACGGATGTATGACATGACCGTGACTTTAATATGAAAACAGGAAAGAGATGAAAGTTATGTAATGTGTAATACATCGTCATCTAGAACAACAGAATAGGAATATGTTTTTGGAAATTCTATTGTGTCCAAAATTGAGTTTAATATGAAAAAAAAGTGAGGATCTCAGCAGGGGCTGCTGACAGGAATGTTTTCATTTTCAGCTGTATTAGTGGATGATTAAACAACAAGGAGATTTTTATTTGCCTCTTTTTCAGCAGACACACTTGAAATAAACGCACCCCCTCTGTGTGAGCGGGGTCCTTCAGCTGAGGAATGTTCGGAGTGGAGCTGCAGTATTAAAATGGCTGCTTACTGCCGGCTGTAAACGCTGCTGGAAAAATGAATGGAGGATATTTATAATAAATATACTTTTATTACAGCTGCAGGCTCGTATATTAGTGTTTAGTAGAGAGAGAGGATCCTCTCGCCCTCCCCCCTTCTCTCTCTCGCCTGCTCTTTTCTCTCTCTACTTCTCTCTAGCTCTCTCCTTTCTTTTTCTTCAAATTCACACCGGCTTCACTACTACAAAAGATGTGTCTCTTGCTGAGGCGTCTTATACAGATATGATACACATTATTGATACTGAAAAAAATCCCAAACCAGGAAGCATAAAAAAGGTCACTGGTTCCCGACCCACGGGCTGCAGACCAACGCCGAGCCACGGAACATTTTTCTACAAGGCCGACGGGATATGATGTGATTTGTCAAAAAAAACCCCAAAATAATCATTATAAAATTCCAGGGCTTATTCTAAGCTATTTTTGTGGTAATTACTGTTAAATATTATGAGTTAGCACGGTCTGTCAGTGGTGCATCTCCCCTCGTCACTCCCTGTCACGCCCCCAGTAACAGGACACTGATTTTGAATGAAAGTAGGTCATCGGTACCCACGATTGTCAGTCCATCATCACCCACTCAGCTGCACAATCTGCATATGCTGTGTTTGTACTATTGTTGCAACACAGGTGTAAAACCAAAGATACAGAAATTTTGACAGTTGAAATTTTGAGTTTTGAAAGATCGTGATGGTTTCCTTGGCAGAGGTGGGGAAGATTATGTGTCTACAATATTCAAATTTCCTCTCCAGTAACAATGATGACAACGTAAATACAGTCTGTGGTGCAACAAGGTTGGGAACCTCTGGTTTAGATTACCCAAGCAATTAGGTAAGGTTTGGGAAGATGGTATTTTTGGTTGATGCTGAAAAAGCCAAGTTGTCCTGAATCGTAACTTCAAGTCGGCGTTAAAGTTTTTCCGTATTCAATCGAGGTGATGACCTTTCCGTGCCTTAACCAAATGCTTTGAGTTGCCTAAACGGAACCATCACAAGTCCGAGAGTCTACAGCCACGGTAGCAGCTCTGTCAGCCTTCACTTTGGAACGGCAGCCAGCTGTTGGGGATGTCATCAGTTCTGCAGATATTTGGTCATAAACCAAGTAAAGTGCTGAAGAATTGGACGAATTACAGTTTTGACCTGATGATGGCGCTGGATAAAAAGACAGGGGCTCGCCAAGGTCAGCAGAATACATCATCTGGGCACCAAATTTTACGGTAGTCCATCTAAAAGTTGAGACATTTCAATAACAGGCAAAGATATCAGCCTGCTGATTGCACTAGAAGAAAACGGCTCAAAGTCACTCCTCTGGGGACCATGAATGTTTGTACGAAACGTCATGGAAATCAGTCCAATAAATTTTGAAATATTTAAGTCTGGATCAAGGTGATGGACTGACCCACCGACCGACAAATCGACCTTGTCTTCCCGTGACCAATGCCACTAGCTTGGCTAAAACTGCTTATCAAGGAGCCATTGTAGGAGAATATGTAAAATATAATTACACTGAGCAGTTTGCATATACATGTGATGTTGACATTATGTTGATAAGAAACGTAATCCAGGGGGCCCTAAGTTTCCTACAAACTGTATATGCTGTTGCACATTGGTGCTAATTTATATGCATTTAATTTTTAGGAGAACTATACACACACACACGCACACATACACACACACACACACACACACACACACACACACACACTCCACCTGAAGCTCTTGACGAGTCATTAACACTCCAAACAAATGAAATTTCTTCAATAAAAGGAATAAGCAGCAGTGGATGAATTAGCATGAGAAACATGATAAAAGTGCTCCGCCATTGTGTCCTTATCGCAGTCCCATAATGCACTGGGAGGCAGGGATTGGCCCTGGCGTTTGGACGTTCGACACTGAGCTTATCAGTGTCTGGGGCCCTCGCTCTAAACGTTCAATGACCACCATTGTTGTGAGATTTGGGGGGAAACAGAAGAGAGATTTTTGGGTCTTTAGAGACGCACAGTGGATTTGGTGAGCGGGCGAGAGACTTTGAAAATATATGGCTGAAAGAGAGAGAGAAAGGACAGAAGACTGATAAAACCGATAAAACAGAAAAAAGGACAGAGGGAAGACAAACAAATCAGCTGGTTGTCTAAATCCATATGTGTAGTACATCCGCGATCGTGTGTGAGAGTTTGTGTGTCATTTCCTCCCTCGTCATGCTCCATGTTTTTAAAAAAAAGAGAGAATCACCACAAGAAAGCTTTTTTTTGTTTGTTTTTGTCACTGTGAAATATGGATGTTTGCATTAAAGTCAGCAGCTAAAGATCCACAGACTGTGTGGATAAGGCTCAGGCCTGTGAGTCCATATAGTGTCTATATGTGTATGTGTGTGTGTGTGTGTGTGTGTGTGTGTGTGTGTGTGTGTGTGTGTGTGTGTGTGTGTGTGTGTGTGTGTGTGTGTGTGTGTGTGTGTGTGTGCATGTGTTCCCGTACACTTAAATGTAAATGGTAGGTTTAAATAGAACATGTTAAAATGTTCTTGTGTGTTTAGCCGTTCACCCTCATCTGATTACATGAAACTAAAGCTGTCGAGATCTTTCGATCCCTCTGTACAGATACCGTCACCTCCTAAAAACACACACACACACACACACACACACACACACACACACACACACACAAACTACAGCAGGGAATACATGGCATTTTGTGCATATGAAAGTTTAATGGTAGCTTTCTTTCTTCAGTCCGTCCATCACTTCCTCAAAAGTTTTTTTATTCAACGTCCCACAGGGATAAATTCTAATGCTTTTTGCAGATCCAATGACTTTTCATCAAAGACGCCGAGTCACACGCCTACAACTGTTTTTGTGTGGAGTTCAGCTTCGGTGAGCTTCGACCAACAAGTCCTCCACCCACCTCAACAGTCATACAAACCGTTCAACCCGACCTTCTGATACATCCCAGAGGAGCGTTTCCTGAGTTACCGGCGAATTTCCATCCACCTCCCTGCATAGCTGTCGTCGCCCCGTAGCTGTGTCACCCGACGTCCTCCCTTGCTCCTTGTCATGATTACTATGGCCACCAGAGGGCCCTGTCACCTGAGCGTAAACACGTAGTTTTGGGGCTTTTGCCGCGGACGACCGTTGCTTGTCGTTCAGCAATGAAAGGTTATTATGGGTCGTAATTAGCAGCCGCTGTTGGCACAGCTCCATCAGTACAACCAAGAGTCACGTCATTCTCACCACTCCAGCGCTCTCACTGTCTCCTCTGCCTCAGAAATGTAGCTGTCAACCACTAATTGTTTAATGTCGCTTTTAAGTTCCCGTGAAAAAGACTCCCAGCACGATGGAGGGGGTTCCTTGGTTTTGTCCGTAGGCATAAAACTCGCCAACACACTCGTCTAAAGTGTTTTTTTCGCCGTTCTAGTTATAACCTCTGCTGTCTAAAGCCTTCCGCGGCGTTCAGTCCTCTCCGTCACGTTGTTACTGCAGACGAGTCTGAACTAACCGCGACCCCCCCCCGACTCTCTCTTGGACTCGCCTGCTCTGTTTAGCCTGCGAACGTGTTGGGTTTATGGGAAACGGTGTTCATTAAAGGCCGCCAAAAAAAACCCCACAAATATTAAATAAACAGCGACATCAGATTGTTTTTCCAATCATTACCATCCCTTTTTTTAAAGATATGAAGCAAGCCGTACAGCTTTCTGTCAGGAAATGCTCTGTTCCAAAGCTGGATCTTTCGTTATTAGCGTAGGCACAAATGTTGTTGGGATTGTGAATGAGGTTTGTTTTTTTTTTCACTTCTGGAACTGAACCCAGAATTTGTTGGTTTCATTTTGGCTCTCTGCTCCTGCACAGATGTTTCATATTAAAAGCCTTCCAGGAGCTAAAAGGACATAATCCTTCACTTTCCCTGCTGCAATTTAATTTGAAACATCTGCAGGAAGTGTTGAGTTTCATTAATGGTAGTTGAACATGGAAAATGGGACACGGCGCTGCATATGTCGTGACGGCAGTTATTTCTTTGACTTATTTCCCTCCTGTGGTGACCAGTAGGAACTGGAACACGGTTAGCTGGTCTGTGGTGGGGCTTACAGTGGCCCGTTGTGGACAAAACACATACAGTCCCAAATTCAAAGCAAAGACAAGAGAGCAAGCCGATAAAAGCAGCACAGGTCGAACAGAAGAATTTGACCGTGGTTTTGCGTGTTTCTGTTTGTATAGCTTTTGTATGTGTGTGTGTGTGTGTGTGTGTGTGTGTGTGTGTGTGTGTGTGTGTGTGTGTGTGTGTGTGCGTGTGCGTGTGTGTGCATCCTCTGAGCCCCTGCATCTAGCTCTGGAAAGCCCTGTTTGCTGTCTGGCTGTAAATTTCCGCTGAGCCAACACACTGACATGAAACCCAGCAGACCGATTTAAGCCTAAGTGTGTGTGTGTGTGTTTGTGAATGTGTGTGTGTGTGTGTGTGTGTGTGTGTGTGTGTGTGTGTGTGTGTGTGTGTGTGTGTGTGTTAAAAATATACCTGTCCCACCCTCTCCACAGGCTTAAGTGTGTGATTTAGTGTTCGTGTGTGTTTGTGTGCGTGCGTGCGTTTCCGTCTTGTAACTCCATAAAGTACCCAGCATGCACCTCACCTACACTCATCACCCCAGAACCTGATTCCTGAGAGAGAGAGAGAGAGAGGGGGATCAGTTGTGGAAAAAAGTGAAAGAACAGATAGATGATGAACGGCAACACATGACACACACGCACCACCGTGGCGTCAGTTAGTGTATGTGTGTTTTGCTTTAACAAGTCAGCAAGTTGAAGGAGCTTTAGTGATTTGGAACATTGACAAAGAAGGTTTGTGTGTGTGTGTGTGTGTGTGTGTGTATTGATCTAGGTGAAGGATCTCTTACTCTCCGTTTGTTTCCCCCTCTCAGGGGGTTAAAACCACACACACACACACACACACACACACACACACACAACATGCATTCACACACTCAGAGGCTCTTCGGTGTCCAGTGATTTATGAGAGATTTGAAAAGGTCTGTTTATCCCTACACACACACACACACACGGCGTGAGATGTGGCTCCCACTGGTGACGCCCCACGCCAGTAGCACAGAGAGGCAGAGTGAAAGTGTGGTTCTGACTCTCCATGTGACTAATCACTGTTGGGCGGATGCATCAGTCGGTAAACAGGAAATTACCCGTTGACCATTCTGGTTGTAGACGCGTTTAACCAATGAGAGCACGAGTTAATAATCTGAATAAAATATGTATTAGGTCATTAGTTTAAAAACTCGTTATCCTTCCTTTGTGCCTCGTCCTACTGCTCATCTTCCTTCATATTCACCTCTCTCTCTCTCATCCAGGTGATGTGATTGCATTCAGTGTTCTGTGTTTTGTTGTGCCTAATAAATCACCATTTATCAGAGCCCGGCTGACATACACACACACACACACACACACACACACCCACGCACAAACTCAAACACACAGACACACAAACTCAAAGACACACACTGAGGCAAACAGTTCATAATGGACCGTTCATTTGTCATCCTCTGAGCTGTTGACAAGGAAAGTGTCTTGGATATGGGCACTGTGTGTGTGTGTGTGTGTGTGTGTGTGTGTGTGTGTGTGTGTGTGTGTGTGTGTGTGTGTGTGTGTGTGTGTGTGTGTGTTTTCATGCTTCTCCACTGACAATAGAGATTTGTCCCCGTTCATCTGACTGATAACACACTGTCAACTGGAGACTAGCTCTCTCCTACACACACACACACACACACACACACACACACACACATATATGATGTGCATGTTCGCAGACACATTAATTTTCATACCATTTTTATGCACTAACACACAATTTAGTAATAAGGCTCCTTTTGAGTGAGAGCAAGATTTTGGAAAATGAAAAAAAAAAATGCTGCAGATCGTTTGTCGTTAGAAAAGGACAAACTGGGACAGTTTTAGAAATCAACTGTCACCCGGGAGCTCGCAGTTCTGATATTTCAATCCAGTTCTCGCCTGATTTTACTTCTTAAAAAATCAACCGATAAATGTTGGTCATTCACTGACTGGGAAGTTAAAGGCTCCCACAGCACAACAGGAGGCGTCAGCGTCGTCCTGAGGGAAAAGCTCAACTTTCGGTTCGAGAAAACGCAGGGAAATATTCAGGTAAAATTCTAGGAAATATTCCGTTTCCCCTCCAGCTGATGTGGCATTTGGGACGTTATTTTTGTTTTCTTGTACTTTCTTATCATTTCTTTCTTATAATTCTGCTTCTGTATTAGTTTTGCATATAGCACATTTCCATTCTAAATTTCGATCTGTACTTTCGTTTCCTGCTGTGACACTTTTTTTCAACATTTTTGTCTGCATGGGATCAATAAACTTTATCTCACGTTAAGTGGATTTGTTCAGTTTCAGGCCTTGATCATTTCTGGGGAAAGGTTGAGTGTTTATATTCACATCCAGTTCAATCCTGACTTTGTGAATAGTAGTGTGACAACATCTCAAAGTCTACTTTCCAAGTCCACCTCGTTAGTTGATCCGTGACATTATGTTTTGTATTTTCTGGAGATGTTTGAGAGCGTTGCAGCTTAATTACCCTTTTCAGAAAACACAACTTTCAAGTGAAGAAAAAGAAGATTTCAGGAAGCATCGAAACGTTTTCATCGCTCATCGTTTAAAGAGAAAATGAAGTTTCTCTGCAGACTTCTTTGACACTTGAGCTCATGTCCGTCATTTCTCCTCGCTCCTCGCCTCTAACGGAGGCTGGCGCCCCATGAATTATTAACAGCAGAGTAATTATGCACTATCAAACTTGGAATATTACCCCACTTAACTAATGTTTAATGCTGTAATTAATTCTGAACCCTGCGAGCCAACATCAATTTATTTGATTAGTACTTTGCAAAGTCACACAGAGGTTTTTTACTGTTTTGAGGTGTGTGTGTGTGTGTGTGTGTGTGGCTTTAAAATGTTTCCATATTAATTAAAGTGTGATCCAGAGAGTGAGAGCGCGATAAATGGGAATTCAGTGCTTCAGTTTTCACGTCTTTTATTTGTTGTTTTGTTTTTCAGGACTTGATTGTTCCCTTCTCTAACTCTCAGATGTTACTCAGTCACGCCACAGTCAGAATGACACAGACATGAAGGTTGGACCTACTTCTTTAACTAATCAGAGGGGGTCAAGAGTTTTGTCAGATGATCCAGGTCCCCCTGCCCGGGGCCGGACACTCACTGGACCAGGCTTTTTGGTTTTGCTGAATAGGTGTTTTTCTATCGCTGAGGGGAATTTAATCTGATGTTTAAATGTTCATCTTATTGGCATCCTGAAAAGAGAGGGGGGGGGCTCACACAAGTGAGTGACTGAGTTTCGAGCGAGAATGAGGAGAGAACTGATGCGGATTTTTCACTTTGTTCAGTATCTGTGGTCGGCATTGAGTAACGGTTAGAGACGGCAGCCTGTAGCTGTTTTGAGCCCCGGGCTGGCAGGACAAACCTGGGTGGGTGGAAGTGGGAGAGCAGCACTTGTTTACCACTACTGATGTGCTCTTGAGCAAGACACTTGGAGCAGCTGGGGACTGGTTGTACTGGGCAGCTAGTTTATAACTGAGTGTGAAAATCCACTTATCCCCTTCAGTCTTATGGTCGTTGTGATCATTTTATAACACACAGTCCGACAGTAATGTCCTGTATATCAGATTGTTCCGGCTCTTCCTTGAGGGTTTCCAACGTTTACACTGAGGGAGATGTCCGAATCCAAGGCCTTCCTCAAAGTTCAACCAGACAAAGACCCTGGGATCTTCACTGGGACGACATTTAACCGCGATGCTTCACTTTGTAGAGTGGGTCAGACCTGGGTCTGTCTGAGAGGCAGCAAGCAGAGATTCATGTGTGAATATGAGATGAATGTGATGAGACACGGGTGGAACAAACGTTCAGAACGCCTTCACATCTCAGGGTTTCCCGAAGGAGATTGGTTCGTGGAGCTGATGGTTTTAACAACCACCTCAGCCAATAAATGCATGGATTATTTCCCTGATATTATGTAAAGAACCAGTCATTTCTTTAGTTTGCAGAGGTGCTCTTTGTGTCAAATAAGGTGGGAGGCCTCCTCTACAGCACGCAGCAGGAAACACTTCATTATCATCATCATATTAATAGATTATGGGGATGGCTGTAGTAGCAGCAGCGGTGGTGGTAGTTTTCCTAGTGTTTACTTGCCGTCATGCTGGTCTGTCGCGCCGCATCGGACTTTGCTTTCCGTTGATTGTCCTGTTTTTAAATAAAGGTCACACGCAGCTGAACAGTAGTAGTGACGTAACACTCACTCACTGCAGTAATTACAGCTGACAGCAGCCCCCTCCATCTCACACACACACACACACACACACACACACACTCGTCCTAAAATGTGGGAGACAGGAGACTGATAAGAGAGGAAGGACAGATAGAAACACACATGCCTAACATTTGGTTTCATTCAGAAAACACTCTCTCTCTCCGGTCGGTGGACATGGTTATCATCCTCATTCTTATTGTCTTTTGTCACTTGATGTCCTTGTCTTGGAGGACGAGTGAAGCGATAAAGCCAGCGTCTCTGCTGTGTTTTAATAAGTTTTATCTGAAGACTCTAAAAAGACAAACAACATGAAAAACCCAAACTGAGACTGGCAGGAGCTTTCAGTCATCAGGCCGCCAACACATCACTCGTCCAGTTGACAGAAATTGTCCTCAAAGTTACGTCTTTATCAGGTGTTTTCGGCCAAGGAAAGGCTGCGCACGAGGAAAGGCTCTTTAATTGTTAGCTGCTCCCCTTCAGAACGAGCTCCACCATTACCAGATGCTACAATGCATCGGTAATTAGAATCCAGTAGAGGAATATGTAGGAGTATAACCCTCTGAAAGAAAGTAATTCATAACTACTTTTGTGTGTGTAAAGCAATCTCCGCCGCCGAAGGTCCAGCCTGCCCAATACAAACACAATTGGCTCCACTGACGTGAGCCGGCGGGTTTGGATGGTTTTTTCGCTGTTGTTTTTTTGGTTAAAACAACAGTTGGAACATTAGCAGCGGTTCGGGCTAAACTTTGCCCAACCACTTACTGACCAATGTGGACTGAAAGTAATAGTTTGCTGGGGATTTTTTCTTTTTTTTCATCTCTCTTATCTGCCTCCAAATCAACTTTAATGTTAAGTGTGTAATTTGTCTCATAGTTTGTCCAGCACGGGGCTCAGTTTTTCCTTTCGCTCTCTAAATGGACTTAAAGAGGTGAATGCTTATGGTTGTGAAACAGTGTCACAATTGTGAAATCGACGATCTAGATTCCCAGCAGACTCAGAGCGGAATACATACAGTACTTGTCCTTGCAACGTTTGCCAGTATTTGTCATGGATTTCAATGCTGGGACCTTAGTTGCCTTCTCTCTCTTTGTATTCTGAATTTCATCTCACTCCTCTGTCTGCTGTCCCATAAAGACAAAAGACTCTGGGGAGAGAAACAAAAAACATTATAATGGTATTAAATCACTTGGCCAACCTCTGTGTAAAAGGCTGGAAGGATAACATGATGTATAGTGGTTGTGGTTGCCAAGGTTTCTGGCTGATTAAAAAACTCAGGTTGCCATACATCTTCAACACGTGTTTTGGTGGGAAAACAGACAGTGGCACAAACTGTGTGTTAAATCAGAGCCAAGTAAACATTTTGCACTTTGCCGTGGAGGCACCGACGCAGAAACAACCCATCAGATGTCAGTTTGTGTTCTCTCATATCGCAGGTTGGTGAACGTGAAGTATTGTCATGCTTCCTGCTTGAAATGGGCACTATGGAGACTTTAGCATCGATAGCGCTGTGTTTTGACTGTGGGCAGCGCCCCCAGCGGGTGAATCGTGGTCCTACTCGTCCAAATACACGGTACTGTAGCTCCATGAGCACACAGTGAGAGCTAAGAAGGAAAACGAAAATAAAAACAGTAATATCGTTTTACATCCCGACGAATTACAGCTCTATAGCCTGACCATAGTAACGGGTTTGGTTCAGCTTTGGTCCAGTGCTTACACTTAAACTGAAACTTTAATTTATCTCAGCACTGTGCTAACAAGTGGAACCTGTGCCATTAATCTGATTGAAAGCTGTGTTTCAACTCTACTGTAAACTTTAGCGTGGTGCGTACTAATCTAAAGTAATGTGCTACTTCCCAGCCTACTGTATGAAAATTCTTTTCGAGTGTTGTTGCAGTAACTATCTGAATGTCTAATTCCATCTCTGCATTGTTCCCTCTGTGTAATTAGCTCCACGAGTGACTTTATGTAAAATAGTTCTGCCAAGTTTTAATTGATTAAAAGTCAGCGTGTTATTCCGAGGAAGAACAATGTAGATCCAATTAGCACTGTAACGTGTAAACATGAACACTAACTCCCATGGTGCACCAGGGTCTGCGTGTGTGTGTGTGTGTGTGTGTGTACATGTGATTCAGTGATCAGTCTCATTTCTTAATCATCACTTTCTGCTCCAGATGAGACTTTATGAGGGGACTAAATTGCCTTAAAGGGATTTCTTATTAAAGAGATTACACCCGTGTAATCCCCTTTGTCCCAGTGGACCCCAAAAACCTGAACACACACACACACACACACACACCACCAGATTTGCATGTGGAAATAAATGTGCACAATGTTTTTGTTACGATACAATTGAAAACACACACGTTAAACGGAGATATCCAATATAACGCTGATGCCGTTGAAAATTGTGTGTGTACAAGCTCATTACACAAAAAGTAAAAGTGTTTGTTTGTATTTATAACCTTGAGATGAATCTGTTTGTTTATGGTGTGTGTGTGTGTGTGTGTGTGTGTGTGTTTTCTTTTGCAAGTATGACTATGTGGGTGTAGTGTGTGTATGTGCACGTGTGTAGCGTAACGCTGTGGTTTTGGCGGCGCTCCCTCGTCTCATCCCCAATTAACAGAAACAAATCCGCTTCTATCGTTGCTAATGAGAGTCTTTAAGGTGAAGGGACTCTGTATTTATTTAATAAGAAGAAGCTTATTTATCCCATTTCCATGAGAAAGAAAAACCTGCGCCGATTCACCACGGCTACTGAGGGATGGATTAGAGGAGGAGGAGGAGGAGGAGGAGGAGGGGGAAGAGGGGCTGGCGAGAAAGGATGAGGGAAAGGGGATAAGGAGTCAGAGGAGAAGACAACCTGGATGACTAGGTGGAGAAGGGGGAAGATGCATAGGGGACGAGGGTGACGAAAGGATGGATTAGAGGAGCAAGAGGAGGAGGAAGAAAGCTTTGAAGAGGAGGTGTAAGGCAAAGAAACTGTGAAGAAGTAAGGGTCAAAAAAGTGGACGAGAAGGTAAAGGTGGAAAAGGAAGGGATGAAGAGATGAGTTACAGTTAGCTAGGAGGAAGAGGAGCAGGTAGAGAAGGATGCGGCAGAAGATGACAAGGTTGAAAAAGAGGGAGGAGAAAGAAAAAGCAATAAAAGATGAAGCAGGAGGAGGAAGAAGGGGGAAGAGGAAAAGTTGGACAAGAAGATATGGAAAACAATGACATCCCAGCAGATTTGTAAGAGGTGTGGGAAGCAGAGGAAGGAGGAAGAAATGGGGGAGAAATGGGTGATGAAATAGTAGGAGAGGAGGAGGAGATCATAAGAGTGAAGATTAGTAGGAAGAGGATGAAGAACACTAAGTTGATAGGAGTAAGACTTAGAGTAGTCCAGAATAATAAGTAGAAAGTAAAAGATAGTTAAAGAAAGAGAAAAGCCCGGGAGTCATTCAGAGACGCTCTCATTCATTTTGAGCCCACCTTCCAGTAGGGGTTGGATCAACAGCCTTCTCTCTCCGGGTTTGCAGAGATGTTCATGTGCATATTGGCAGAAGCATAACTCCGGCCTAATTTGCAGAATTGGATACATTCTGTGGGGAATAGAAGGACACCCAGATTACACATCTTTATTGAAGTAACAAGGAAACGTTAGGGGGAAGTTTAAAATGTTCTAATCTGTGTTTTTTCTGCAGGTGGAGCTGACTGGCAGCAGTGTGTTTGACTATATCCACCCGGGCGATCACGTGGAGATGGCAGAGCAGCTTGGCATGAAGCTTCCTCCGGGCCGAGGGATGTCTCTGTCCCAGGGGACCGTCAACGAAGACGGCGCGTCCTCGGCTTCGTCGTCGTCGCACTCTGAGACTCCCGAACCAGGTAGGCAACGGGGAAAGGAGGCAAAAAGAGAGGGAAGCCGGCGGGAAATGTGTCTTTGCCCCGCAGGGCATTTTGAGCAAAGGCGAGGCCTGAAAGGTCTTTTCGTCATCATTTTTTTTCAAGACCCTCGAACCAAGAGGGGAAGTAACCAAAGGATGCATAGAGGGACAAGGGGACAAGGAGAAAGAGAAGGATAGATAGATTAAAAAGGACTTTGGGTTTTAAAGACTTGAGACTTGTCAAACTCATGTCTAGCTGAGGACCGGAAAATTGACTTGAACTTGACTGCCTCAGGACTTGAGATTTGACAGCAGCCACTTTCAAGTCTCAGGTTTGATCTGGTAGATTCAGAAAACAATAAAAACATATAAAATAGCAACAGGCACACCTTGAAGACACCTTGAATTTTAGAGTCACATGACTAACTTTGACAAAATCAAAACTGAATTGCAACTCAACTTTGAGTGAAACACCAACAACTCATGACTTCACTTGGACTTTAATCTTTTCACTCGTTGACTTGTTCTGCCCCAAAAGCATGCAGAGAGTCAGCAAACATCACATTTCTGACAACTGATACACCTGTACTTTCAATCGTCCTGACAAAAGCAGAAACATCCGAAGTGGAAACGACGTGATGTTAAAGGAAATAAAATTGTGCCTGAAGTTAAGGCACCGAATGAAACTGAAGTGGCGGGTGAAACAGAATTATTGAAAGGAGTGGAAAAGACATGTGAAAGCATTTGAATGAAGTGTATATAATAGAAAAAAGATGTCTGAAATAAGTTCACATGTTAACTGTAGTGCAAGTACTTAAAAGTAGTTGGAAAAAAATTGGGTATGAATAATAGAAAGAAAACAAAGAACTGAAGGTGTTTTTCTTTTAAAGGTGAAGACCTGAGGCCTGAAATGTCAGGTGAAGCGGAAACACTGAGAGGAGTTGAGGTGTCTGTCAAAGTGTAATCACTGGTAGCCAGTTAGAGAAACTCGATAAGAAATATAATAGATGACCTGTGCTTAAGCTAATAACACAAAAACAGTTATAATCTTTCCTGTCTTTGTGGAATACACTCAAACATTTTCGGTGTTGGTGGAAAAAGTCAGTGAACCCTTGGATTCAATAACTGGTCCAACCTCCTTTGGCAGCAGTAACGTAAACCAGAGCTTCCAGTAGCTGTTGATCAGACCTGCACAACGTTCAGGAGGAACTTTGGTCCAGTTGTCCTACAGAACTGCTTCACGCATTTTCTAAGGATGAGAGCAGCTTTCTGAGCTCATTCCACAGCATCTCTGTTAGGTTAAGGTCTGGGCTCCGACTGGACCACTCCAGGAGGTAGACTTGCTTTCTGTAGAAGATGTACTTCAGTGTTTAGGGTTCTTGTCCTGCTACATCACCCAGCCTCTGCTGAGTTTCAGTTGGCAGAGGGCCTCCCTGACGTTATCCCGTCGAACACCTTGACGAACACCAGAGGCAGCAAAGCCCCAAATCATGACGCGTCCTCCGCCGTACTTCACCGCTGGGATGATGTTTTCATGTTTAAACACCAGACGCCGTGATGCGTGTTCTTCCCAAACAGTTCAACCTTAGTTTCATCAGTCCACAGACCATCTCCTCACTAGTGTCGTGGACAGTCAAGCTGCTCCCTGCTCCATGATCTGTGTATGGTGGACTCATGTTAACCAGCTCCAGTGATTCCTTTAGCTGTTGCTCTCGGGTTTTTATTTACCTCACTGATCATTCTGCATCATACCTTGGAGACGTCTTAGCTGAGCGCACACTTCTAGGGAAAGCAGCCACAGAACTACTTGTACTTGGTTAAATTATATTTTTATGCTTTGGCAACATTGTTTTTTTTGAAACGTTCATGCCAATAAAGCACCTTTGAATTTGGATTTGAACTAACTCATCTCTATGTGTAGACAGTTTGTCAGACTGTGAACCGATGAGTATCTAAACTCTCTGAGACGACTCTGTAAACCTTTGAAGCATTATGGAAACCAATACTTCAACATCAGCACCTTATCGTAAGCCTTCTGAGATCTTTTTTGTGAGGACTGGTTCACATCAGCAGATGCTTCTCGTGAATAACAAACTCAAAATGTTGGAGTGTTTTTTTGGGTCACTGTAGCTCTAAACCCGCGCCTCCAATCTGGTTTCATTGACTGGACTCCAGGTTAGTTAACTCCTGACTCCAATTACACTCAAACCTACACTGTGAATGTTGGAGCCATGCATTCAATGTGGACAAGAGCAACATAGAGATTTTGTGTGTTATTAGTTAAAATAGATAGTGTTTGTTAATAATTACACCTTAAATGAAGATCGAAATGAAGGCAAATTCATACATAAATGTAGCGATTCCAAAGGGTTCCCTTACTTTTTCTTGCCACTGTAGCTTAGCATAAAGACTGGACGTGGTACACTTATATTTTTGTATAGATGAAACAAATGAGATTGAATGCGGTAATCAGTGGGCTTCAGAGGTGTTGGTTGGCGGCTTTTGTTGTTTGTTTGTTTGTTTTTTTGCCGTCTTTGTGCTAAGCAAACTTAACTGCCTGCTGGCTGTAGTTTCATATTTAATGCACTGATACGAGGGCGGTATTTATCTTTTCATCTAAGCATTGACAGAAACATTATTGAGTGTATTTTCCGAAATGTTCACTATTCCTTCAAATTATTCCACATTAATTTAGATGTTTACGGTCTCATCTGTTTCTCTAGCTTCCTTCCACCCTCTAACCTTGATGCCCTCTTCCCTCACTTGTTCCCAAATATCCCAGCGCTGCCCACTGTAAGTTGGAATATAATTAGTGCGCCACATTGAAAAGCCGTCACTGCTGTAAACTGGGAAAGGACACATATTGGGATTCTTTGCCTTGCCTCTTCGGTCGCTCCATCCTCTCCTACACCACGTTCAAGACTTTTTACCTTCCAAATGCTTTTCATTGTGCTTCTCTCCTTCTCTCTCTCTCTCTCTCTCCCTCTTTCTCTCTCTCTCATGCTGTTGATAATTTAAGTATTAGGGGAAAATCCATTTATAAATTAAACAAAATGACTTGATATCCATCGAGTCCCTTAGTTCATCAGCCTGTTCAAACAAGGAGGGGAAGATTGGCTTTGCAGCCGCCAGAGTCTTTGGAGACAGTGCGGTAATTAGATCTGCCGCGGATTTATTCTTGGCTGATTGGTGCTGGTGATGGGTGTGGGGGGGGGGGGCTTTAAATTAATTGGAGTTCCACATTTCGGGTTTTTGTTCTTTTTTTTTTTTTCTTTGACTTTCTGCAAACCTCTAACCGAGCCTCCCCATGCACCAAACTGGAGAGAGAAATTGGAAAGAGAGACGGAGGACATATATGTGGTTGTCGGTGTCAATTTGCCTGGAGAGAAAGAAAAGAAGATCTGAAACAAGGACGGGTGTTTCCCAATGCTAATTTGACCTAAAGATAGAAAGATATGAAGACGCTGCGGGAGAAAAAAGAGGGAATGTCTCAGTGATTCCCAAAGTTAATTTGACCAGAGAGAGAAAAAGATGAGGGGGGGGGGGCAAAGGTGTTTGTTCTCCCATGTTAATTTGCTTGGAAAGAGAGAGATGGAAGGAAAGAGAGAGAAAGAGAGGCGAGGGATGTAGGGACATGTTTGAATGTGCATGAGTGCTTAGCAATGTTAATTTCTCCAAAGAAAAAGAGAGAGAAGGGAGGGAGAGGTTTCAGGCGGACATGTATGAATGTTAAGAAGTGATCCCCAATGATAATGTGACCAGAGAGAGAGGAAGAGGGGGGATTAGGATTCATGTATGTGTTCTTTAATGTTAATTTGTCTGGAGAAAGACAGGAGGAATAAAAAGAGAGAGATTGAGGAGGGGCCAGCAGGGCTCGCATGAATTTGTATGAGTGTTTCCAAGGAGGAGGTGGGGCATACATCAGGTGTCCTGGGTAGTAGGCCTGTTCATTTCTCCCTCGGACAATCAGTGTGTTTACACGCACTGTAGTAACCTGCTCACTGTTAATCCACATATACGGTGTGGTCCAAAAGTCAGACTGTTGGACCTCACTGTATATGTGGATGCTGCACATACAGCAGATCAGGAACTAGATTTCTCCTCTATCCCCGACTTATTTTGGAAGGACGGCTCTCTGATTTGAACCGTACAGTAGTAGAAGACGCAGCTCCAAGGCTTCTGTGTCGGAGCAGACCGGCAGCACAGTGAGAGGACAGGCAGACGGCCACAACGGAGCTCCGCTTGAATTTAACAAAGACCCAAACGCTCAGCCGTGGAAACCAACCTAATTTAGACTTCTACTGGCTACTTTTGGGTTTGGGTGGACATGTTTTAAAAACAAAGACACATCTCTCTGAGTAATGATCTCTCTTTCATCCACTCTGCTATTTTCCCTGTCTGCAGTTCTGTGTCCTGCACATGGCGCACCTTGAAAAAGCTGATCAGAAACCTGGTTACGCGTATACAGGGCAGAGAAGTCGGCGTTCTCCGGGGGAAGTCTTCCTGGGGGAAAACAAGTTTCTCTCATCCCTTACCCCGATTGCAGAAAGCAAGTTTCTCGTTCACATGACAGTTATTGAATCAGCTTACAGGAGAAGGCCCACTGTAACCCGGCGGTGTGAGGTGGCTGAGTGTTTAAAGACTTAGATGGACTCGATGACACGATCCTTTTTAATACAATGAGATACTGGGGAACCACTGTTGCCACGGTGCAAGGGGTGCTCAGTTGATTTTATCGGGTGTTTATAATAGTAAAAGGCTTTCCGTTTAATAAATGGAAAAGGGCTGCACCGGTAGAGGTAGGTTACTTCAGGTAATACCGAGATAATGAAATATAATCGCAGATGTCCAGTGAGTCATAGATCAATGAGTCTGAAGGTTAATGACATGTTAAAACACTGCACAGCAGCTTATAAAATGTAGGAAGGATTTTACTGCTCCAGCAAGTTTTCACAGTGACAATCATTTTATCTTTGATCATAATGCTCATGAGGTAAACAGTACAATTATGGCGATCACGTCACAAAGTAATCTGCCAGGTGTGCTTGCCCATATTTGATTGACCATCACAGTGCTTTGTCGAATGATGTTGCACCGAGTTGCAGCTAAAGTAGAACCAGGCTCAACACCAGATGTTTGATGACCCTCGGGCTTTATCTACTTTTTATTTCTTTGCTAGAGATTTCTGCATCAGCCCCCATGCTGCAGAAAAACAGGGACTTCATAAAAATTAACGAGGGAGTTAGGGTTTTGTTTTTTTTTGTTTTTTTTTATATGCAAGATGTCAGTCTGAACACTTACCCTTACCCTTATCCTCAAGCCATAGCATCTCCATTAGCAGCGTCACCACAGCATGTTTCGGTGATGATGTTTTTCCTGTTTGAACATCTGCGAACCTCAAGCCTTGTATCTTAGGTCGTCCCACGAGATCCAGGAATTTGTCTGAAAGTTTGTGGAAAAAACATTGAGACACTGTCTCTCATGAAAAACTGTCCAGTTAGCTACGTGATGCTCCTGTGTAGTCACGTGTGACCTGATAAAGCCGCTTCAGTAGCTACCAACTTCCGGTTAAAGTCAGTCTCCACTTGAGTTACGTCTTCCCTATGAGCGCTCATAGGTTCCTAAATTCGTTGGAACTCATTTTTTGCTGTCTCATCATCGTGCGTTGTTGTGCATCTGTGTGTCAGGATTTGACAACGTCGCGTTTCATGCAGTTTCATAACATTTGCTCCCGGGATTAGCACCCCCCCGCCACCTTACACTGAACGCTTGTTCTGTCTGTACAGCATGTCCAGTGTGAGCAGTATAGCGCTGTACATTTGCTAATGTGGGCTATGAGGGTCCACTTCCCTCCATGGTTCCAACAGTGAACTAGCACTACTAAAGTTGTCTTACTGTAAGGGTTCTATGGGAGCTTTTGTGTGAAATACTTTTTCCTGTGAGTATATATTTTTATCTTTAACATTACATTCACGGCAGCCTCCATTCCAGTCGGTGAGTAATGCATTTCCAGACGCTTTCATCTTTAATTTTCATTCCGGTCGATACCTGGCGAATGCCGTGCCTGCTAACAGCCAGTTGAGCTTTTCCTATATCTTCTCCTCCTTGATGTGTCTTTGTTTCTTTCGCCCTCCCTCACCAGCGTTCCTTCGTTCATCACCTGGCTCTTCTTTCATGCACCGGGCAGTATCCCTTCGCGCGCTGCTGACTTTGTTTCTCTGCGAAGTTTCACAGTCTGGGCACCACTGAGTCCTTCCATATGCCATCAATTTATCGTGGGGTGTTTTCATGGCTGGCTGGTAGTGTTTTTCAACCTGTTAACTTTACCTCGAGGAAGAGAAGGAAAGAGAGGCTGGGTAAAGACGTAAGTAGTCTCTGCTGGATTGGCGTGTATGATTTCTGAAAAACGAAACAAAAAAACCAAAGTCAATTCTTAGCCAGAGAGTCTGCGGAGGAAAAACCAACGTATTCACCAAAAAAGATGTTAGTGCTGGACAATTTAGCAGGACCTGGGATAACATTAAGTAATGACAGATTTTACTTAATTATTCCTGCAATATCCCATGGTGACATCTAAGTTTAGGCATCTAACATTTCTGTGGTAAAGTTAGCAACATGGTTGTCTGTCTTTTCTGTTTTTTAAAGTCAGGGCATGGAGTCCAGCCTCTGGTTTAGGTGCTTGAACTACTGAATATTGCGTTATACTGACTGGTGTCTCTATATTTTGTCCATAACATTTACAGTATGTCAACGAGGGAAAGATAAATACAAGAAAAACCTCTCGGAACACGATACAGTTTAAGAGCACCACAAACAAATCCTCCAAAAACGACCACACAGTTGAATCAGCACCTCTCTAAAACGGTTTTAACACAAACTGAACATTATAACCTTCGTGGAGGTTAGACTGTATTAGTTTTAGCAAGGTGTGAGTGAATATATAAAAATGACCAAATAGTATAAAGATAAACCCACCTGTTGATCATTTATCCAGTCACACCAAACAACAGAAAACTTCTCCATAAAAGCTTCATGTAGCTTACTTGCTGTGCCGCCTGCTGCTTTTGAGAGCTGGAGCCTTTTTGACTCTGACTGACGGTTCTTTAAAGCCGACTACAGGGGTTTTGGGCCCATTAATCCCCCGATTCACCCGTGTTGACCGCGTCTCCCCGACCATTTTCTCATCCAGACTCGTTTAGCCTTCTGCTTTCATTTTTTCTCATTGCAGTGTTACATTACTAACGCTACAGCAACTTGTTGCGCCACAGTCCCTATTTTGTTGACATCTGCTTCCCCATCACGTTCACGTGAGACGGTTTACCGTAAAAATATTGTATTTAAATGATATCGCTATGCAACACATAATGGTAGATTTATGCTTTATCGTTTCACTTTTACTCGAGAAGAGCCTTTGGGGATGAAGTTGAAATGAGGAGGCTGTCATTGAGGGGACCGTCTCGGAAAGATGCGTGAATGCTCCCGAGTTGGGTAACGGAAGGTTTTCCCGTTTGAGACGTTGTGTGCAGCAGTACCCAATGATATTCTAACTTTGGTACTTTTGGTTTTTGAAAGGAGATTTAAAAAGTCACAACACTCCAAACTCTTCCAACAATGACTGTCACTCGTACAACAGCACTAGTGCTATCACTCGACTGCTTCAGCACGTCGAGGACTCCGAAGCTTGACGCACTCGCCGAGCCGAGTCAGAGTCGCTGAACTATAATTTGACAGTCACCGTTCAGGGGGCGGCTTTAGCTAATGGCTGACGGATTTTCAGCTGGCCTCAACTCCCTACAGCTCTTTGTCCTGTTCGACGAACCCCACCCCCCAGAGCGAAACAAGCACAAAGTTGCTTCATTCCCATGTAAAGTTCAGCTGGCAGCTCCATCGTAATATATCAAACAGCCGACCCCATCGTTTTAATTACAGTCACGCTCATAAAGTATTGAAATTGGAGTTAAAATATGAGATGACCTTGGAGGAGAGAGATCTTCCTTTGAAGCCTGGCAGTGCATTCAACACCCTCTTGCAGTTAAAGAGAGTCATCTTTAAAAGCACATGACGCAATTTGACTAATATCATTCAAACTGAGGCTGAGAAGCTGCACGTCTCTAACTGTCCTGAAGGGTGAGTGGCTGAAAATTATTACTCATAAGTGTAATTCAGAATCTGACTGAGCGGAGGGAAAACTCTCCCTGCAGCTCTCGTCTTCTCTCACTTCATCAGTTGAGGGTCATTGGAACATTTCTAATGTATCTGATGTCTGCTGGCTGTTGACTTTGACTTTTGACCTCCTAACTGGAGGTGACTTGTAAATACTGATGATGAAGCAACTGAAGATGGTTTCACGTTTGAGCTAATATTATAATTAAGCTGAAAACTCTTGTCAGCTACAGTTTCTGAAAAGCGATTTTGTTGCAATGTGGCTCCCAAAACATTTTTGGGACAAAACTCCTTCAAAACCCATCATACTGGAGGTTTTGTAGGGTTTTAGCCATTATCTGCAAATCCTTAAATTGGTAATTAAGGTATTTTGACAACAAGCACAACTTTGCATGTCAGTTAATCACACACAACCAAGTGGGTAGTTAAATCCCTTGTTTTTCTGTCGCCTCTTTCAAACCAAAAGCATAACTTTGTGAGATGGAAGGAAAATCATTCAGAGTTGTGATGTTTTTCTCCTAAATTTTGCTGTCAGATATTAACTACAGCCAAAGAAACCTACGTCCGTTTTTTAGGTTTAACACGATTGAGGGGCAAGGCAATGGCAGGGGTTGGTCATTGTTTCTAAATACACTTAGTCCGAATCGTATTTAGTGAACTGTCGTCATGGTAGAGGCATCGATACAGGCTGAGGTTACGTAACAACAAAAGTCATGAGAAAAATGTGAATAACGGGAACAGGAAATGGTTTTCTTTCACTCACATACAACAAAGATACAGAGTCATGTTAAGCTAATTTGACATCATGATCTGACCCCGAACCAACTGCCAATCACCCAAACTCAGCATCCTCTTGCGACCTTGCCAATATTGGCGAGACTGTGTCGGACTTCCTTTTCCAACCTCATGTATTTTTTACCTTTGTCGCATCAGAATTTTGCTTTGGACCCGGTGTGACCAGGGCGTTTACATCAATATCCCAACTTCAGATCGTGGATAATCCATCTCTGTTGATGTTTAGTCAACTTTTGTCCAAGACGTGTCGTCATGTAAATCAGTTGCAAAATATTTCGAAACCTTTTTTCATGAAAACATATACTGCACAGTACAACACAAAAACATGCCCAATGCAAAGCTGTTACTAAGCCAACATCTCATTTGATTTTCATCTCTTTTTTTAATTATTGGCGTGTTCAAATGTCTCTAATATTTTGTATTGGGGAGTCAGTCACTGAACAACTTCAAAAATTCAACACTCAATCTATGTTTGCTTGTTTTGAATGCAGCTCATCAGCACGGTGCTTTTCCCATAAGTTTTTGAACGACAGAGGCTCCATAAATGCATTAGCATAAGAATTCAGTGCTTTTTTGCATTTAGACGTTTGCTGTTCAGCAACTGAGTCTAAAATCTTTGATGTCAAAGGGATTTTTGAACTCACCAAGAGGGCGTGATTTCAAAAACCTTCCATCCTCAAAACCGCATGACCACACAATGATGACATCTTTGACAGAAAAACAACAGCGGAAATTTCCTTTGTCCCTCATTTTCTAAACCCAAGCTCTGTTCTTTGCTGCTCTAATGATGTGTTTTGCCTTCAGGCTTCAATACATTCAAGATTTCTTTTCCTCAACACTCATGTTCAGAACACCACAGAGTAAAGGTCATACGTGTTCACATTTACAACCCACCCTCCCGGTATAAGCACTGAATTGACGAGGACGGTCTCCGTGTTTCTTTCTTTTCCTTTCCAACTTTTCTCAAGTTAAACTTTGGTTATGACGATTGACTTTTGGGAAAACGCGGTACCTGCAATGTTTTGCTGTCTGCACTTAACTTCATTCACATTCACACCATCATACAGAAAAGCCTGCATTTAATTGAGTATTTGTTTCAATTTTCTATCGTCAGAGGGCAGAATTAGCTAGAAAAACACCCAAAATTCAAAGTCCTTCTGGAAGTAACAGTAATTCTGTCCTCCAGGAAAACACCATAAGTTCTCCATTATTAGCTCCTTGCGGTCTAATTGTCCGCGGCGTTGCCTTATTTCAACATCATAAGTCTTTGATTATTGTTGCTAATTACGCTATTAGCACAATGGAGGGGAATAATTCGTCATAATTGCTCACATTTATCATAATTACCCAAGTTTACAGTCACCTACGTTTAATGTCATTTAGAGCGGCCATCGGCAGCGGCTGCTGCCCAAGGACAAATTCGCTGAGTGTGTGTGTGTGTGTGTGTGTGTGTCCGTGGTGAAGTGTGTTTGTATTTGCATTTGAAATGTCACTTGCACTCCACGCCAGGAGGCAAAGGTCAGACACTCACGCACACACACACACACACACACACACATAAACAAACACACACACACACACACACACACCAATCTCTTGTAGTACATGCTCCAGTCTCTCTTCACCTTTCGTTCTGTTTGCCTCGATTCTTAGTAAATACAGTTTTAAATGGACTGGTACCTGGCTGCTTTTGCTGAAAGCTGGAAATCTTTACACGAGCTAAAAACAAACATTTCGGCTTTAAACCTCCTTTACTGTGAAATACTTTGCGCGCTGTTTCATATAGCACAGTATAGCTAACTGTAGCAAACGACCGATTTAAGATTTTCAAAGACTTTCAAGATGACCCATGCTGTGTGAGTGCTTTCAGATCCGACAGCCGTCAACGGGATGACATTGTCGGTGTAGTTACTTGTTGCCCACCAACCTCACTTACGTGATTGCGGCTTGCGTGCAGAACCGGCGGGTGCTTCACCAAACTTGAAACATCAGCTCCTTGTCGATTGACTGGCTCATTGGGTCTGGCGTCCCACTGACCAATCAGTTTCTCTTCTGCCTCATTACGAGAACACACCAATAATCAGATAGGCAAACATTTTTTTAAGCACTCCCTCGGCTCACAGAACAGATATGCTTCAGTTTTAAAGGTAAACTAAGTCCATCAGAACCACGCCGACTCTGAGACACGTGCGTCAGATGCGAGTCACCTCGGGACCACCCTGTTTTTTACGTTCTGAGTCGCTTTTTATTTTTCTCTGGTGCGCGATAGCTGTTTCAATTACACAAATCTCCTTCTGTCTATATTTTGTAAACCTGTTGACAGCATCTGCAATGACTCAATGCTCCCAGTGCCACTATGAGTTTTCCAGTTTCACTGTAAGCAAGGTGGGGAAATTAAAAACGATGAACTGCCAAAGAAAGGCAGTGTGGATTTCTTCCTGTATAATCCTCATGCAGATCTATCTTTCTTTGTCCTATCAGTCTGCCTGTCGAAGACAGCTTGACCTGCCGCTGTCCTCTCAGCTCCGGCTGGTTCTGATGACAGAGACGACAGGACAGAGTCGGTGCGAACTGAACAGACTTGCAGCGTGTCGCTGATTTCTTGCTTTTAATGGGGATTCCCGTTAAGAACCGTCACATTCAGCCTTTCTGCTTTCCTTCCTGCACAGTCCACAGCGCCCACTGCAGTGTCGGAGGGCAGTGGCAGCTCCTGGACGTACGCGAGTGTACGTTATTGTACACTTTACTTTCTGCTGACGGAGCGCAAACAACCGCGTGGGACATTTCACATGGGTCACTGCACAGACCTCGCTTGAGCCCTTACGCTTCCAAAACACAGTAAAGCCGCATTCCTTCTGCCAGAGAGGAATCACACTCACGAAACAGTCGGCTGTGTCGCTGTGGTGAGGGACAGTAAGGTGATATGAATCACTTAACACACGGAGACTCGCTTTACAGCTACAGCCTCGTCTGAAATGAGTATTTTCTCTCACAGGCTCCAAATGCTGAGACATAAAGCGGTTCTGCCTTTTTGTCAGACCTGCTAAATGATTTCCATACAGCAGATCCTCTAAACTCCACACTCACTGGGAGAATTAGTCACAATGGATTTAGTAAAAGCCCTCAGATTAATTAAATCAGTGTCATGAGTGTTTTTTAAAGAAAAGCAATAAAAACCACTTGAGGCATAAAAAGAACTTTTCAGAGCTTGAGGATTATTACTAAAGCAAAATTATCCGTTTGGTTAAGTTTTATTAAACCGCCGCCCGCTCGCCGGCGCTCTAAATGGAATCTTTAGAGTACACAATAGCCAATCACTGGCTATTATTATTAGAGGTTTCTAATTAGGCATCTTAACGAGGACGGGGCTGTTTACAATGGGAGCCAGAGCTGCTCAGATAACGACAGCAGAGGACAGGGCGGCTCCGGACGACAAATAAAGCGCTCCTCTCCACTATCTGTCTAGCACAGCAGCGATAACGCGGGAACTTCTCAAGGTCCAAGAACCAACTTTTAATTTGTGGAACAGCAGCGTGTGTGTGTGCTCACTCAAACAGGTTTAAAGAGGAAGATAGCGTGTTAGGCATGATGAAGAGGTGTGTGTGTGTGTGTGTGTGTGTGTGTGTGTGTCCGTCCTGGTGCTGTTCAATGTAGTGTGTGTGTTTAAGTTTGGGCATGACCCTGGAATAAAAAGAGGGAAGGAAAGACAAAGAATAATATTAGAGGAGGAGGGAAGTACAAGGAGAGAGCGAAAAAGTAGACAGAGAGGAAAGAAAGGAAGGAAGGGAGGTAGGGCTGAGGCTTGAAGTAAAGAGGGAGAAAGAAAAACAGAAAGGAAGGAAAGTAAAGGAAGAAAGAAAGAAGCTGAAAAAGGTGGAAAGGAAAGAAGTAAACACTGGGATTTCAAGTAAAGATGATGAAGGGAGGAAGTAAAGAAAGAAACAATGAAAGGAAAGGAGTTAAGTTTCAAGTGAAGAAGATGAAAGAAAGAAAGTCAGAGAGGAGGAATGATGGTGAAGGACAGAAAAAAACAGAGAGGGAAAGATGTCAAGACAAGATGAGGGAAAGATTGAAAGTGAGAAATGAAGGAAAGAATGATGGACAGCTCCATCGGAATGGAGGGAGCGGGAAAAAAAGACAAAGAGGAACAGAGACTAATGGAGCATGAATGTCCTCAGGGCTGAACCGCTGCTGGCAAACAGCAGGGCAGGACCAGGTCAAAGGTCACAGCTTCACACAGGCTGGGTGGGGTCACGTACACATACGCACCTGTAAATACACACACACACACACACACACACACACTCTGTAGTTTATTTTGACTCAGCCCCACACACACCTTACTGCTGCTCCAAATACTCAACGGTATCAACAGCACCAAATGTGGATTAATCCACCGCTGAAAATAGTCCCCAGCACATGCGCTAGTCCCTCCTGTTTGTTTGATAAAAGCTGTTTTAGGGAATTACTGAGCCTTTTAAAAAAAAAAAGAAATTCAGATTCACGTCTTCAGTAGGAACCATTTCACTAAAGAAGCTAAACTCCTTAATTGTTGTCTGAATACAAGCAGGTGTACGAGAACTTCTAAAATTAGCATCATATAGAGGAAAGTAGTTCAACAGCCGGCCAAGGTCATGACCAACCACAGATCACGTTTCATGTTTGTATCTTGATCAGAAGTGGCAGCAGAACTTCCCCAAACCCTCCGGAGGAGTAGTTGTCATGTGAAACAACACGTGTGCATCTGTTCCGTCTGATCAGAGACGATAATTTGTGGTTTGTGTTGATCGGAAGCCGGAGCAGCTCTTCACAGACGTGTTTGTAAAACCAGTTAGCAGCTCGATGAACACGGCCGCCACGTGTATTCCTCCTCACGCCTTCCTCTGATTACGGATGCTAATCTGCTCAGTCCATCCATCTGTCCCTCTCTCTGCCGCCGCCTGGATTCAATTACACCAAGCTCGCGCCTCCTCTCTCATCCTCTCCCGCTCTGTTTCTTCTTCTTCTTCTTTTTCCTCTTCCTCTTCTGTTTTTTTTTTTTTTCATGCCTCCCTCCCTCATTTGGTCGTCTTTTATCTGGGGACACCGCTGTCTGTTGGCCAAACACAGACGGAACGACGAGGAGGAGAGAGCGAGAAATTTAAAAAGAGGAAATAAAGACAGGAGGAGTCGGAGACACAAAGGAACAAAGAGAGAGTTAGTTATGGAGATGAAAAGATAAAATCAACAAAGAGCGCTTAACGCACAGAGCGGCTGAGAGACGCAGCCTCCTGTAATGTTTGAGTCAAAACAGACACAGCGCGGAGGGAGCGTTGCAGTGTGATGAATTCGCTGTTTGTCCTGTCGCTGAGGTGCTTTCAGTGTAAATGCCACGGCAGAAGCTGCCGGACGCTACGTTCAGGCGTCCGTCCTCTCTCCGGGAAATCTGATATTTGTTATATTTGTAGTGTTTGTTTTTGTTTGTTTTTTTTTGTTTTTTCCTCAAACATCACACAGACAGAGCTGTGGATTTACCTGTTTCACATCTGCAAATATGCCTTTTGGCTGGGGAATCTGTGTGTGTGTGTGTGTGTGTGTGTGTGTGTGTGTGTGTGTGTGTGTGTGTGCGTGCGTGCGTGCGTGCGTGCGTGCGTGTGTGTGTGTGCCAATATAGGTCTCTTTAGTTTTGTAATTTCTCGTTGTACTTTTATTTAACATTTCCTATGTTTGGCCTCTTGTGGTATTTGTTTTCTTCCTTATATCATCATTTAACTTTTTGAATTCTTAATGTCCTTGTCCTCATTCTTTCTTCTTTTTCATTCCCCTTTTTTATTGGACTATTTGACTACTTTCACTATTTGTTTCTCATTTTGTATTTTTTTTAACATCACATTAATGTCTCTCTCTCTATCTCACACACACTCACACACACTTTGCTGTTTCCATTGTGTATTCAATCACGTAAAAACATCCAGTTGGAAGGTTTAACATGCAGATGCTGCCCAGCGACTTGTCCTTTTTTGCGGCAGCGGGATTTCACAACTCAGGAAATCATTTCCTTCATTTCACTGAGATGAAGTTAAACAGAATTGGCCCAGTGTTACAAGCTGCAAGCCACAAGGTGATCCGTGTTCTGACTTTCTGGATGAGACACTGAGCCAGGACCAACTTTTTAACTTTCTTCCCTCCTTTTTCTCTTTGCCCTTCTCACTTTGTTCTTGTTTTCTCTCTTTCCATTTCTACAACTCCCTCTGTCGCTCTTTCTTCAATCACGTCTCTCTCTCTCGCTCTCTGGAAGTAATTATGCAGCTTGCAGATACAGACAATTACTTATTATCTCTCTGTTTTGTGTGTGTGTCTGTTCCTTCATGACCTCTGACCTCGTTCAAAAACAAAGTTGAACTATCGGTCTCGCCGTCCATATCAGAGGAAACAAGTGGTCTTTTCATTTACGCTCCTCCTCACGCTCTCCGTCCTCTCTTCCTCTCATCTTTTCTACACTTCGCGGCCAAAAGTATATGGACACCTGAATATTCGCCATCTGTGATGATGTAACATGTGATTCAGACACCATGTTCATTAAGGTCCCAATTCCATCCCGAAGGTGTCCGACGGGGTTGGGGTCAGCTTTTGTTTCCACTGTTCTCCCCCCATTTTGGAGACGATTTCCGGCAACCGAACTGTCAGCAGGTGACACTCAATGCAGGTTCCACGTTCTCATCACTCTACTACTGCATCTATGTTGAGCAGGACAACCGATCCTTTAAAAAAGGACAAACCAACATGGTCAGGCCCTCACTTGTATTTGGGGGGGGGGCCAGGAGATTTCTCAGAGTCTGGCAGAAATGGGGATGCGACACAAAGCCACACTGTGCAGACAGTTTTTGAAGGATGAGGTTACAGTAAAAGACTTGAAGCAAACCAGAAAAACACGAAGCGCTTGGATGTGCTGGACTGTAACCTGCAATTTCAATCTCCTACTTCACCTACCTACCAAAAAGTAACCAAAAAAATGTTATGTGTCATCATGTTAATTGGTCCTTTTTAAGGGTGGATGTCCGAACCTATTTCATGAGACGGGTGCGTAGGAAAGGGATTCGTGGATCCAAATTAGCAAACAAAATCCTGCTATACTTTTCCTTTTTGCCTGATGAAGGTCTAGCACCGCAACGCTGCAAATAAATTCATCATTGCAAGTTAGACAGCGTGCGGGACGCTACGAAGGGAGGATATCTGAAACACCTCAGTTATAAACAGGGAGGAACCTAATTCCAGGGCTAATTTACCAAAACAGGGAAAGCGGCAGCCGCACCACAGCCTCGGACCACCGAGAGCCCCAAAGGCCCTGGGTTCACTGTCTGTTCATTGTTTGATTTTATTACATTAACCACAAATTTGTTTCTGAATTTGCACCACAGAAGTAATATATTCGGGGCCTAGGTTATTACGTAATCCTGTAGTCCTGTCCGGTAGAAGGTCCTTGTGCTGAATCTAATTGTAAGACGTTGTTAAAGAATATCAACCAAGAGCGCAACATGGGTTGGTTGCTGGTTCCTGGGCGTGTTGCACAGGGATACTGTCAGGTCGAAACAGGAACGAGACAAACATCAAGTGGTGACAGGAAGTTGGGAGCAAACTACTGTCTAAAATATCGCATCAAGGTTTCCCCTCACTGGAACTAAGGGTCCCAAACCAGGGGAAACAGACCCAGAACAAAATTACATGGAAATAGGTGTCCACATACCTTTGGCCGTAGAGTATCCCTCCCTTCCTTCCTTCTATAACTTCCCCTGCTCCATTCCTACCCCCATCCTTTGTTTTAATGTCTTTCTCTCTTTCACTCGTCCGCCTTCTTTTCATAGGCAGATCCATTCCCAGAAGAGGAAGAGGAGAAGCTAAAGACAGATTAGAAAAGCCTTAAAGTCTCGACACAGGGAGATCACCGAGGGGGGGGGGGTGTCTCTGTGGAGGAGAGACAGGAAGAAAAGGCTCGAAAGAAAGACAAAGCCGGGTTCACGGCGTCTCCAGACTATTAGAGCGCTGTTTGGTTTGAGCTCATTGTTCTGATGATGAGACTGTCAAAATAAAAGTCTTTTTTATCACTGCAGAGAGGAGGAGGAGTAGAAAGAAGAGGTGATGATGAATAAGAAGAGAGGAGGTGAGGAAGACGTGGAGGAGGAGTGGTTTTACCTTTCTTTACCTTTGGTTCCCAGGCTTTTGCATTGTGGGAAAAAGCTTTGAGGAAATCTACCATCAAACATATACACACACACACGCACACACGCACACACGCACACACACACACACACACACACACACACACACACACACACACACACACACACACACACACACACACTTCACTCTGTACCTTCAAAGCTGTGTGAAAAAGTACAAGTGATCTGAGTGTGTGTGTGTGTGTGTGTGTGTGTGTGTGTAATGAAACCTCACTAAACCCAAACTCTTTTATTTTTAAATTTGACTTAAATTGGATGTTTTATTTTGTCAGGTTGTGCCGCATAGAGACTCTTCATCTCCTCCTCCTCCTTCTCCACAGAATCATCTTCCCCTTCCTCTCTTGTTCTTCTTTTCAACCTTTTCTTTCTCTCCTTCGTCCTCCTTCTTTCTTTTTTGTCCACCTGTTAATCGTCTGCCTCCTTCTCCTCCTCCTCACTTCTTCACACCTCCTCCTTTTCCCATCCCCTCCCTCTCCTATTTTCTCTTCATCGTCCTTTCTCCTCCTCTCTTCCTCTTCCTCCTCCTTTCCTTCATCTGTTCCTTCTCCTCTCTCTCTCCTCCCCTCCTGTCCCTCATTCCCTGTCCTCTCTTATTCTCCTCTTCTCTTTCCATCTTCCTCTTCCCTTTTCTTCCTTCTCCATTTTCTCTCAATGTTTCTTCTTCTTTCCCTTTTCCTCTTTCTTTCTTCTTCTTCTCTTCCTTTTATCTCCTCTTTGTCTCCTCTCCTTCCTGTTTTTTTCTACACTCCTTTCCCTGTTCCTCCTCTTCCTCTCCATCTTTCTCCGCCCTCTTTCCCCCCACTCTCCTCCTTCTATCTGCCTTCCTTCCTCCCTCATGCACCTCCTTCTTTTCCTCCTCCTCTCGCTCTTCCTTCTGTCGGTACCTGCCGTCCTCCTCCTCCTCATCATCGTCCTTGTTCCTTTCTCCACCCTTTTCCTTCCTCTCTTCCTCCTCGTCCCTGTTTTCTTTCTTTTCTTTGTATTTTGTCTTTTCTGTCATCCATCTGCCTTACCTGTATTCCCCTTGCTTCGTCTTTCCTTCTCCTCCTTCTCTTTTTTCTTCCTCCTCCTCTTTTCTGTCCTTTTTTCTTGCCTTTGTTTGTCTTCTCCTCTCTGCATCTACATCCTTTTTCCACTCCCCTCCCTGCATCCTTTTTTTCTCTTTCCTGCTTCTCCTTTTCCTACCTTTACCTCCTGTCCTCTACCTTCTCCTGTTCCTCCTTCTTTTTGTCCACCTCTTCTTTCTACTCCTGCTTCTACCCTTTCCTTTTTCCCCTGCCTTCCTCCTTATCCTTCTTCTCCTCTTGCGACTGCTCTTTTTCATCTTCTTCCTCCCCTCCCCCCTTTTTCTCCCCACCTGTACTTCCCCCTCCTCCACCTTCAGTAAACCGAAAAATTATCACTTGGGCTTTTCTTCCTGACACAATTTGTCAAATCCTCCCTGATAGGAAACACATTCTATTCATAAGGCGAGTCTCGCTTCCTCCCCCTCCTCCCCCTCCTCCCTGTCCCTCCTCCCCCCCGACCGTGGCAATTCAATTACAGCCGTGCAGGCGATAGTGAGAAGAGTGGAGAGGCAGGAATATGACAGGACAGTTACAGAGTGTTTACACAATTAAACTTTCACTGACAATGCTCTTTCTCTGTGATGAATGCCTCGCACGCCTGCAGCTCGTGTTTGTCTGCAAACAGTAAATTTAGGTTATTTCTTTATATATATACATATATGTGTGTGTGTGTGTGTGTGTGTGTGTGTGTATATACATACATTGTATATAGATATATATTTATGTGTGTATATATATATAGATATATAGATATATACGTGTGTGGGTGTGTGTGTGTGACTGTGTGAGTTAGCTATGGCACATTTGTCATGCTTCCCTCTTGCCTGCCACCTCTACTGATCTCCCTTGGCTCCTGCTGTTGCATTGTGGGTAAGCAGGGGAGGCAGGAGGAAGTGGCGGAAAAGAGAGAGAAAAGGAGAACAAGAGGAGGGAGGTGGAGAAATGATCATAAAAGCGGAAGACAGATGAGACACTTTGTGTTGCAGCAGTGGAACGATGCGGTTAAAGGAATAGCTCAACACTTTTTCTGGAATACACTTATTACCAGTATTGTTTTCACCTTGAGTGTATGTGTGTGTGTGTGTGTGTGTGTATGTGTGTATGTGTGTGTGTGTGTGTGTGTGTGTGTGTGTGTGTGTGTGTGTGTGTGTGTGTGTGTGTGTCATCGTGACAAAGTGTGGTCCTGAAGACACCCACCGTACAGGTGTGTAGCTGAGATCAAAATGAAGGCCTGGTTTGAAGACAGGTCTGGTCCGAGCCGTGACGACTTGAGAACTCACGGGCCCGAGCGTCAACACGTTGACGGGCGCCGCGGCTGCTGCGATCCCGTCGCGGGATGGTCTCTCGTTGGCGTTCCTCTCCGACAGACATCAATTCCATGTCTGCGCTCTCAGTACCGGGCAGGACTCATAGAGACTGGTAGCTGGGGGAAAGAGCCGGCCTGGCTCCGTCCAGCCTTCAAAAACAGACCTAACAGCACCTCTCAAGATCACTGCATGACATGTTGGGCTTAATTAGTTTGACCTGTACACACGAAGAAATGCAGAAATGTCGATTTGGCATTTCAGGGGAAGTCGCTCTTTAATAGGAGAGAAGTGACATCAGGTGTCAGCTTCTTAACAACTGACTTCTCTACTTGGAAGGCCTCAATATGAGATAATACATATATATATATAATTTTTTTTTTTTTCCTGAGGGTCATGTTACATCCGAGTCTAAACGTTTACGTTTTCCCAACAGCAGACGCTCTTTGAGCGGAGAGAGAGCCGGACCCTGTGTCACAGAGTGAGCCCGTGACATTTGGGTTGTTTGTTTTTGCAACCTTTGTAAAGCCTGTTTGTGGCGTGTCTTTAAAAGTTCGTCAGACCTGAAAGTGTTTAGGGTTTTTTTTAGTGCGGTTTAACCGACAGGAGTTTCAGACGGCTTGTGCCACGTGTTTCGCTGCCACAGGAAAAAAAAGAAATTCTCGATGAGTCAAAAACGTTGCTGATGTCTTTACTGCGACTACTAAACTAGTTCTTAACAGAATGACTATGGGATGTAGTTCTGTGTTGTTTTTATCTGTGCGTTTATTGAGCAGATATTTATTACCTCTGCCGCGGAGGTTGTGTTTTTACCCGTGTCTGTTTGGTGGTTTGTCTGGTTGTTCATTTACCAGCAGGATCACGCAGAAACTACTGAACCGGTTTGCACCGAACCTGGTGGAGGGATGGGACATTTCGGGGCAGATCCGGATCATTTGCTGTGAATTTGATTTTCTTTCTCTGAAGTCTGGTGCATGTTGTTTGACAGCGGCCTTGGCAGAAGTACGCGTTCCACCGAGTGCCCTTCTAGTTAATACTGGTTCTTTTTGAAGACCTGAATGTATTGTGGCATTGCACGTTGTACGGTAAATAGTGGTGCGGGGACAGGAAACGAGGGGGGGGACAGTTATGACGGAAGAAGAATGCGTAGCAAGATTCCGACCGGGGGCGTTGAGCTGCACGGTTGGCACTTTAAACCCCGCGGCCAGCAGGACGCCCCGGTGCTTTTCTCGTAAGTCTTCTTCTAGAAGCAGGTGTCGCGAAAGAAGGGGTCGTGTCACAACGTCGTCAGGGTCATTTTATATTCACGTCCGGTATCTCGATCGACCTGAGGCCCGTCGCGTTACGCCGGTTCCACTTCCCTGCTCCACCTCATCTCCGACTAGCTTCCCCCCATTTTTTTTTTTTTTCGTTCCTTATCTGCTGTGTTACGTCCGACTCGTTAAGCCGGTCATATCTGAATCTTCCCTCCTCGCCCTCGGTCTGTGGCGGCGCCGTCTCGTCGCGGCGGCGGCAGCGACTGGTGGAGGTTGCGGCGACCTTGCTGTAGCTCGCTTTGTCTCGCCGCCGCCACGTTAGCTAGTTATCAGTCGGACACAACGGGCTCCCTGAACCAGGCAGCGCTATTAGACTGTCTGACAATGATACACCGTCCCGCCGAGACTTGACACAAACACACACACACACACACACACACACTCGCACATGTGGAAGGAAACCCTGGGTACTCTGGGTATTGTCCAAAGATCACAGGCGTAGGTGAGTTGTTCTTTTTAATTAATCATTTGTCCTTCAAACGAGGGAAAGTTTTTCGTGCCGTAGATAATTAGGTCCCAGAGTCGAGCAGCGGCGGAGCCGGCAGCCACCTGCTGCCTTTGTAGCGCTAATCTTTGTCTTGTAGGAGCGTCGTCCCTGAAGACGCCAAGGCAACACACACCGAACGAGCAGAATGAGAAAACACCTCTGAATCCCCACACGGTCCTCCTCCTCCTCCTCCTCCTCCTCCCTTCTTCTTCTTCTTTACTTCTTACATTCCCTCTCCTCCTCCTCCTCCTCCTGTTTTCATTCCCTCTACTCCTTCTCTCCTCACTTCATTTACTGAAGAAATTGTTCCCCCCTCTCCTCCTTCTCCTCCTTTTTCTTCTGTTCATCTCCTTTTCCTTCCTCTCGCTCCCTCTGCTCCTCCTCCTCTTCCTTTTATGCCTCTGCACCAGCGAAGCTTTACGTTCTTGGGTTGTCCATCCATCGGTCTCCTTCTTGTGAACACGATATCTCAGGGAATTTTTCTTCAAATCTGGACGTTCACTTGGACTCGGGGACGAACCGATTACAATCTGATGGTCAAAGGTCAAAGGTCAAGGTCGCTGCGACCTCACAAAACACACGAGTTTTGGCCGTAACGCAAGAATTCTTACGCTAATTATGACAAACACTGACAGAAATGTCTAATAGGGTGCAGTGATGAAGTGATGACATTTTCTATCAGAAAAGGTCAAAGGTCGACTTCACTGTGACGTCTTGATGTCCTGCAGCCAGACCCGTATTTGGAGCCTTGGCTACAACCTCGTGTTCCATCAGGATCGGCTTGACGGGCCGAGCATGTGGACACACACAAGGAACCTGACTCTGTTTGTTGTTTCTCAAGTCAAATCAACTTTATTTATACATCCCTGCATCACAAAGTCAGAAATACACTTTTATTAAACTCCTTCAGAGTCTTGACTACAGGTCTGACCAGAGTCTGGACAGACGGGGATGTAAACTGGAACTGGACCGCGAGGCAGTGATTCTAGTCTTCCCCACTCTTTCTCTTTGTTCTCCTCCTCCTCCTTTTTTCTGTTTCTTTTATTTTGCTACTTCTTCATATTTTTTCCTACTTTTCTTCGTTTCACTCCTTCTGCTCCTCTTTCCCTCTTTTTCTTCCCTTTATCTTCTTCTGTGCATCATCTTTTTTCCTGCTCCTCCTCTCCTCCTCTTCTAAATCTGTTTGTCTTTCTCCTACTACCCTGCTTTTCCTCCTCCTCTTTCTCCTCCCCTTTTCCTTCCACTTCCTCTTTTTCTTTTCCTCCTCTCGCCCACTCTGTTCCTCCTCCTCCACCCCCTCCTTCTCTTCTTCTTTTCTGTTCATCATCTTAGTCTTCCTCATGTTTTCTCCGCTACCACTCCTCCTTTACATCCTCCTCTTTCTCTTCCTGTCCTATTGCCTTCGCTCCCACTGCTACTCCTCTACTTCCTCTTCCTCTTTTGTTTTTCCTGTCACTCCTTCTGCCTCTTGTTGTTCTTCTCTTCCTCTCAACCTTCACTCCTTGTCCTCCTCTTGCTCACACTTATCACCCTTTTCCTCACCCCTCTTTCCTTCTGTCCTTCCTTTTCTACTTCTATTTTTCCTCTTTCCTTCCTCTCACTCCCTTTGCTTCTCCTCCTCTTGTTTTCCTCGTTTCTCTTCTGTTCCTTTTCTTTTTCCTTCTCTCTCCCTTTTCTCCTCCTCCTCCTGCATCCGTTCTCTCTTTATTCATGCAGAAATTGTTTAATTGTAAATGAACACACGCTCACTGTGAGTGTGTGTGCGTGTGTGTGTGTGTGTCTGTGTGTATGAAAATGAGAGGGGAATCTGGGTGTGTATGACAATGAAAGTGATATCTTGTCTGTGTGTGTGTGTGTGTGTGTGTGTGTGTGTGTGTGTGTGTGTTTCTGTGGGGAAACTAATCCCATTAATTCAAAGTGAATAACAAAGAGAGAAAGAGGGTCCAGCTCCCCTGTCATTCGTCCGTCCTCCCTCTCTTCTGTTTCCTCTCTCCCTCCATCATCATTATTCTTCCGTCAGACCGGCGGCTGATTTCCTGGAGGACTGGGAGAGAACCGACCGACTGACGGAGGGATGGAGGGATGGAGGAGGGAGAGAGAAAAGGAGGAGGAGGAGACGAAGATTTTGAGCTCCTCCTGGGAAGCCTTGTGTTGTTTCCTTCACCTCTTGTTTTCCTCCTTTTCCTCCTTGGCCACTCGCTTCCTCTTTCCTTCCCTCTGACTGTCACGCTTCCATTCATCTTTTTTCCTTTTGCTCCTTCCTTCTGTTTCTCTCTCTACCTCTTTCTTCCCCGCTTCCATTTCCATCTTCCCGTTTATATTCCCTTGTTTTTCTCCCTCTCTCTTTTTTATCTTTTTTCGTCTGTTGTTTCTTTCTCTCCCCCTTTCATTTATACTTTTGTTCTCCTCCTTGTCCTCTTTTTCTTGCATTTTCTTTTCATTTGTTTTCTCCCTTTCTCTTTCTTTTTCACTGTTTTCTCCATCTTGCTCATTTGCCTCTTTGTCCTCCTCTTTCTTTACTCTGTCCTCCTGTTCTTCCTCCTTTCATTCTATCTCTCGGTCCCTCTCTACTTTTCGCTCTTTTCTCTCTTCTGGTGTCCATCTCTTTTTTTCACTTCATCTCTTTCCCTCTTTCCTTTTATCTGTCTCTTTCCTGCATTCATGTTTGTTGTCTCTCCTCTTTCGTTCCTCTCTCCTCCCCTGTATTCCCTCCACTCTCCCCCCATTTTCTTCTTCTCCTCTCTTTCTCGCTCTCTCTCCCTTTCTGTCTCTCTCTCTCTTCAAGGACATTTATATTATAAAGGATGAATTTGCATATTAATTCATTTCTTTCAATTTTCTCAGATTAGACGTTGTCAACACGTATCAGCGCTGATCAAACCACCACGTCCACCAGAGACTGTTGTGTGTGTTCTTGCTGCGTGTGTGCTGCGTCTTGTCCCTGTGTGTGTGTGTGTGTGTTATGGGAGAGGAAAAAAAAAAAAGAGTTGTAAAGGAGGGAAAGCAACCAGCTTCACAATGTTCATAAACACAAAAACACACACGCGCTGGCACTGCGGTGAGCAGGAACTACACGCGCGGCGTGCACACAAACACACACGCACACAAAAATGTATTAAAAGACGAATGAGACTATGCTCATTCGAAAAAGTGCAGTATGTGTAATTAGTTCAAATGCCTTAAACGCGACTTTTCATTTACCTCTGGAGGCTTTGATTTACGGCTGTTGTCCGTCTGAAACAGAGGTGGAAATACTGTTACATTATTCAAGCCTGTTTCCTAGAAGTGAAGTTTATATTTCACTAAATGCTTTTGCCAAATAGATTCCTGGGGAAACATAACTGACGTGTTGATTATGTGCAGCGGTAACATTTTTTTTCCACGGACGACGGGAGACTGTCCTCTCACGAAAAACCCAGAGCATCGGGCCGCTTTTGTTCACGTTCAAGAGACAAAGCTCCCCCGAACTGAAACGAAACCCAAACCGCGGCACCGTCGCATCATGAGACGGACTTAAGCGTGCACCCCACCCACGCTGCCGGGATGGGGGGTGGGTGTACAGAGCCCGAGGCCCTGACACCAGACACCGCGGTTTTCGTCCCCGGTCTCGTGTCGCGCTGAGGTTTGGTAAAGGTTAGGGAGAGAATGCGCTGCCGGTGAAATGTCCTGAAAGTGAACACGTCGTCTCTCATGTTCCGAGTTATCGTTAGACCACCATAAGACCATCTCTCCTCAACCGCAGCCGAGCTCTGTGAGTGTTTAGATTAGACCGTAAAAACATGAAAGACGCTTTATGGGCTACAAATCACGTAACGAGGAAGGAAACACATGACATACGTAGCCATTCGACATTTTGTGTACGTTCTGTAAAAGCATTTCGCGAGTTGGCACAAAAATGTAACGTTTCCTTGCTGTGTTGAGCCGGTGGCACGATTCCTTCAAAACGTTGTTGCTGTTGCAAATGAGTAGCATAAAAGCCTAAATTTCTTTTTATTAGCAATGCAAAACCGCGTAGAGAGGAGGTCAGTAGGGGTCAAAACAAGTAGGACTTTGACTTTGTTTGCATCCTGTTTCGTACCAAATACTAGTTCCCCTCATGTGATATTGTAGCTTTATATACAGTCTGTGTGTGTGTGTGTTCTTTTTTTTAATGTTTGATTTTGTTTCAGTTTGACCTAAAAATAAAGTGGTTTAGAACATGTGGATAAACTGTTCCAACTCCCCAGTGTGTGTGTGATGAGACGGGGCGTTCCCAGCTGTCTGTCCTCCCATCACTCCCTCTGATGGATGGGGAAGTTATGAATATGCAGCTGATTTCTGGGAGCCGACGGCAGCTGACAAATGGATCGTCTCACCTTCAGTAACCGCTGCCGCTTCCTGACTTTGGGGGGCTGGGGGGGTGAAAAATGTGCTCGCCGTGTCGGATTTTGTGTTTTGAAGAGCGAGACTGTCACAGACGGGTTAAAAAGCAATAATCTGATTGACTGTTTTGTCTTGATTTGATTTGGGGGATATCTTTAAGGATGCAGAGTTTTATTTTGACAGTCATGACATAAGAAGATTACAGCTTTCAAACATGTTGAGTAATTCTCCTTAACAAACCTTTAATTTGTGCCTGAACATCCCGTTAGCCTGGTCTTTCTCCCCTGATGTGTTTTGACAGTTCACCATTTCATTGTCACGAGCCGCTTCCAGGTAATTGACAGTTTGACAGCAGCTGCGATTGGCCGACTGGTCCAGCTGACACAGTGAATGTATTTATTGGTTCGAGACCAAATAAAATCATTCCCCTCATGTTTCGGCCTGAAACACACCTTTCTCCACTGTTACCCGGTTCATGTTTACGTCAGCGCGGCCTCCTGACTCTCTGAGGACCGTCTTCGGAGGAGCGCTCCAGCCGTGCGTAAGTCAGAAAAACATCCCTGGAGAAAACCATTACAAGGAAAATATGACTGTCCTGATTCCTGACAGGCTGAGAGATGTGTGTGTGTCTTCCCTTATATTCTGTAAAGACAGAAGCCCTTCTCTCTACCTCTCACTGAAGGCCTTCTGAGGCTCTGTTCAACACTGCGGGACGGTGATTGTTATTTTTCCAACATGAGACTAATGAACCCTTTTCTGATTGTTCTTTTTTTCCGGATGACATTCTCACACTCCCTGACGGAGAAGCTTCCTTAATGTGACCCGGGCTTCTGCGGTTCTCCGCCATTTATTGCTCAAACTGGAACTTTTTCGTTTACGCTGCCGCCCGATTGAAACATGTGTGCAACACAGCAGTAGTTGAGTCAGTTTTGTGTCTCATTGAATTCTCATTCAGTGCTCATGTTCATAACCGCTGGTCTAAGTATCAGTATAAGATTCTAAAACCTGAATTTGGTATCCGAGGAGCAACCGTTTGGGATATGAATAATGTACTTTAAATGTTGATTTATTGTTTTAGAATATAAAATAATAACATTTACAAAATCTCTCCAATCATTTGGTTGAATAAAAAAGCATTGTTTTCCGGAACCAATGAAACGGTCTCCGGTAAGTTGAAAATACCCAGTCGGAAGCTCAGAGACTCAGTAGCGACTTTGTGCGGATGTCTTCATGTTTTTGTGTTTTTCTGTGTCTTTCGTGTCTCAGTGGAGTCCAGCAGTCCCAGTCTCCTGGCCCCCGATAACTCTCTGGAACGGTCCTTCTTCATCCGGATGAAGTCAACGCTCACGAAGAGAGGAGTGCACATCAAGTCCTCAGGATATAAGGTCAGGCTGTTGTCCGGGAAACCCGCCGTATGAAATGCAACACACGCACCGCCCTAACACCCTACTCCAGGAAGTTAAAACACACCGAGATCAGTAACCTCGGTTACCTGGGGGGTGAAATGGGCCGGTTAGTACTTGTCACTGAGGTCACAGCTCCATCCAAGGGGCTGATAAAAAACAACCGAGCGCTACGGGATGATGTGTATCACGTGGGAACTGATATTGGACAGTGCTAACAGCTGCGTCACTGGCATCCTCTGCATAACTTGTGCTATGTAGTTTTCCACCGGTGACCAGACTGACAACCCTCCCGATCACGGTGAAGGGTGTTAAACCGTGGACGTGATGGCCACTGTCGTCGGTACGTTGGCGTTAGCTGTCAGGCGTCAGCCGGTTCTCGGCTGCTTCCCCGTATCAGCTGAGGTTGAACCTCTAAGCTGCTCTTCAGTGATACACACAGACACTGCTTCTTTGTTTCTGCTGTGCCATGTGTCACTGCGGGGATGTAAATCCGTAGTTGCAGACCTGACCACGCACGCACACACACACACACACACACACACACACACACACACACACACACACACACACACACACACACACACACACACAAGAGCAGTGTTAACATGCTAAACCTGCTGACTGTCCCTTCACATTCTCGGAAGACAGGATTAGGTGATCTGACCGGCATCAGCTGTGTGTGTGTGTGTGTGTGTGTGTGTGTGTGTGTGTGTGTGTGTGTGTGTGTGTGCTCATGATAGTCTTTGTGATAGACTGTGACTGACCCATGGAATCTCTAGTTTCTGAGTTTTTTTAGATCAGTCGTTTTCGTGTTTTCAGTTTCAGTTTCTTTAAGTATTTTATTATTATTACAGTTTTCTCTCAGTGTTTTTGCTGGGTCTTTTTTGTATAATACAAAACATTCTGTTCAACAATTAATGTGGGGTGTAACATACATTAATTAGTACTTCATGAATTGGCCTGTTTTAATTTTATAAAAGATAATAATAATAATAATACATTTTATTTACCCTTATCTGATCTAGAAACCCAGGAACTCCACTTCCTGTAGATGTTTCTCATCAAAAGCTTCGGGAAGTGTTGATGGTCACTGGCGAAATTAAAATCAATCAAAACCACAAACAAACAGAACCGGACGTGATATTGAATTTACCAAGGCAACAGGTAAACGCGGAGGAAGTAAAGCAGCAAATGCAAACGGCAGCAGGCTTCTCACTGAAGAACGAGCAAATATATTTAGAAGACAGAAGAAACTAGGAACAAAGATCTGTTTCTCACACAAGCTTGTTGCAAAGGAAGACTCGCTTTCCTCTGCAGTACAGAGGAATATTCGAGGCTCAAAGCTACGAGCCGCCAGCGTCTCACTCCCCGTTCCATGAGCCCAGTTGTTTTTTTCTTTTTTTAGTCTATCTCTATTTACATTTTGGAAAATTAAATGTTCAGAATTAGCTATTATAAGTTTCACAGTCATCGGTAGCTTCCTTTTTCTGCGATTTCTTTTTAGATTTATGGGCGTTTATTTGCAGTGGACGTAGGACGTGATTGCATTCTCCTATAAAGATTTGTGTATCATTTCTATGTGCTCAGGTTTGACCCGATTATGACATTGAAGTGATGCCTGACGTCTGAGTCTGAGATGGTTTTGGTTCCAAAATGTGAGATTTGGGTAATGATATGTGCTTACGCAAAAAAAGAAATTAGTTCATTCAGCTGTAATGTGAGACTGGAGCAGCTCTCAGCCCCTTTCATTTTCTCAGAGAGGCTCCCAGAGGAAAAAGGGCCGGCGACTCCTGTCGTGGCCTCGTATCTTATCATAAGCGCATCCTTTCGAGTCATGTCAGGTCATGTCATCATTTTGTGTCTCCGCCTATCACGTCACGTCATTTTTGTTTCACGCTGTGTCCTGTCATTTACTTCTAATTTCACGTCGTATGATTTTTATTTATAGCTTTCAAACTTAAGCTTGCTTCCTTCTACAGGTTTTGTTCGGTTTTACTTTACTTTTTTGTTCCGAACGGTTTTCACATCAGTTCTCTATTAGTTCCAACAACCTTGGTTTGATCTTCGCCGTGTGTAGAGGAATTCTTGCGTCTTGTGCGTGAGGAAATTGTGTACGTGTACAGTAAGTGTCTGACTTGTGTGCGTGTGTGAGGGGAGCGTGCGCGCGTCTATATACAGATTTCCATCCCATAGGTGTAACATCAGGCCTCTAAGCTCTGTGACCGTCTCACTGCTCGCAGATCGAGAGGAGGGATTAAAGAGAATTCTCCAGGCTGCCTTCCGTGTGTGTGTGTGTGTGTGTGTGTGTGTGTGTGTGTGTGTGTGTGTGTGTGTGTGTGTGTGCGCGTGTGCGCGCGCCCCGGGGAGGGGGGGTGGCTCTCACGGTTTATCCTGGACTAACACACTCGATTCTCCTCAAGGATGACAGCAGACAGCAGCGGAAAGTCTTCAAGCTGCTGTAATTTTGCTGTCAAAGAGGAGAGAGTTAAGACGAGGAAAATGGATTCACTGATTTGTTCACTCTTTGATTGTTCGTTGATTAATGTGTGAATGTAATTGTGCAGTATTTTTAAAGCAAAGACGTAGAAGTTTCACTAAAAAGAAAGAAATGAGAAGATTGATTCCTAAATATAACAACAGAAGTTCTTTTACTTTGTCATTTAAAAGAAAAGTCACTTCCTCTTTTCCTACAGTGGAGACAGACAACTGAATCATCAATGAAGTTTGATGTTTTATTCTCGTACCGTCTAGGGACTCTCTCTCTCTGTGTGTGTGTGTGTGTGTGTGTGTGTGTGTGTGTGTGTGTGTGTGTGTGTGTGTGTGTGTGTGTGTGTGTGTGTGTGTGTGTGTGTGAGCGGTATACCTTGTTCCACCTGGCAGACTCAGATCACTTGCAAATCACAGTGGAGACAGACAAACACATAAATATTCACAGAGGCATGCATATATTACTACACATGTTTGCACCCGCTGACACACACACATCACTGCAACACTAATGCGCTCACACACACACACACGTAATGCAGCGTAACAGTCGGGAGTCAGAAAGCTGTTGGGTTGCAGCAGAAGCCTGGAGATGGCAGAAGGGGCTCCAGTCCCCAGGCAGCCTGCTCCTCCTCCATCACCTACCGTGGAGGCACCTTTGAGCAAGGCACCTAGACGTGCTTGGTAGCAGCTCCAGTGCCCTGTCTCTCCGGAAGGTGGTAAAGAGAGATCTATTTGTGTGTCCAAGCTCTGTGACTTGGTGCAGTCTTGTCTCCTGGACGCTACGCTAAGACATTTCCAAACCGAGGGAAACAAAACGTCCCCTGAATCGACATTTTACCGACATCATGAGGAAATGTCCATAGATGCATCTTCAAATTAGCAAAAATGTTCGCTGACGACATATTTCATTCGCTTTCCTATTCGCTATCCACTCGTAGCAGCTGGAGCATAGCGAACTTTATTTTTACGATCAGCAGTGAGACACAGGACGTGTTTACGTCATCGACATTTAACTGAAACCAGGATAGTTCACAAACATCAACTAGGAGATTTGATACTGCAGTACACTAACCTTAACTGAGGTGCTTTCTTTGTCTATTCCTAACCACATGTGGGCCACAGGACCGGACCCCCCGTCTCCGGTGTCGGAGTCCATCATCCACCCCGGCCACTTCCTTTAGGGAGTTAATGTGCAATGCAAGGATGGAACGCTTCCTTCACTGGGACACAAATCGATGCACCGAACTTAATCCAGACAGCAATTGCGCTTCCCTCACGACGCTCCGGGCAACGCGGACAGGGAGCATACGTATCAGCAGAATGTCTAAGGGACGGGGTCGCAAAGTGACCACTACAAGCCAATGACATGCGAGCTTGCCAAGCTAGCTGGCCCGCCACCGGTTGGCTATCTACACCTTAGCAAGCTAGCTAGGCTGGTTGCGAACGGGACAACACGTCAAAACGGTTGATTGAAGGGGATGCACTGCATCTGTACCATCAACATCTGTCTCGTGACTGCTCACACGCCTCGCTGCATCTCTGGAGCGGTTTATACTCCGGCGCGCTTCGCTAAAATCAGTTGCAGTCACACAGCCGAAGTGATAGCGTCCTTCATTTTGCGTATTTGCCGCGCGGACTGACCCTGGCGCTGAAAGCAAACGCTCGGATCCTGGCAAACTGCACTGAAATGAATGGACGGGTCTGGGTTTCAGCTCCGTTGGGCCAGTGCAGGGACGGGTCTGGGACGCGTTGGTCCTACCTCTTTTGACTCTATCTTTCTCTGACTGGCGCGGAGCCGGACTTTTCCTCCTCTCTTCTTCTCTTTCCTCTCTGACGCTCGTCCTGTATCTGTACGTGACACGTGAAGACAGACAGGAAGAAGCGACACGGCGTTTAAAGAGACAAGCAAACGTTTCCCCGGCAGAGCAGCAGCCAATTAACATTTCTCACAGCTGCGTTGTGTCCGACAGACTTTTGAAGCTTCGCATGAGTTTTAAGGCCCTGAATCATTACTCACTTCGCTCTCCCTGTCTGTCAGCCCCTCTGTTTCCACCTCTCTCGTCTTTCTCTCTCACTCTCTCCATCCCAAGGGTCCACTCAGGAAAAAACAACTACAAAGAGAGGGGGGTAAAATCCCCTAAAGGTAGCCCTGAATCACACCTTATCTGTGGCTGTCTTCTGCTTCCAAATTGAATCTGTGATAGTTGCGACCTCTTTCAGGATATACGCTATTTCAAAGTGGATTCTTATCTTCACTTGCATATAAAATATATAGAGCTAAGTATGGAAAATGAGAGCGTAACATAAAGGCTGTGGTCCGTTTCAGAGCATTTACAAGCGCTGAATAATCACAAATCAGGTTTATTGCTCGAACCACAACAAACTGTGCTCTGTGATTTCCTGCTGGAGGTGACGTTAAACAGAAAGAAAACACAGAATAACAGCGTGCAGAGGTAAACATGAGGTGAAACAGCAGAAGTATGGCAATGCGCACGCATGTACACTTCACACACGGGTCGGTTCGGGCTTGAGTTTTGTTTACTTGCAAAGGTTAAAATCCAACAAATGAGAAATAACAAGAAGATGATATGATATAAGTCAAGTTCAAGAGTAAAGCTGTTCTTAAATATGCCCCGTAGAACTATTGTGGACTGTGAACTGGTGCATGACTGAAAGTGTCTCCCCAGTGCATCGTGCAGAATGTTGCTTCTCGAGCACCTGTCCCTGACCTCTGGTGCTACTCTCCATCCAGACCACCCACACTGCCCTCTGACCTCCCCCCTCTTTGTCTGTGCTTCCCTTGCTCAGGTGATCCACATCACGGGGCGTCTGCGGATCAGGATGGCTCTGACGCACAGCCGCTCGGTGCCCAATCAGATCATGGGGATGGTGGTGGTGGCTCACGCCCTCCCGCCGCCCACAATCAACGAGGTTCGCATCGACTGTCAAATGTTTGTCACCCGAGTCAACATGGACCTGAAGATCGTCTACTGTGAGAACAGGTAGAGGAGGGAAACTGACCTGTGCGATGCCAAATTCTGACGCGATGGTTCCAGAAAAATTCGGAAATATGTGCAGAGAGTTAAGATCCCTGCGGAAGGCCGAAGTGGATAGAAAGTGATAAGTCAAAACCAAATTGTAGGTCTACAGCATGTGGTTTTAGGCAAATTTTTTTTTTTTTTTTCCTTTCCCACAGTTTGTTCGGACTCTGCTAAAAACCTTCATTCAGCTTTTAACTTTGGTTGCTCATGAAAATATTTGCTTGGTCTGGAGACATTCTTACACCAGGGGTTAACAAAGCCACCGAATGCACATATTTGACATGTTTTGAAGGGAACTCGTGTCTTTTTTTTTTTCATGATCTTGCTAGAAGGTCTTTTTTTTTTTTTTTTTTAAGAGGAGCTCTAAGTATTCTGTTATGCAGTGATTGCTGAAGAATAGTTATTTCTGATCTTAAGAAAACAAGCTGAAAATGATGTTGAGATTTGAAAGCTCTTTCCTCTTATGAGAAAACAACATTTAGCAAGTTCTTCCCTGTACCCATGTCCTTTCTGGTCCTGCATAGAAAGGCAGGTTGCATGTTGTGAATAGGAGCAGTATTATAAGGATTTTATTCCTTATCTGTAACATCACAGTATTCATGTTAGAAATTAAACCTGACTTTTTTAGGTGTAGTTCTTCTTGCAACTGAGCTTGCGTTTTGTGATGATTAACCTAAAAAAAACCTTAAGTATTCAACTTTTTTAGCCCAAAGTATTAAATTTAAGAAAGGCCAGAAAGGACAAAACATTCAAGTGTAAACCGAGTCGTTGTGGTTACTGTCATCTAATGCAAAATGTTTCGGTAGGATGATGACAATATACCTCTGTATTTCCAAACTTCCAGATTACAGTAACTTGAAAACCTTGAAAAGTTGTTATAAGCGTTTAAAATTAGAGCCGGACTGACAAATTATATATCCGCTTATTTCAGACATATGGTTAACTGGGAATTTGTTGGTCTCTAAGTAACGAGGACCTGCTTTAGGGAAATGCCAAAACGTGTCTGAGCTCATTGTCTCCATCGCATAATTTGTGGAGAGGGAACTAACCAGTTCATTTTTAAACTGGAAAACGTCCTGCTCTGTCCATAGTGTGATGAAGATTCTCTGAAAGAAAACAATTTAGGGGATCCGTATCACTAAGGTTCAGGTTATCCATTCAAATAAATAAATAAATGGTATATATATATATATATATATATATATATATATATATATATATATATTCAATATATAATTGTCTCTCAAACATCTGTATCAGTATCGACCTCGAAAATCGAGTATCAGTCCGGCTGCAATAATCGATTGTTATGCAGTGGTTACAGAATAACGTCCCTCTGGTCCTCCATACATAATTAACTCTCAAGACAGAGCTCTGTTGACAGTGCTGCCGTCATATTTTTGATAATTTCATCGACTTTTTTAGAGAAACCGTTTCTACCCAGTGTTTTTAATCGCCAAGGTCAAACACAAAACTCCATTTTATGGTCCGTTATCAGCATCCGTGTTTCCTACCTGCTGTTCAAGGAAGAAAAAAAAGAAAAGTTGTCTCCCTCGTCGGAGCTCCTTATTCATGAGGAAGTCTGACCCAATCCTCCCTGGTTTAACAGCGAAATATGTCACTGATGGATCTATCTCCTTCCCTCTGTCCAGATAAAGCAGATAGGCATCAGGATATCGCTCAGGAGTTAACCGGCCGACCGTGGAGATTCATATCAAACAAAAAAAAAAAAAAAAGAAAACCCTTCACGTTTTATTATAAGGAGAGAGGAGGGAAAAATGAGAGGAGACAGATTGCTTTTTTTGTGGGTGGAAAAAGAGACACAATGCGAGGCAGATGATGATATTCAATGCAGAGCAATAGAAAGCGTCTCCGCGGCGAACATTACAGCCCCATTTGGAGGATGAGTTTCTAAGAGAATGAGAAAATAGGAGGAAGGGTTTTTCTAAAGAACAGAGTGTGCCGTTATCTGCCTGCCAGACATTAGTCTCCCCCCGCCCCTTCCTCTATCGGAACGATGCCGCGGAAATTGTTCTGTCTATCCTGTGGCAAATTTGTTCAAATTAAGCCCTTTAGAGGTGATGTGTGTTACCTGTACAACAGACAGACGGGCCTCAGTGTCTGTTGTTGGTGTTATTAGCTTTCTCTCCCCCTGAATCGGTCTTTTTAATCGTCAAGTACCAGAACTGCACAGAGAACATTGTCCCGGCGTGACGAGTTATACATTTCAGGACTTCACAACGCTCCCACTTCCGTGCAGCTCAGGGTGGCACCGGTGCCCGGCCGGTGCAAAGACCCAGCTATCTGTCCTTCGTCGGAGTAAACATAGTTTAGTGAATCCCACTCAGAATTTGGCCAAAAGTAGAGGCCACTGACCTCGTGCAGTTAAGGAATGAGAAGTCATATTGATCCTCAGACTAAAGGGCATTTTTCTAACAGACCTGATAACTCCGCTACAGAGGATGTAGTTGAGGGAACCTTCACGCATTCAGCTGATGAGTGCGACGGGGCTGGGATTGGGCCGGAGAGTAGGCTATTGTGAGGACGTGCAAACGGGACCGACCGGGAGGCAAAGTCCCGTCCCCCCTCCGAAGCTTTGACAATGTTACCGCCCTTACTCCTGACTCGACAGGTGAGACACCGTCCGTCACGGCGGCCCCACCTGGGTAATGCCCTCGGGGGGTCCAGCCGACGTAAACGCTGACCTTTCGAGGCGGCGGGATAACCAGCGAGGAAGATGATGACGCACCGGGTAGCTTCCGCGCTGATGACCTTTCTTTGCTGAATTATATTGTTTTGGAATACGGACGGGAAATCTCATCATCGTGTCTCGTTAGAGAATCTGATGAAACGCCCAAGAATTTCGGAAGAAAATGTCACAACACGGTTCCTTAAAAACGCTGTGTATTATCACACTTTCTTCACATTATAATGCACACGTCTTCTGTATAGCATTTTTTTATCCACATATTTGCTTTTCCTGGTGTTTCTTTAATGCAGCCCTGGTGCTTTTTCTGTTTCAGAATCAGTGACTACATGGACCTGACTCCAGTGGACATTGTGGGGAAGAGGTGCTACCAGTTCATTCATGCTGAGGACGTGGAGGGAATCAGACAGAGTCACCTGGACTGTGAGTACTGTCACCGCCTGACTACACGTTCCACTCTGATTGGACAGTGGAGTCACCTGATTCATTCATTTCTGACCTCGGAAACAGCAGTTGAATTAAAAAAGAAAATCAGATCTGAACTCAAGGTCGAGTATTGTTCTTATTTTGGGTTCCGCTGCCGCTTTTTGGATCTTTTCGATCATATCTCAGTCGCCATGGAAATGAGGATGTATTTCCAGTGACCACTGAATACGCCGATGAGGACCATGTGATACGGTCAAAAGCTCCGGAACAAGCGAGTAAATGGGCCTTGAGTTGAGACTGTCTCGTCAAATTCGACAAATGTGTTTCTGAATAACCTTCGGCTGTTTTACAGTGAATCGCAAAACTCTGCAGTTCGCACTCTCCCCCGCGATCCCTCATAAACTGTCTGCACCACCTTGTGGCGGACGGATGCTACTGCAGACACGTAGCCAGCCAATAATAGAAACGGGGAAGGTTTTTAATGTCAGGTTAAAGTCGGGACGCAGGCGTCGCCATTTTATGCTTAAACAAAAAAAGGTTTCCTCCAGCATGTCCTTTGCCCTTTTTAGTACATTTTCTAATGACATTTTTCAGACACGTGGTGACACGTTGGACGACGTTTTGTCCCGCAGAAAGAGTATTAGTCCTCTGTCTGCCCTGTACGGACAATATTAAACACGTCATATTTCTAGATTCAGTTTTGAAAGTTAAGGGCCACTTAGAGAATCTTTGCTCCCCTGTATCTTTTGAAAAGTTTTTTCCTCACAGCAGCAACTCTACAATCTTGTTACCCTTGTCAGGAGGCATAATACACTCTCTGTCTTCAACACACACACGCGCGCGTGCATGGAGAAAGAGGTTTGGTGTCCTTATTTAGTGGCTGTCTGGATGATTTGCAGCCTGCTGTTTGCTGCTGCAGTCAGATTTTTTTTTATGTGGTGGTAAAAGCCGAGGATGCGTTCAGAGCTGCACAGCGTTTCACGGTGTGTCGGAAGTAGTGAAGGCGCGTAGGCAGAACGCCAAATAGTGACGACAGCACGGCAAGGGCAACACGCACGACGGGAGTCGAACCGCAGACGCGGTCACGTACACTCGGCTTCTATCGAGGACTGTCCACTGCGGCTGATTCCAGTCAGACGCGGTCTTCTATCGGGTCGGTCCTCTCTTGCTCTAAGGTATCGCTCCGTCCCGTGGGCGAGCTGCATTCAGACAACATTAAGCAGATTTTCTGTCTTCACACGAGCGTCACCACTGCAGTGGTTTCTGCAGCCGGAACAGTTTTTTATTTCATCCCTCGTGCTGCGGATACTCAGCCCCGTAAGCCTGAAAGGTGGCTCTGGACCGGCCTCGACACCGGCCTTGACACCGGCCTCGACACCGGCCTCGACACCGGCCTTCAGTGCCTTCAGCGGAGCGCTGTCTGTCACAGAACAACCTCCTGTATTATCGAGCTTCTCAAATGCAAATCGTCAATAACAATGCCTTCAGGGGCAAATACTTTACGTCCAAATGGGACTTTCTAGTGTCAGCCTGCAAAACACTTTTTAACTGTGCATATTAAAGTTTAAATATGAACAAAAGTTGTAGTATTAATTTAATGGGGTTTTTTCCATTGTTTTTGTTTCTTGCTCAAAACGTATAAGCTTGGTGTTTATTATTACTTCTGCATTTATCCACCCCAAGTTGTAGTCGTAGTCACCAAAAGAAGTGATTAGCTTTACATTTCTGTGGCGCTATTCTTCTGATTCACCTCCTGCATATCTGTTCACGTAGGTCTGGTGCTGCGCCCACTGGCGCCTGTTTCCACTCTCGTAGGCGGGAGAGAGAGAATGGGGACATCATCTCCCTTCATCCATAAAAACAGTGACAGAAAACTGGAGACAATTCCGTTGGAGATCAGCGCAGCTTCGTGCTCTCGTCGGCGTAAATTGTCGGTTCCGACTGACGTTTCGCGCGACTGAAAATAGCTGGGCGTCATCAAGAGGCACTCAACTGAGATCGCTAATGTTGTGGTTGATAGCTAACATTGTGTGACAGTTGATAGGATCTACAGCGTGACGTTTGCCCAGTCAGTAGTCACCATGGACGTTGACGGCACTTCCCCCGGCAGAAACCCGCTCTCGGTTCTCAGCCAGCCGATGACGATGGGAAGCGCTGACTCGGAGGCTCCGGGCTCACGCTGCCGAAAAGCAAATCTTCCAGATCACTCCGATCTGGAAGATTACGAACCCTGCTAGCCACGCGGTCGTACCAGAGGAACGGCCCGGCTTAGCTGCTATCGTTGTTTTGCATGTTTGTCATTTGTTGACAACTGAAACCAGATGCAAACAGATGTACACAGTATGTATTTCATTTAGACCTAACAACTCCGGGGGCTGACGTCGCTCTGCTTTAATTGGAGTTTAAACAATATGACATGAGCGCGTTTTTATCCTTTCAAAAGTGGAGAAGTCTGAACAATGGCTGTAGTATATTTATAGTAAATATAGTAAATATCCAAAAATCTTTGTTCCTTCGCTGGATTCCAGCAAATTTATTGTAGTTAAAACACATTTTACCCATAAACCCGTAAATGAGCTGTGAGCGCCACCCTCCGCCTTCGCTGCCGTCCTGACTCGTGACAAAACGGAAACATGTCACACACCTCACCAGAAAAAAAATAAAATAAAATAAAATCCAGCAGCATGAAGCTCCCTGAAACTTTTTCAATTACCTTCTCCAAAACTTCCCGAGCTCTGAATATCCAGGGTGGCAATCAGGAAGCGACTCTACGGCAGCCCAGCAGGGTCAGATGGAACGAGAGGGGGGGGGGGGGGGTTAGGATGTGTAAAACATGAGGAAAAAAAAGGAAGTGAAATATGGACAGAGATTATTCCTCTCTGTCTGCAGTGAGGATGGGAGGTCAGGGAGGCGAGCCGGCAGCCACCGGTTTAAATGACTTGGTTTTAGTCGAGCGTAGTCTAATACAGCACCTTCGGTCACCTCGGCTGCTCGTTTTATTCTTCCTCTTTCAAAATTAATTTCCTCTTTGAAAGGGGGGCTTTCAGAAATGGATGGCTACGGGGCACCGGAGGTGCTCTGTGTCTTTTCTTTTTTTCCGTCCCATCAATTGGAGCGCGGCCGGATTGTTCTGAAATCTGCCTTTCTTTGGGGCGGTTTAATTTGGTGGCTTTATGAACTTGCTGCTGATTGTGTGGAAGCTGATTTCAGAGCCGCAGTCTAATGAGTCCCGACTTCTTTTTTTTTTTTTTTTTTTAGCAGACTGGTTGAAGCTCACCGCCTAATTGGTTGGTGACAGGTGTGGTTTGAGTTGTGGCTGCGATGGGGTTTCAGGTTTGGCTCGTGCCAGAAGTGCAGGCTGGGAAAACTTTCTATTTGTGTTCAGTTCTGTGTGTTTTTGTTCACTTTGAATATCGGAGGCCTCACTAAGTATTTTTACTTCCAAACAAGGAGCTTCCAGTTCCGCTAATGTTGTACGGGTACAAATTCGTATCTCACTTTGTTCAGTTCGCCGTGGGAGTGTTCACGCGCTCCAGCGGTGAACTAACTCATCCCGCTGGGACAGGACGAGCTCTTAGGCTGCGAGTGTTTGTGCGACAGCTCAGACAAACCGATTTCCAAATTTATCAGGAAACACCTCACCAATTATTTGTCTTTCTTTTTTTCCCCAGAAAAAAAAAACAAAAAACAAAACTATCGTCTCTCGTCAGCTTCCGAGTCAGTGATACAGCTCCAGACTGTGCTGGAAGAAGTATTCCAAACTTTTACTTAGGTAGAAGTACCAGTACAACAGTATGGAAAGTACTGCATTTAAAATCTTACTTACTTACTCGAGTAAAAGTACATCAGTAATATCAGCTAACCTTGCAGAACGTGTCAAATGTAAAAGCACTTGTATAAATGTCTCTTCTAACTAACGTTCATAACACATATTGAGTTTGTTAATACTGAAGCACAAGTGTGTGTAAGTAGTGTTTGAGTGTTGTCGCTGGCCAAGATTGCTTTGTTTCAACTTTATTCCTGTGGTACTCAACCCGGGGGCTGGGTCACCCGACAAATCTGAGGGCTGGTCAGATGATTAATGGGTTAGAACAGAAGAAGCGCTAACCCAATCATACTAAACCAACTAGTTTGTGAATTCAGACATAACTTTGCCATAATTTCTTCCATGAGAGTTTATGGTGCATTAGAAAGCCCGACCTCAGAAACATGAACCTCTTGAGGCCCAGGTCTCAAAACCGAGATCAGATTCCTGGTTAAACTGCAGGAGAAGTTCACGAGTTTCCAAATAGAGGAGGTTCCTGGGAAATATCCTGTGGTCAAAATAGGCCAAAGGTTTTTCTGTGACCTCGATTTCACACACGAATTTTGGCCTGAGTACATAAAATCAAAGGACATTCTCCATGTTGCTGTTTTCCAAAAGCGGCAGATTTTCAGGTGATAAAAAAAGGACTTTCTCCACGTTTCTTTTTCTGTCTCTGCAGAACAGCAGCAGCTCTCGGGCTCTGTTTTTTTGTGGGATTTACTTCCACGTCTGCGCTCGGTTCCCCCGCTGCTGCGGGAGCCGGATAGTTAGGGAACCGATCAAGGTGTATTTTAGAGGGATAGCCAGTTCTCTCAACAGGGATCTAAATTTTAAAAGGGTTCTTTTTAAGTGGAGGACGAGGCGTGATCCCTCTCTGTGAAGACGCATCACTCTTTAAGTCTCTATCATTACCTGCTGACAGCCGGTCTTAGCCCAGGTCAGATCTCAAAGTCAATCTGTCCTGGTTTCCACTATGAGAACAGAAAGGAAGAGAAAGGAGAGACAGAGGGTGGACTTGTCTTATCACAAAGAAAGGGATGGAACGGGAGAGAGTGATTTGGAAGCAAAGAAAGGGGGAAAAGCAGAGAACTACTTGGCAAAAGGGATGAAGAGAGAAATGTACCTTTTCTCAAAGGGAGAGAAATGGGATCGGGTGATTTGACCTGGAGAAAAGAAAGAACAGAGGACCAAATGCTCGTTTTCTCAAGGAGACAGGTTTCATGTCCTTTTTTTGTAGACGAATAGAAAAAGGGGCAGGAAGAAAGAGAAAAAATCAAAGATGAAACTACCAAACTTTTCACAAAGAAAGCGGGATCAGAAAATGCATTATAAGGTGGAGAAAAGAGAACTAAGGTACGGCTCTTTCTGAGCCGAAATTGAGGGAAAAGGGGAGATATTTGCGAAAAAAGAGAGGATATGGTAGGACATGGTTTAGCAGAGAGGCAGAAAAAGAGGAGGGCTCTCTTTGTTTTATGGAAATGAAGGAAGACAGAAAAAAAGAACTCTCATTTTCATTAGAAAATGCAGTAGAAAGAAAGAGCTGCTCTCTGAAGAACAAGATGGAGAAAATGGAGACGTTGGCTACTCACGTAGGCCAAAAGCAAAGCAAGGGACAGATGCATGGGGGCAAGTGGAGAGGACAGGGGACGGGATGCACTCGCTGTTTTTTCACAGTAAAATCAAAGGACTCTAGCTTGAGCTGCCTGTAACCCCGACCTGCCAAGATAATTGACAGCGGCTTGAGCAACTAGCTAAGGTTCCGGGTCAGTAAGGGATCTTGAAGACGCTGGAAAACAGCCAGGACAGTGGTTTTCCCCGTCGTCAACCCAATGGCCTCGGAATTTCCTCATTTTTGTTTAATTCCGCACATTCTGATTTACATCCAGCGCCAATGCAGGAAGTAGTGGGCCAGCCGGCTACTTGTTCATCACTGGCTCGTTGCTCTGTGGGAAACCCAACCAGGCGACTCGCCCCAAAACACACAGGTAATCAGTTAACCACGGTATCACCAGAGGCCAGAAGAACAGAAGAGCGGTAGAGGCCGACACGTGAGCTGTACAACGCCTTCCCGCGTGCTGCCGCCGGACGGACCACGGCGAGAGAGCAACAGCAACTCCTGCGCAGACGAGAGCGCGGCTCGCTCAAGCGTCTACGCGCCGACTGCTGCGGACGCTGCATACACACCCGCGGAGGAGACTTCACGTGGCTCACGGCATGTAGCGTGGCTCTGGAGTCCAGAGGGCGTGTCTGGTTGGTAGATGGCACTGGACTGTGCCGGACCAGAGTTTGTGTCCCATCACAATAATGAACAAAAGAGAAAGAAAGTGGACGAGTTCTTTTCACCAGGAAAGAGAGGATTAGGAGAGAGGAGAGAACAATAGCAGGGGAACGGGAAAAAGAAAAGACATGATAGAATAATATGCACTCGTCTGCACACAAAAAGGAAGAAGGAGAAAGGAGGGAGCTGAAGGAGGACACGAGGGAAACTGTCTTAATAACGAAAAAGGAGACATTCACTTTCTTAGAGAGAGAAGAGAAATAATTGTGAAGAAAAAAGAATCTTTGGGTTTTTTAGAGCAAAACACAGGAAAAGAGGAAAAAGAGAGAGACATGCGGAGAGGAAGAAGAGACGGAGAATTATCAACAGTGAAGACAACAGAAAACAGACACGGGATGTTTCAGGGAGAGGGGATGGAGAGACATTCAAATGCAATGGAAAATAAAAAAAAGAGAGAGAGCAAGAGACTTGCACAGAAGGGAAAGCTCGGTGGATTTAAGCCTGCAGGCGTTTTAGCAGAGCTCGTCTCTATGGACTAGAACCGCCTTTAATGAATCCACGCACACACACACACACACACACACACTGAAAGGCATTTTTTTTATCCGTCTGTAGACAAAACACACACACACCTGTCAAGCTGTCCACACAGGTACGTTAGTAAAACACAAACACAAAAAACAAAACAAAAAAAAAACCACATTTGCCTTTTGGGACAAGTGAAAAACATGGACAACCTCAATGACCTGAGATACACACACACACACACACACACACACACACACACACACACAGTAGAAGACACCGGACGCCCATCGGGAGAGCAAGACGCCCATCGGGAGAGCAAGACGCCCATCGGGAGAGCAAGACGCCCATCGGGAGAGCAAGACGCCCATCGGGAGAGCAAGACGCCCATCGGGAGAGCAAGACGCCCATCGGGAGAGCAAGACGCCCATCGGGAGAGCAAGACGCCCATCGGGAGAGCAAGACGCCCATCGGGAGAGCAAGACGCCCATCGGGAGAGCAAGACGCCCATCGGGAGAGCAAGACGCCCATCGGGAGAGCAAGACGCCCATCGGGAGAGCAAGACGCCCATCGGGAGAGCAAGACGCCCATCGGGAGAGCAAGACGCCCATCGGGAGAGCAAGACGCCCATCGGGAGAGCAAGACGCCCATCGGGAGAGCAAGACGCCCATCGGGAGAGCAAGACGCCCATCGGGAGAGCAAGACGCCCATCGGGAGAGCAAGACGCCCATCGGGAGAGCAAGACGCCCATCGGGAGAGCAAGACGCCCATCGGGAGAGCAAGACGCCCATCGGGAGAGCAAGACGCCCATCGGGAGAGCAAGACGCCCATCGGGAGAGCAAGACGCCCATCGGGAGAGCAAGACGCCCATCGGGAGAGCAAGACGCCCATCGGGAGAGCAAGACGCCCATCGGGAGAGCAAGACGCCCATCGGGAGAGCAAGACGCCCATCGGGAGAGCAAGACGCCCATCGGGAGAGCAAGACGCCCATCGGGAGAGCAAGACGCCCATCGGGAGAGCAAGACGCCCATCGGGAGAGCAAGACGCCCATCGGGAGAGCAAGACGCCCATCGGGAGAGCAAGACGCCCATCGGGAGAGCAAGACGCCCATCGGGAGAGCAAGACGCCCATCGGGAGAGCAAGACGCCCATCGGGAGAGCAAGACGCCCATCGGGAGAGCAAGACGCCCATCGGGAGAGCAAGACGCCCATCGGGAGAGCAAGACGCCCATCGGGAGAGCAAGACGCCCATCGGGAGAGCAAGACGCCCATCGGGAGAGCAAGACGCCCATCGGGAGAGCAAGACGCCCATCGGGAGAGCAAGACGCCCATCGGGAGAGCAAGACGCCCATCGGGAGAGCAAGACGCCCATCGGGAGAGCAAGACGCCCATCGGGAGAGCAAGACGCCCATCGGGAGAGCAAGACGCCCATCGGGAGAGCAAGACGCCCATCGGGAGAGCAAGACGCCCATCGGGAGAGCAAGACGCCCATCGGGAGAGCAAGACGCCCATCGGGAGAGCAAGACGCCCATCGGGAGAGCAAGACGCCCATCGGGAGAGCAAGACGCCCATCGGGAGAGCAAGACGCCCATCGGGAGAGCAAGACGCCCATCGGGAGAGCAAGACGCCCATCGGGAGAGCAAGACGCCCATCGGGAGAGCAAGACGCCCATCGGGAGAGCAAGACGCCCATCGGGAGAGCAAGACGCCCATCGGGAGAGCAAGACGCCCATCGGGAGAGCAAGACGCCCATCGGGAGAGCAAGACGCCCATCGGGAGAGCAAGACGCCCATCGGGAGAGCAAGACGCCCATCGGGAGAGCAAGACGCCCATCGGGAGAGCAAGACGCCCATCGGGAGAGCAAGACGCCCATCGGGAGAGCAAGACGCCCATCGGGAGAGCAAGACGCCCATCGGGAGAGCAAGACGCCCATCGGGAGAGCAAGACGCCCATCGGGAGAGCAAGACGCCCATCGGGAGAGCAAGACGCCCATCGGGAGAGCAAGACGTCCATCGGGAGAGCAAGACGTCCATCGGGAGAGCAAGACGTCCATCGGGAGAGCAAGACGCCCATCGGGAGAGCAAGACGCCCATCGGGAGAGCAAGACGCCCATCGGGAGAGCAAGACGCCCATCGGGAGAGCAAGACGCCCATCGGGAGAGCAAGACGCCCATCGGGAGAGCAAGACGCCCATCGGGAGAGCAAGACGCCCATCGGGAGAGCAAGACGCCCATCGGGAGAGCAAGACGCCCATCGGGAGAGCAAGACGCCCATCGGGAGAGCAAGACGCCCATCGGGAGAGCAAGACGCCCATCGGGAGAGCAAGACGCCCATCGGGAGAGCAAGACGCCCATCGGGAGAGCAAGACGCCCATCGGGAGAGCAAGACGCCCATCGGGAGAGCAAGACGCCCATCGGGAGAGCAAGACGCCCATCGGGAGAGCAAGACGCCCATCGGGAGAGCAAGACGCCCATCGGGAGAGCAAGACGCCCATCGGGAGAGCAAGACGCCCATCGGGAGAGCAAGACGCCCATCGGGAGAGCAAGACGCCCATCGGGAGAGCAAGACGCCCATCGGGAGAGCAAGACGCCCATCGGGAGAGCAAGACGCCCATCGGGAGAGCAAGACGCCCATCGGGAGAGCAAGACGCCCATCGGGAGAGCAAGACGCCCATCGGGAGAGCAAGACGCCCATCGGGAGAGCAAGACGCCCATCGGGAGAGCAAGACGCCCATCGGGAGAGCAAGACGCCCATCGGGAGAGCAAGACGCCCATCGGGAGAGCAAGACGCCCATCGGGAGAGCAAGACGCCCATCGGGAGAGCAAGACGCCCATCGGGAGAGCAAGACGCCCATCGGGAGAGCAAGACGCCCATCGGGAGAGCAAGACGCCCATCGGGAGAGCAAGACGCCCATCGGGAGAGCAAGACGCCCATCGGGAGAGCAAGACGCCCATCGGGAGAGCAAGACGCCCATCGGGAGAGCAAGACGCCCATCGGGAGAGCAAGACGCCCATCGGGAGAGCAAGACGCCCATCGGGAGAGCAAGACGCCCATCGGGAGAGCAAGACGCCCATCGGGAGAGCAAGACGCCCATCGGGAGAGCAAGACGCCCATCGGGAGAGCAAGACGCCCATCGGGAGAGCAAGACGCCCATCGGGAGAGCAAGACGCCCATCGGGAGAGCAAGACGCCCATCGGGAGAGCAAGACGCCCATCGGGAGAGCAAGACGCCCATCGGGAGAGCAAGACGCCCATCGGGAGAGCAAGACGCCCATCGGGAGAGCAAGACGCCCATCGGGAGAGCAAGACGCCCATCGGGAGAACAAGACGTCCATCGGGAGAGCAAGACGTCCATCGGGAGAGCAAGACGTCCATCGGGAGAGCAAGACGTCCATAAGAGCTCGTACACAATCATTACACGTGGGTGAAATGATGAATACGAGAATATTATTAAGTTCTTTCTTCGGCCGTGTTCTTACCTGTATTGTGGACAGTGGAGAGGGAACTGAAATGCAGCAGGGATCCTTGGTCAAAATGGACGTGGGGATGTTGCGGTATCTAAACCTCTAATAACAACCGCCAAGAGCCTTCAAGAAATAGTTTCCGCGCCATTCGTGTGCGTAAGAAACCAGCGGAGCGTCCGCTGCCCAGCCAGGGACGGATGGGCCCCAAAAGCGTGGAGGCCCCTGAAGGAGCCCGAAAAACTTTAAGCATGTCCTCCCGGTAAGCCCGGAGCATGTTAATCCGGTTCTCCCGGTACGTTCACGGCGTCGCCGTCGATCATATGACCCTCGCCTCAGCCGCCATAGTGGGCCCCTGAGAGCAGCACACGTAGCTTCATCTGAGATTTCGCCTGTTTGCTTCTTCACAGTGAATAGTTCGGCTTTCATTCCAGGTGTAAACGCAAAGGCCCGTTATTAGACGTCATGATCCTGATGATGAGGAGTCAGTGAGGTGAAATTAACCTCTGGGGAAAAAAAGAGAAGACGCTTGGGTCCAATGGACTGACAGCGTCCTGAAGTGGGCGACGTTTCAAACTGTCCTGTGGGCAGCCAGCAGAGGGCAGCGGAGGCCGGTCCGTCCTACTGTTTACACATAACAGTCAAAATATAAAGGCCACACAGGAACCACTGAGACACACACACACACACACACACACACACAGTCCCCCTCCCTCTCTCAAAACAGGAAGTCTTCACCCTTCCATCCTCTGGCAGACAGAAAGGACGTTTCCATAAAGCAATTTCACAGCCATAAATTACCTGCAGGTTAATGTGACACACACACACACACACACACACGCAGGGTAAATGGGGTAAAGGTAATCTGAAAGGTGGACAGGACTAAAGAGGAAATCCTGCAGATTAACAAAAGGAAATAGGGAGGGAAGACAAGCTTAAGGGGAGAGAGATGGAGGGAAGAAGGCAAAGAAAAAAAGAAAGACAAACACGAACACTGAGGGAAAGACCACGTCCAAATGGTGACATTAACCCAAAGAGAAAAAGAGAAAGAAGAGCAATGGAGGAAAAGAAGAGAGTGGAAAAAAGTGAGGTGGAGAGTCTTTAAAAGGGAATAGAACTCCTTTAATCTGTTGGTCTCTCCTCTGCCGCCTCAGGCGAGCCTCCAGCACTCCCTCTCTCTTCCTCTCCTCTCCCTCATTAGTGGCCAATCAGAGAGTGAGTGATTTAACGGAGGAGTAAGAGGAGAGGGTTAATAAGTAAACCTCACCTCCAAGACACGGAGAGAAAGACGGAGGGAAAGAAAAGAGGGACGGAGGCAGGACTGCAGGGCTCGAGCCCAGAGGCGAAACGCTCAGACTTGTGCCGGCCTCGGTCGCTCGTCCCGACCGAGTCCAGCTGGCCCTTCTCGTTTTTCTCCTGTCCTGGCCGCCGTCGCTGGCCACTCTGTTGGCAAAGCAGAGGGACCTCAGGTCTTCCCCTGAAAGACCCAGAATGTTTTTATTCATCCTCAAGTGCAGGAAACCAGTGCTCATGTACCGACTGTTGAGCGAGTTCAGTTCGGGTCTGCGCTGGCGCCAAGTGCTTCCAGGAAAAAGCCGCAGCCTCGGACCCCGAGTCCGACGCTGACGAGAGGTCTCGCCTCCTCGGTTCAACCGGCTGCCAGCGGTCGTACGGTGTCTGCGTGCGCCCACCCGGACCCTTCCCTGTCCAGCTCTCCCACGGACTCGCTGGCCGCCAGAAAATACCGCGGAGACCGCTTTCATTCCCTCATGCGCGGAGAGACACAGCGCACTCTGTGCTCCTCAGCCCGCGGACGGAGTTCCCGCTGCCTGCCGAGTTTGTGGAGACTCGCCGCCGCATTGAGCAGCTGCTCCACAGACGACTCTCAGTGCCTGCTCCCGTTAATAGCTGTCTTACATTTCGGTTTGAATGCCTTTAGCGCCTCCGGGCCGTTTCTTATTTGCGCTGCTGTCGTAAACGCACGAGTGGGCAGCGTTTTGTTTACTTGCTGTAGAAATAATTCCCACGTGACATCGACACAACCACCAGAAGGAGTAAGGTTAAATCCGCCGTATGTTACGAGCTTTACGTAGCCTCATCCTTTTGAAACTATAATGAAGCATCAATTGCTCCGTAGCCGCATGGAGTGGAAGTTCAGTGTGTTTAGATGTCCGGACCCAGGTGTCCCGAGGCACCACGGTACTCGAACTTACACACGTTATATAGCTAATACTCGTTTTCCAGGTTGCGTCATTTGCCCTGTACTTAAACAACCAGGCGTCCTGATTTCAATGCTCAAACCTCCAGAGTTAACCTGGTGACTTGTGCAAGAATTTCCAGCTTCTCACATTATTCTGATTCTAGTATATTTGAAGAGACTTCAGCTCACACGAAGCAAAGCCTGCGACCCGGAACTCTTGTCAGTCCACCATGGTGTCTACCGGACACACCCCTCTCTTCGTGGCGGAGTAATTAAAGCGGCTATAAATCGATAGGTGTATGTTAACAATGTGAAAGCGGCGTTAAATCTTCAGGAGCCTCCGGCAGCGACGAACCCGCAGAGAAGGAACATCCGAGGAACATCTGAGCCTCTCGGGTTCATGGAGCTTTGGAGCGAGTTTCAGCTGGTTGTTTATCTGTCTGGACCGGAGCTTCACTGTGCTGGTTCGCTCTCACCGCCCTCGTAGTTGACCCTCACCACGAATAACAGTAAGACAGCGGCATGGAGAATATGGAACGGGTTCTGGTGTCTTTGGACCTGATCAGAAGTCGCATGGTACAAAAGTAGAAAAGTACCGTAGCGGAACCCCAAAGTTAAATTTCCCTCTTACTTGTAAAAGTCCTATTTTTAGGGGTTTAATTCTGCTGCTTATGTCCACGGTGTGTCACTTACACAGATGAGTATAATACATATATTTGTTCAATGTGTATCAGGTCAGAAATTGAAATGAGCAGAGCAGAGATCTCTCTGCTCAGAATTAGCCGGAAGGTCATTGTCCGTATTGATTACGTAGCCTCTCATTGGTGTCTTTCATTTATTTATGTGTCCGGAGGAGCGAACATCAGCTGACAGCATGGTTTCATATGTGAGACACTCTGTAGTCTTCTTACAGCACAGAGTGCAGCCTGCTGGAGTTATAAAGCCTTGTATGATTGTGTGTGTGTGTGTGTGTGTGTGTGTGTGTGTGTCCTCTTCCATTGGACATGCTGATACACTGAGCCGCTCTCTGAGGACTTGCAGTCATCTGAACAGGCATCACTGCACTGTGTGTGTGTGTGTGTGTGTGTGTGTGTGTGTGTGTGTGTGTGTGTGTGTGTGTGTGTGTGTGTGTGTGTGTGCGTGTGCGTGTGTGTGTGTGTGCATTCATTGTGTCGTTATTTACTCTGCCGTACAAACAAAGCAAGGTCACATTCAAGGTGATGTGATCTCACCATCGCTGCCTTAACATGCAAACAAGTTATTTTCCCCTCCATCTCTCTCCCTCTCCCTCTCTCTCTCTCTTTCTCACCCTCTCTCGTTCTCTCGCTCCCTCTCTCTCTCTCTGAATAGGCAAATAGAGAACGAATGAGCGCCGATCGCCCGACCAAAGTCAATTATGGCAGCCCTGGGGATGTCGTCTTAAACAATGCTATTAGTTTCTAATAGTTTTTAATTACTGGCCTTCTTTTTATATAAATCACCCCTTACTTTCTCTCTCTTTCTTCTCTGTCGTGGAAAAACCTATTTGTGTCCATAATTAAATGGAGGAGAGGGATATGAATTTAGTGGCCCTCGCTTCTTGTCGCTGACTGATTAATGCCAATACATATTGCTTGAGATAACCATTTAGTGGTTAATTTAGCCAAATTTATTGCCAGCGTGCCACGGCGGGGCGGAGCGGGGCTGGGGGGGCTGGAGGCGGGCTGCCACCTCCCGAGGCCGGGGGCCGCCTGTCGCAGCGACACAGCGCTATCTGGTGGAGGGTGGCGGGAACTGCGGCTCTCTCTGGTTGCAATCTTCCTTCACCGAAGTTGGAAGTGGAAAAACACAATGCGCTTGAGGTAAAATTATTGGTGTTCTCGAGTAAATAAACCCGTTAAGAAGAAGAAGAGCAGAATCTGGTCAAACTGGGTGAACGGCGAAAAAACTTCTGTTGAAAGTTGTGGGGGGAAACAGGAACCTAAAGCCTGATATGTAATATTAAATAAAATAATACAACAGGATCAAGTATCCGATAGTATGAACGAACAGACAAAATCTCTAAACTACAAGCTACACCTAAGAAAAAGTTGTTGCAAGTCAAATGACAGAAATAGCGACACTGACGCTGACATATTGATCATTGTGAAAAACATGAGGTTAACTGCTCCCAGCACTCGCTACTGCAGCATCCGAGTCGGCAGAGAAAGGGTGTGGACGTAAGGGATGGAGGGACGTAAGGGAGAGAACCGGAGCTCTGGGGTCAGGCAGGTGCCGACTTCTGTACGCGCAGCGGTTAACTTCATGGGAATGACACGAGGGGAAACTGGTCTTCCTCAGGGCACGCTCACGTTGGAAAATCGTGGAATGGGTAGCGCGCAATATCAAACCGTATCGTGTCAATGCCGCATTTTCAAAGTACTCGTCGGGACCCACCTCAGGTCGCAGTCTGAGTGCATCGTCCCAAACCTGTCAGAGACACCGAAACTCGAGCAGACAGCTACACGCACGGACACACGCGTACACACACCGACGCGAACCGTGTGCGTTGGTCTGATTAATGACAGCGGCAGCGGAGCAGCTCTCAGCCAGCTGTCACATGACATCTGATGACTTCCTCCCTCTCTCTCCGCTTCCGTCTCGCCCTCTCTCCGTGTTTTCTCCTCTCGCTCTCTCCTGTGATGAACGAGCTGCTCGGTCACCGTCATTTTGAAAGACAAAATATCCGACGGAACGCAGCACGAAATAACCAACCTCCACTCTCTCGCTCTCTCCTAGTGATGAACAAGGGTCAGTGTGTGACCAAGTACTACCGGTGGATCCAGAAGAACGGCGGTTACATCTGGATCCAGTCCAGCGCCACCATCGCCGTCAACGCCAAGAACGCCAGCGAGAAGAACATCATCTGGGTCAACTACGTCCTCAGGTCAGAGGTCGAGTGGTTGTCGTCATGGAGGCGAAAGCCTCGCTTTCATATGCGTCACGAACGAGGACTGAGCGCGAAGAAACCAGATTAATGAATCAAAGAAAAAAAATGAACACGCATAAATACAGGAAGGGACGCATTTGTGTTTGAGCTACATTAATGTATGAAGTTGAAATGAAATAACACAATGGCACAAATGCACATTGAAAAGAAAGAGAGCTGTTTACATTCAGTACAGGTAATTTAATGTTGGAGAGAAGAGTCAAAAATGTGTACGTTTCAGAAACATTTCAGGTCTTTACTGCCATTGAACTGAAGAGTTACAATATTGATTCATTTTCGGAGGAAAATTTGTAGGGTTGGCGTTTATTTCTGAGCATTTTGTTTAGTATGTGGAGTTTGCAGAAAAGTACAGCTGAATCAAGAAGATAGCGTCCCCTGCCCTCGTAGTGGTTTCAAAATAAATTAAAACGTACTCTATGCTGAATTTAACGTGAACTGTTTCAGTATGAATACTGGGTTTTATCTGAGACTCCTCGTATGTTAACAAATGAACAAATGTTACATGAATACAATCCGTCCTCTGGCGTTTGATCTAACAATCAAAGTATCACGCAACCGACTGAAACAAAACCCTCTTTTCTGTCTTACTTCACAGTAATCCAGAGTATAAAGACACGCCCATGGACATCGCCCAGCTGCCCAACCTGCCCGAGAAAACCTCTGAATCCTCCGAAACCTCCGACTCTGAGTCAGAGTCCAAAGAAAACTCAGGTAGGGAAAAGGGGGAGGGCGGGAAGGAGTGGAGGAAGGATGGAGGGGTAATCAGATATCAGTGAGAAATACATGTTTTACACAGAAAGAAATGTGAGAGAAAGACACTAGGAGTCATGGACAGAGAAAAGTTACATCCAAATAACCCGAATGTGTTTCATCTGGCTTGGTTTTTCAATGCTTTTATACAATATGAAGATTAAAAGAGTCACGCGTTTATAAAACCTGCATGATTCCTTACGAGCGGCTCTTCAGGTGATACCGGTAGAACAACCAGCACTAAGAGAGACAGCCTGGATAATAGAAGCCAAAGATACTTTATCAGTTGGTGCCAGTGTGCCGTCTGTGCCAGGCTGGGTGGTGATGAGCGCCAACAGCTGCAGGGACTGAGCACTCACTGGCAGTGCTGCAAAACACCGCAAGACGACATAAAGTACGGCGTAACTCTACAGAATGCCACAAAATACCCACAAACTTCACACAACGGCACAAAGCACCAGAGAACAGCCTCCAAAAAATGGAACAAAATAACACAGAATCCAACGAATGCCGCCACACGCTTCTTCCCAACGCTTCATGTCTGTGAAGCCTGAGAGTTAAGCTGATGCCGTTTCCTTCCGCTGCAGCAAATAGCACAGAAGGGGCCAGTAAACCACAAGACTCAGCTCTGGACCAACTTAAAACTTGTTGGTACAAGTGAGAGGGTGAGCAACATGTTCGGCGTCTGCTTCATCGGGCGTGTTTTTGACTGCGTGTGTCTGCTCGGTACAGAAACATCCACTGTGACGGAACCAGCCCCGGATGATACCATATCACAGTTAAGACTAACGTTACCTCTTTACTGGGTTTGGGAAGTTTACACGGCAGCAAATCCAACCTTTAGCATTACGTTAGCCGAGCTCATTGTTGGTCCTTTAAAGGCTTTTCTTTTGCGTTGCTTGTCCGGGTACGTTTTCTTCTATACTTGCCCAAGCAGCCAAACTTGACTTGGCTCCGTGGTTACCCAAACAACGTCCAAGGTAAGAGGTTAATACAATTTACGAAAAGTGTGATAGATCAAGTGTTTTGAACGGAAGTCATTAATTCTCACGCAGCACAACAATCACGTTTTCAGGTTTAATTTGCACTGTTTACTACGTTAATTATTGAAAATATCAGATAATATTAGTAATTTAACCAGAAACATAATCACTAACACTACAGCGACCAGAACCTACTGTTAGAATCCATACAGAAGACTAAATTAGATGTTTCTGACATGCTCATTGAAATCAAAAACACAAATCAAGGATTGTCTTTGTGTGTGACCAACATGTCAAGCAGCCAATACTGAAGGAGACGAGGCTCACACAGTGCCAGTGTAGTTAAATTTAAAGCATTACAGGGCCTCCACCTTGAGTATAATATTATCAAGTCCTGCAGCCTGTGTTGGCATGATGAGAATCAGTGCCAGCTGTTATTCTTGCTAGAGGAGAATGATCCTGGCACGCCCTCGGCTATAAACTGATGCCAGCTGCTGTAGGAGGCGGCCAGCCTCAGCCGGGCTCCAACAGGCCGGCGGTGCTCAGGCTCAACATATTCTAAAATGAGATATCCGCCCTCTGACCCTTGTTCTGTTAGGATGCGGTCTACGGAGAGCGAGAGAGGACGTGAGTAAAAGTGCCAAAAACAAAGAGGGATGCGTGTTTTATTTGTGCCATAAAGCGTAATGTCAGCAAGCCTGACATAACGTGAAAAGGTAACTTCAAAAGAATCAGACAACAAAATTTTTAATCAATCCAACACACACTGTCCCGCTGCCCACGATCCTCACTAGAAGACCAAATGTGGAATAATCCGCCGATAAAAATAGTCCCCAACAAATGTACTTCCTGTTTGTTTACTAAAAACTACAGTGAGCAGCTGTTTTAGGAAAAGACTGAGCCTCTTTCAAAGAAGAAACTATATATTTCTGAGGTGCTTTTAAAGATAAGTATCTTCAGTAAGAACCAATGTGCTTGGAGCCGAAAGCCACAGAGTACAGAAGTCAGAAAGTATAAAAAGATCTGGTTTGGTCTCGGTTTGGGTCTCATGAGATCACTGAGAAATTGATGGAATATTGCCATCCTCATCCTTTAAGTTGCACGGGGGTGGAATATGTGAGTGTGGCTAAAAGAGAATATGCTGACCTACTCCCTTCCCCTTTGGTTGGCATCAGGGAGCAAGTAGCCTCCATTGGTGCGTTATTTTTGACAGCCACATAAGGGGGACTTAATAACGTTGGGGGACTTGTGAGGTTAAAAAAATGATTGGTCAAAATCAAACCAACAGAAGTCAAGATACCCTGACTTTTAGTTCCCTTCCCTTGACAGCATCTTTTATTGGATCCTCTTTGCCTTGAATTTCAAAACCCACATTCCCAGTTTGTAATGCGGGCTTTCGCTTTAAGTCGAAGCTGAAATAACCCTGATGACGTCTAAAAGAATTGAAATCATCTAATCAAAAATCAATATGTTAATGTGTAGTTATCGAAATAGACTGTGAAAAGACGAGGGACAACAATGGAAAATAAGTCCATGAATTTATTGTTTTATACCTGACAAATCCTGATACGTGGTATTTTATAAATGCTGTCGATGAACCAAACCAAAACCCTCCCCGAGTTCCAGCCTGAGAATAAATCTGTTTTGCTTGGAAAGCCCACCTAATGGAGATACAAGGTTCTCCCCAGACAAAGCAATTGAGTCGACATTTCGGGTGCCATGAGGGAGTCAGAGCGCTGCCAGCTGGACAGCCGGCGGCCTCGGTGCGTGCTGGAAGGGTTTTGAGTGTGTGTGTGTTGTGTGTGTAATGGGCTGGTCAGAGCCAGCGGGCCTGAACAGCAGCAGCTACAGATACTGAACACACGTCGGTGGATTCACAACATAACACAACACATGGAAAGCCTGTCTGGAAAAGTAGGATCATCACCGGAGATTCACAAACTGAATCCTCGACATGTTAGTCAAGTGAAGAAAGGTTTTAAGGAATAGCCTGTTGCCTTCGTTTCCGCACAGCAACACTTTTTTTTTCCTTCAGAATATTTTTTCTTAAAAACTGATTTAAAAAAGCGAGTAAAAAAATATTTTTTGCCACGCTAACGGCAGGGCTCTGAGGAATGCAGCATTGGTTGGTCAGTTGGTTCAACCACTTGACCCGGAGGGATTGTCATGACATTCAGTACCGATATTCATCTTCCCAGGAGGACAGACACCAATGATTTTGGTGACATACTGGTCTTTCTTCTAAATCCACCATCAGGGCAAAATGTCCACTTGTATATAAGGAATATAAAAATCTAATGGACAATTTTCGCAAAATTTAAACAGGACAGACACTTTTCTATAGTGGAGTGTGATGAAAACTGCAGCCTCTAGAGTACACTAGCAGGACTTTACAATCTTGTTTTGGTTAAGGTTAGGCGAAGCTATTATTTAAGTTTAGATCAAATTATTTTGGTTGAGGTTAAATTAGGGGAAAAGATGTAATCATGGTGTCGACTTATAACCAGACTAAAAGTTTACAGCCATCATCACAGTACTTTTAGCTAAATGCTAACATCAGCAAGCTAATATACTCACAGTGACAATGCTACCGCGTTGATGTTTAGCAGGTATGATTTTTTTACCATATTTACCATCTTAGATGAGCCTTTTGGCCTGCTAATATTTCATTATTAGCACTAAACACAAAGTTCAATGTCTTCGAATTGTCCTGGAATGTCTTAGATTTGCAGGTATGGTCATAAAGCAAAGTACTCTGCAAATTAAAATTTTTACCCTGATGATGGCGCTTGATGGACAGTTGAAGGGTCACCAAAGTTATTACAATTAAACCTGAGGTGAAAATGAATGTCAGCAACAAACTCCATGGCAATCCACCCAGCTTTTGTCGAGACGCTTCAAATGTCAACCTCATGGTGGCGCCAGAGAAAAAACTCAGGGATCATCAGAGTAATTAGGATTCATCCTCTGGGGACCGCGGATGTCTATACCAAAATTTCATGGCAATCCATCAAATATTTGTCGAGGTATCTCAGTCTGGACTAAAGTGGTTGACCGGCCTACCGACAGCCATTGCCAGTCACCACGGTGTGTTTTAAAACTGATGATGTTCTGCATAAATGAATCAGTAAATGAGCAAATGAAGGACTTAGAACCAAAGAGTTATTCATCAGATACGTGTTGTGCTTCACATCAAAAACTCTCATTTTTAGACCTGAGATTGGTCTTAGAGTATTCAGATTCTTGTTTTGACAGTCTGTCCCCGCATTTTTAACCAACTTACTTCTGTCTTCTCAACAGACAATGAGAACACCAAGTCCGAGGGGAAGTCGGGTCACCAGTCAGAACGCAGCGAGGACCCGGAGACAGACAGCAAGCGTCAGCAGCAACCCGGCCAGTCGCATTGCTCCTCTGAACAGGAAATGAAACGCCAGGAAGAAGGAGACAGCTCGAGTAACCCTGAGAGCCAGGACAGCGACGACAGTCTGGAACCTTCCGATGGAGAGGGAGACGAGCAGGAGGAGGCCAGAGGGGGAGGAGGTGGAGGAGGAGGAGGAGGAGGCGGAGGAGGAAGGCTGGGGAGGTTAGCAGGACTTGGAGGTTTAGGGGGACTAGGCGCCATTGGAGGACTTGGTAATCTGGGTGGGCTTCATATTAAAGTAGAGCACTATGGGGATGGGGAAGAAGTACAGCTGCACAACTCGCAAACTTCTTCATCGGAGGAAGAAGAGGAAGATGAGGATGATGACGAGGAAGAGGACGGAGGCATGCAAGATTACGACAGTGCCAATGGCGGAAGCAAGCTCCAGAAGAGGCGGAAGAGGAGAAAAGTGCAAAAATGGGACGGATCGCGAAGTAGGAGGCTCCGTCTGTCCTCGACTACGCCCAGCCCCGTGGCCATGGGAGATACCACACCGCTGGTTGACCCCTCCCAGGCCACATCTGCCACCTCCTCCCACCTCCTCACCTCCTCTGGCTCCCCAAACAGTGCCGGTGCAACGTCCTCGGTCCTGAAGATCAAGACTGAGATGGCAGAGCCGATTAACTTTGACAACGACAGCAGCATCTGGAACTACCCACCCAACAGAGAGATTTCCAGAAATGAGTCTCCGTACAGTATGACCTCCAAGCCGGCTCCTCCAGGAACCCACGAGACCTTCCCCTCACCCCAGGGAGGCTCCCTCCAGGTATCCATCCCCGACTCTGTCCTAACCCCTCCTGGAACTGAGGGAGGAGCCGGAGGAGTGAGGAAGCCTCCTTACAACGGAAGCTCTGCTCCGTCCTCTGCTTCCAGTGCTGCGAGTTTAGCACCTCCCTCCAGCGCCTCCTCTGCTGACCCCCTTTCTCCTCCTCTCTCTGCCTCCCCACGGGACAAGCAACAAGGCACTCCCACCACCTCCTCCTCCTCTTCTTCTTCTTCTTCTTCGTCCTCCTCCTCTTCCTCATCCACTTCTTCGCTGCTGTACTCTGGTGACATTGAGGCCCTACAGCGTCTGCAGGCTGGTAACGTGGTGCTCCCGCTGGTCCACCGGGTCACAGGGACTCTGGCCCCCACCAGCACCACGGCTCCACGGGTCTACACGACTGGGACCATCAGGTACGCACCAGCGGACGTCACCCTGGCCATGGCGCAAGGTAACCTCCTGCCCAATGCCGCCATGAACTTTGTCGACAGCTCGGGGTTCGGCCTTGACCCTAAGACGCCCATGGAGATGCTCTACCACCACGTCCACAGGCTCAACATGTCGGCGGCGGCAGCCGCCGGTCCGTTTGTCGGATCTCCGTCGGCCACGGGCGGGAACGGTGCCCTGGGAGGCCAGATGCCATCCGCAGCCAACGTTTTCACGACAGCAGAGGGACTTTTCTCAACGCTACCGTTTCCAGTGTACAGCAATGGGATCCACACCACGCAGACATCTCTGGAGAGGAAGGAGGATTAATGCAAAACGTTCGAGACCGCATTACTGTGTTTCCAGAATCAACAACTGTGTCAAAGTGAAAGACTACTCACTAGTAAAAAAAAAAAGAATAAATAAAAAAGGAAAAAAAGAAAGACTAATTACTTGCTATCTTTTATCAACACGGTGTAGCACTGTGTTTCCGAGAGGGGAGAAAGGACAGGAAAGGACGACAGATGTACTCTAGCACTTTGAATCTGAGCAACTGAGCTTGTGTAATAGACATGAATGACCCTCAAATATGTCCCCCTTTTCTATCTTTTTGCTCTCTCCTCTTCATCCTCTTCTCCTTCCCTCTCAGTCTCTCTCTTTGCTCCTGTTTCTTGCAATCAGCAACATTTTTCTCCTGAACAAATGAACAGAAAAAAAAACCCAGACTATTCTTTATTGTAAAGAATTCCTTTTTTGCCTACAGAGAATTCATATTGCCTAAGGACTCCGCTGGAGCCTGACGGGGATAATTTTTATTATTTGACTTGTTTCTGTTGCATCTTTATGAAGATGCTGATTGTGTGTATTTAAAGGAGGACGGTACAGGGATTTGTAACGGACAGAAAACTCTATGTGGCGCTCCTCTATATGTATCTTGATGTGATCAAGGCTTGAAAAAGAAAGTTTTTAAACTGAGAGGAGGGGGCTCTCTTGCACCCGACAAAGGTCTCAGAGATAATAATCTTTTGAAAAAAGGTTTTTGAGGACGTTTCTCGATTGAGGGAATAGTGTAGAGTTTCTTTCATTTCTTCCTTTTTTATAAAATATTCTAGCTCAGATTTAACTTACGAATCAAGCATTAAGAAGAAAAACAAAAAAAGCAATTTCAGCCGGGTAATGACCTGTGAATTATCGAATGTTACTACTTCCTCTTTTTTCCTAGGAGTTTACCGACAGGTCTCGCACCAAACATAACCTCCTTCACATCTCTTCCCATTTCAATCTGTCCTTCTTGCTCTTATCTCTCGCTACCTGATCTTTAATCTTTCTCTCTGCATTTCTACCTTTCGATCTACAGATTCATGGTGCTACCGACCATCCAGTAACCCTGATTCAGCTGGCTGATGTGGGTGCTGAAAACGAACCCACAGCTTGTTGACGGACGGATCATTGTTTTCTGTTCTGGAGGGGGAACGATTTTGAAGTTTGTTTTTTCTCTTCTGACCGTCAGGAAAGTCAGAAACGCAGCAAGAACATCTAAATCAGCCACATCATCTCCATGTCTCACCCTCTGTGGCCCTCCTCCGTTTGACTGAAAAACGTTCAGTCGGATTGGGCCACGAGGGGCAGCTCCACTTGGCAACTTGGAGTTGATTGGTGGAATTTTAGGCTACATAGTCTTGTTTTATTTTTATGTGTTTTCTAACTGAATCACTTTTAATTCTCAGTGAGACTGAGGCTAATTAGCTAGCGTCACTAACTTGAAAAATGAATGTTGAAAACCTCGACCGGCTCCTGTTTGATCACTGTTTTCCTTTGTACTAGTACAACTACGTTCTTCTTATTTTCCCTCCTCCTCCTCCTCCTCCTCTTCTTCTTCTTCTTCTTCTTTTTCTCCTTCTTCTTCTTCTTCTTCTTCTTCTTCTTCTCCTTCTCCTTCTTCTTCCACTTCTTCTGCTTCTTCTGCTTCCTAAACCGGAATCACCTCCACAAGATTTTCCTAAACAATCCACTCTCTTCCATCTCATCGCCGGACCCTGTGATAAAAACCACATATCAACAAGGAGATTGTATTAAAGACATGCATTTTCAATCAATCAATCTATCAAACAATCAATCCAATAACTACAAAAAAAAGAATATGAATTTTTGCTTTTTGAGGAAGAGAAAAAAAATCACATTCCTTTAAACAACGTTGTCTATGTCGTTGTTGTTCTGTTCTGTGTTTTTTCTTCCCCAGCCTCCTTTGCCAAAAAAAGAAATGTTAATCTCACAAGTTTGGTGTTTTAAAAGCACTGTGATCCTCGTTCATTTGTCATTTTCTTTCTTCGACTTTTTTGGTAAAAAGAGGAAAAAAAGATGAGAACAAGTAATAATTGAAACGGTATGAAAACTGTCACGACGTCCATGTTTTTAAAGTTGACAGCCCCGTCTTTGCCATCCCGTCATCCTTATTACCCAGTGTGATTAAGCCGTAAAAACGTGTTACCGATGTGTTTAGTGTCACTGGCTGTCAAAAAGTCTTTCATGGCGACTTCTCTCTCTGTGTGTGTTGACTATATGCAGTATATACTGAGCTACTGTAGCTGTTTTTGTCCTTTGTCTTCTCTGTGCTCTATCTCTAGTGTTGGGGAGGAGAGCGGGATGGGGCTTAGAGTGAGGTGGGGGGGGTGGTGTCCCAAGGAATGCCGACCCTCTTTCTCTCTCTCCCCGTCTCTTTCTCTGTCTCCCTCTATCTGCAGTCTTAGTGAAACCAGTGGAGGTTCGTGGAATTTCGTGTTCGGTGGCCTTTGCAAAAAACGAAAAAAAAATTTGTAGAGTCCACCTTTTTTTTCGCTGCTTCCTTTTTGTCTTTGTAAAACCTTGTTTTTTTTTTCCGTTTTCTAATCCTTCTCTCTCTTTCTCCCTCTGCTATTGCTTTTTGCTGTTGTGTAGTCTTATACAAACCTCTTTATCTCGCTGTCTTTTCTCTCAGAGATGAAAAGATTCTTTAACTAGCTCAAAGGTTTATGGAGCCATGTTTTTGCCACTAAGGAATTCTGGGAATTGCAGTTTCCAGCTCTCGCATACAAAGTATTAAAGAACTAATAAATATTTACACTATATAGAAATAAATTATGATGAGGAAAAGCCTAAAGTAGTCATGTAGACGTAGTCCTGGAAAAACCATAAAAGCCTCAGTTGTGAAACATTTCCCAGAGTCCCTTAGGGCTTCTTGTGTGCATTGGGTGTATTTCATTGGTTCCCACCGAAACTTGTTGACTTCCTGCGCAAACTTCTCTCACGGGACAAACAAAAGTTAAACAAGTGGTTCAAGGGGGGAAAAAAAAAAAAAATCACAGTAGAATTTCAGGACAAATAATTAAAAAAAAAAAAAAACAATTTTAAAGATTTCTAAAGAAATTAAAAGAAGAAAAAAATATTTCGCACTATAAATCTATTTTTATAGGTGTTTTGGAAAACTGAACTGCATGTTTAGTAAGTTTGTCCGATGCGTTTCACGTGATAGATCCCTCGTTTTTTTGTTTTTCTGCTTTTCGGTCCAGCAGTTTTTGTGTTGTTTTTTGGTTTTGTTTTGTTTTGTTTTGTTGTTTTTTTTTTAAAAGTCTGTCAAGCCCAAACGGGGATGCGATGGAGGCCTGTTGGAGGAATAAAGTCTGTATTGTCAAACCGACCCGGGCCTCTGATCCCCCCCTCACATCAGGAAAAACAATCTGTAGCGTCTGTGCTTTCTGTGAAGAATCCGTGTCTTGTTACTGCAGTTAACCTGTAAAACAACAACAACAACAACAACAACAACAAAAAAACAAAAAAACCAACCCAGGTTCTGAAATTTAACAATGTATTTATTTATTTTTGTGTTCAATGAGGAGAATGTGATCTGGGCCACTCGATCTGTCAGGTGGTTGGTGGATCGTTTGTGGTTGAATGTTAAATTTGTCATTTCAGGAGCATTTTTGTTTCCGTGCTCCTCTGGATTTTAGCATTTTCTACTTTTGGTGGTTTTGCGTGAAAAACGGGGGGCGGGGCACAAATGAACGGCAGGGCCCCCATTTGGTAGAGAAAAGGGGATTTGGAGAGGGAGGGGCACATAACTCAGATGAAACCAGGAAATACACCCACATGTAACAAAACCCAAACAGCCAGTCCGAGCTGTTTCGATGTTTTTTCTGTGTTTTATGTCGAAAAATGAAAACTTTGCTGGTGATTTGAAAAACTTAAAAACCTTAATCACAGCTGCTGTCAAAAATACATAGTGTTTAAGAATTACAAATATTGAAAAATCACTTCATTTACCTGTGAAGAAACTGTGTCTGTGTTTTTAACTATTTCTTGTACAATTATACAGATTCTTTTATGAGGAACTTGGTGCCAAGTAGCTGAAATACGGGAGAGAGGGAATCTCTTATTATCAATGTTAACAGTGTTATAAAATTCTAAATACAAACAAATTAAAATATTAAAAAAGAGAAAACTATGGTACATTTCTATTTTTTGTTTTAATTTTTTCCTCGCAGAAGAGGGAAAATACATGACTAACTGATGCTAACTTTGAGTGCCTGGCTTATTTTTTATTATTATTATTATTATTATTATTATTATTATTATGATTTTCAAAAGACATCTTTTTGAGTTCATTTACCATGAATAATGCTGCAAATCCGAAAATGTACATACTTCATTTAGCAGTTGTTCTTTTATAAGTTTACTAGGTTCTCATCCGTTCAGAGGAACATGTCACATACATGGTTGTCTTTCTGTAACCCGGTTTTGACCATCTTACAGGTGCCATATTCATAATAAAAATTTCTCTCGAATTTGTTACCAGATTGCATCATTTCTTCCGTTTGACACATTCAGCCATCCCGCCCCTCGCCAAAATATTGCAAATGCTGCCACGTTTTTTCTGCCCCTCTTCCTTCCTCTTCCTCCTTCTTTACTTTCCTCTTTTCTTCCTCTTTTCTTCCTCTCAGGGCCTCGTGAAAAAAATTCTGCTCTGAGATGAATTAATGTTTTGCACCGAATGTAGAAAATTATCTTAGAACCCGTTGATAGATAGACAGAGAATCCGGGCTTTTTCCAAACCATCTCGGAGAGGAGCAAAATTAAAGTGGATCCTCTAAAACATGCATTTTTTTTTTTCTTCCTTTTCACTGCGTCTCCTTGACCTTGCTCTCAGCGCTTTGTTGGAAAGATCAGAGGCAGGCCCTGAGGCATTTTAAACGAAGCTCCTGTCCTGCGTGGAAACCTCCACACCTCCAGAAAAAACGCTCAGGTAAGTTTATCTGCAGCGGAGAGGTGGATCTACCACGGGTGGGTGTCCCGATTCAGCCTCTCCACTCACTGGATTATGTTCCGAAGCAACGTTTTTGTTTTTTTTAAATGGATGAAGCTACATTCACTGGGAGGTGGTCTGGGTGGATGGTGGCTGCACAGAGAGCAGGACTGTAAACCCAGAGTCCGGGGTTTGTCTCCTGGCTCCCATCTCCTGATATTTAGCCAGAAACAACAGCACTCTGGGAGAGGGAGAGAGCATGATTTTCATTAAATGTGCCTGAAGTCACTGGGAACTTTTTCTGGGTCAAGCCAGACCAGGATCTTTCCCGAACCTTAACCAAGTGCAGTGAGAGTCTAAGTATAACCATTTAAAAGTTGCTGGAAAGGCTGGAGTCACTACAAGTGGATGTCGTCCTGCAAGATCAGATATTTTCGGCCGAACATTTTACTGAGACGTTCCACATCAACATTTTTGCAGGTTGCCTGAGACATAAATTAACAATATATCCTCGTGATGTTAACAGGGAAAAAAAAATCTTGTCTCGGTTACGTCCAGGGTTGGCCAACCGTATGTTCCGGAAGGTAGAGTCAACGTGCTACAGAGCCATGACTGCTCCAGCAGGACTGGGCCTGGTAGCAACACAGGCTCCTTTTCAACCCAAACGTTGCAGGAACCACAGAACGAGAGGAAGTGACCCCAGGAACCGCCAGGAAGCAAACGTGAATCCAAAAGTCCCTCCTGTGCGTCTCTGTTAGTGCGAAGAGTCACAGACCGCCTTTGACTGGTTAGGTTTGGTGGTCAAGAGGTGCGACGGCATCAAGGAGACTAGTCTGAGCTGTGTTTAGATCACTGGTAAAATTGGGCAACAGGGCCCGTCGCCGCGGTGAATGGAACCGGGGCCATTCGTCATCGACCGCCCAGAGTGGTTAAAGCCAACGGACCGATGTGTCTGGTGGCAAAGACGTCAGCACCAACGTCACGAGGACGGGCTAGTGTCGCGGTGGTCTGACATGATCAGGTCCAGGGTGTTACCACCGCAGTGAGTAGGTTCAAGCCTCAGTAGATGCCAGAAAGGATCACGGGACTTATTCAGGTGAATGTTGAGGTCACCTACAGTAAAGTTAGAATCTCATTAGAATGAGTATCAAGGTCTGAGATCAATGCTCCAAATTCTTCTGAAAATAAGGTCCAGGTGGTCTGTGGAGTCCCACAAGCTGGAACGGTCAGAGTCCGTTGTCCTGGACAAGGCAATTTGGAGCTGATGGAGATGAGCCTCAATGGTAACATCACGTTTGAAGGTGAAATTGGAAATGGACCCGTAGACTAAGGCAACGTTCCCACATTGTTTAGGAGCGTGAACAACGTGGACCTTGGTAACACGTGTTTCGCATAAACCAATCGTATCCAGATTATGGTAACGAATCAAATCATCGATCGAGGCTTTAGCAGACAATGATCTGACACTTACGAAACCATTGAGGGTCTTGTCGAGGCTGGAATTTTCACTAATTGGCTCAAGTGTAGAGCTGCTGGTAGATGATGCGTTCATTGGAATCGGACATCGCGCGTTCACACACTACCTATAAATCTAGCGGGCGCTCTGATCAACCGCAGCCCGCCGAACGCTAAGTCCCTGGAGGTCACACCAGAATCAAACCCCTGTCTATATTCAGCAGGTCGGGACGGCCCCCGGAGAGAAGGCCAGTCATCGTCAGAACCAAATCCCCGCTCGCCGCGTTTTAGACGGAGGAAGATGGCGGCTGCGACGTGCTGTCCTAACTTTGCTTGCACACGGCCCCCGACCCTCACTGAGCAGCCTGAAGACCCTCGGTTTTCCTGGTCCACACTGAAACACCGAGCAGGCGTCTTCAGATTTACACAGTCTGGAGGTCATTTTGGAGAAGCTCAGTGCTGACGGGAGGAAAACAGCGAGAAAGAGACGCGTCCACGAGCTTCCTCGGCGTAGTCTGAATCAGGAAGTAAGCTGATTGACTTCTTCATGCCCGATCCTCTTCTCGTCCACTTTTATTATGTTTGTCGCCCCTTTTTTCTTGCCTGTGTCAACCCCCCCCTTCATCCCCTCCTCCTCCTCCATGCAGTAATAAGAGCGGAGAGGTCAGTCAGTCGACCCTCTGAGGCCGACCAGCCAACTTTAAATATTTCACACTATTTTAAATGAGCGCACATGAATCATAGATCACAGGCAGCACTCTTCTGTGTGTGTGTGTGTGTGTGTGTGTGTGTCGAGGAGCTCAAACCCGAAGCTCCTTCTAATAACCTCCGGCTGTCTGTCTCAGTGATGAGGTCTGATGTGGAATGTAGATCCGACAGCGTCAGTCGTTCACCGGGGGCGTAACGAGCGGCCTTTCATCACCGGCCGTGATGGACAGATGATGAAACAAAGCGTTTGAGATGAAACTCGCTGCTTTTTATTTATTTATTTATTTTTCCTACCCGTGCTTTCACAGGGGGCTGATCTCCCTGATTCCCAACATGCACCAGAAGTCAAAACATCACAAAAACCTGTAGAAGTATTTTGGAGACATGATGTGACGTTTAAGTTCCTGATGAAAAATCGGTCTTCTGCCGTTGCTACGGGGAGTCTGTGCTGCGTAGAGGAGAATTTGCACTGAATTTATTACATTTATCTGTGACCAGCGCTTGTTTTCTGAGTTTATGTTGCATTATGGGACAGTTTGAGTTGACTAAAGTATGTAGAGTATTGACCAGCGATCTCGGATAAATCTTCACTGCTGCGAGATGATTAAAGGGATAATCTTTGCTTTTTCTTATGAAATACTGAGTAGGTCTCTCAAGTGAAAGCACGTCAGAAGGGAAAAGCACTTTTGGCTGAATTGCTCGGGTCTCACAAAGGTGCAACCTGTGATAAGAGTCGACAGACCATTGCCTCGAAGGCCTCACTGTGCTCGAAACTAGGTTGTACGACATGTTTTCTGACCGCGTCGAAATTCAAAAGTGTTTCTACCTGTTGAAGACAGAACCTTAACTTCACCTTCAGACAAATAAAACTCACCTCAACAGATATTAGACTCCGACTTTGAGACCGAAGTTCATCCAGCAAAAGGGCCTTGATTTTATGATTAAAACCTACAGGGATATGGGAGCTACTGGTTGATTACCAAAAGGCTGGCAGGCATTATTTGATAAATCAAACCACATCTTTGACGGGAAACGTCAAAACTTAATTCTGTGAGATGATAACTGTCCTAACGAAGATTCAAACGGTTGTGAGTCTGACTCGTGTCCTGGCTAACTTCTTCTCCAGGTTCGCCTTCAGAAAGTCAGACTTTAAAAAAAACCACATTCTCAGTTCATTTTATTCGCCAAAGAGTTCTCTCAATTTTTTCTATCTGTCCTCTTTAATGCCTGAATAATGCTCCACAGGGAGGTCTACTTTTCAGTGTGTCAGTCCGACACGCAGCCTCGGTGTCAGAAATCTCTGCCACGTTGACTCTTCGCTCTTTCCTACGAGCTCAAAATAACTCAAATTAAGAAATGTTTTTTTTCGTAGTCCTTTGGATAATGTTACTTAGACGTTGAAAGTCTTCATCGATATGAACAGATGAACTTTGAACAGAAACAGGAAGCACAATGTGACCGTGGAGTCAGCGAGTTACACCATGAGCTCAGCCCTGTTTGTTTTTTTTTTATCCTATATTTGTTTCCATTCTGGAAAATGAATGACGCCGAGCTCCTGTTTCCTTCGTGCCACTGGATGTGCTGACATCTGTCACTGGATTCCTCTGACGCTGAGGAAAAACCTAAAAATGTGATGATTCTAAGGCAAGTTCTGAAGTTATAATGAGCGCAGTCTTGCTGATTTCTAAGCAGGTTTGGCCTCTAACACACTGAGCTGGCTCTGCTACGTTCTGCTAAAAGGGGGTCGGTCAGTCCTCCTCCCTTTGTTGAGCCTGGGATGTTAGCGCCAATCGTCCGCTGCTTTGTCTGTGTGTAGCTCGCCCTGTGTTTACCTGAGTAGGTGGTAGGTTCCAGTCAGGTGAGGCTGAGAAGGTGAGTCTGCAGGTTGCACCTGTTGGTGTTCATTTGTGTTTTACGTTTCATTGAACTTCCGGGGGTTCGTTTTATCTTCTGCCTCATTCGTTTTTTTTTTTCTTTTTCTTTTTTTCTGCATGGAGTCCGGTCTACGGCGCTGCCTCCCTCAACACCAACCGACATCTACAGCCGTTCCCGTGGGACAGTGTTTCTGTCTGTAGGCGAAGGGCAACGGAAAATAGACATCAATGCACAAGACAGGACTCATCAGTAACCGTATTAAAATATCATTATACTATGACATGCTCATGTCATCACCCAGAGCAGGTGGAGAGGGAGTGGAGCTACAGAGACATCCAGAGGATCAACGCCAGAACTGCTGCTGAATAGTTGAGTTCGAATCATTTCATCAACTTCTCTTCTAATTTTTATGCTTACCTAGTGCTGCTCTCTACGACTCCCACTTTAATGTGTATTAAGTTTGTTAAAGGATATGAATACCTTTTACATATTCAGGAAGTTAAAATAGCAAATACGGAATAGAGGCTTTGAACTCCCCGAGTGTGTAAAATTATAAATATATTTTGTGTTTTTGTCCCAGAGCTCGACAGCATTTTTAAATTGAAAACATTAGGTTAATTTGTTGTTTTTCCATCAGCAGCATTTGGAGACTGGCTCCGTTGAGAGTAATTTACATTTGTTTTGGCTCAATTTACACAAAAGGCAGAACTCCTAATTCTGGGCTTCAAATCTCAAAGAGCACGCAAAATGAAAACGTAAAAAAGATTTGATAATCTCTCATTTAATTTGATAAGACGTTAAATATATACAGGGCCTGACTTCACAAAACAGTAAATGATACGTTCATAGTAGGCAAACTGATGGTTGTGGTTTTACTTCTTTGCATCGACCATGAAGTTTATTTTACTTAAGACTCCAGTCATTAGATATTTGCATCATTTTTTTTTTTTTTTCTTTTTCTTTTTTCTGCATGGAGTCCGCCCACGGGCGCTGCCTCCTCAACACCAACCGACATCTACAGCCGTTCCCGTGGGACAGTGTTTCTGTCTGTAGGCGAAGGGCAACGGAAAATAGACATCAATGCACAAGACAGGACTCATCAGTAACCGTATTAAAATATCATTATACTATGACATGCTCATGTCATCACCCAGAGCAGGTGGAGAGGGAGTGGAGCTACAGAGACATCCAGAGGATCAACGCCAGAACTGCTGCTGAATAGTTGAGTTCGAATCATTTCATCAACTTCTCTTCTAATTTTTATGCTTTCCTAGTGCTGCTCTCTACGACTCCCACTTTAATGTGTATTAAGTTTGTTAAAGGATATGAATACCTTTTATATATTCAGGAAGTTAAAATAGCAAATACGGAATAGAGGCTTTGAACTCCCCGAGTGTGTAAAATTATAAATATATTTTGTGTTTTTGTCCCAGAGCTCGACAGCATTTTTAAATTGAAAACATTAGGTTAATTTGTTGTTTTTCCATCAGCAGCATTTGGAGACTGGCTCCGTTGAGAGTAATTTACATTTGTTTTGGCTCAATTTACACAAAAGGCAGAACTCCTAATTCTGGGCTTCAAATCTCAAAGAGCACGCAAAATGAAAACGTAAAAAAGATTTGATAATCTCTCATTTAATTTGATAAGACGTTAAATATATACAGGGCCTGACTTCACAAAACAGTAAATGATACGTTCATAGTAGGCAAACTGATGGTTGTGGTTTTACTTCTTTGCATCGACCATGAAGTTTATTTTACTTAAGACTCCAGTCATTAGATATTTGCATCATTTTTTTTTTTTTAAAGTTTGATGATTGAAAGTACAGGAAGCCGATCAGCACAAAACACTAAACCACATTCAGCAGTAACAGAAACGCTGTTAATGATTCTGAACTGATTCGTTCCATCATAAATGTGAAGTGCCTCCTTATTCTGCTCCTGTATGCGTCTTGTGTTTTACATAAGAAATATACAATATGATCCACTATTCAAATATGATGAATTTGACAGGTTGCTTTGGATACATTTTGCTGATAACAGCTCTGTACTTGATACTTGAATGCAGGAGCTTTTATGGGTAATGAGGTACTTTTACACCGTGGTACAATATCACTGTTCTCCTCTTAGATCTTGAAACTGAAACTGAGTGTGTATCTATATATATGTGTATATATATGTGTGTTTGTATGTATGTATATGTATGTATGTATGTGTATTTTTGTATGTCTGTATGTATGTATGTATGTATATATAATATACATGTATGTATTTATGTATATGTATGTATGTATAATTATATATATATGTATGTATGTATGTATATATGTATATGTATGTATGTATGTATATATATATTTATGTTTGTATGTAAATTTATATATATATGTATGTATATATATGTATATATAATATATATATGTATATATGTATGTATGTATGTATGTATATATGTATATGTATGTATGTATGTAGGTACATGTACAATATGTGTATATGTATGTAGGTATATATACACGTGTATATGTGTATGTATGTGTATGTGTATGTATTTATATCTGTGTATACATGTATGTATATATAATGTGTGTGTATATACACATACATACACACACACACACACACACATACCATCTGGGTTTTATCTCTCAAGCCGTTTGTTTCCAAATGCACTTTTCGACCACTTTCTTTCGTCAGGACATTAATTATTCATACATGAATTATTTCATTCTGCTCTTTCCTGTGTGAGTCTACGTTCTTGTCTTGTGTTTTCTCTGAGGTACCTGCTTTGTTGGTTTAGTGTTTTTATTGTTTCCATTTTGACCAACTGGAGGATTAATATTAACGTTAAAAAAATCTGCTTTGTGGGAATAGTATCACTAAGTAAGGAGGAGAGCGTTTAAAAGAAGGAACAAGGGGGCAGACATGTTTAATGTATGTAAGATTGTCTTCTCCTGCTCCGACGAGCTCGTCTTACCTGTTACTCCAGCACTTCGGTGGAAGTAGGAAAAAGGTTGCTGGACAGATGTGACTTCACTTTTAGCAAGGAAACTTCAACTCCTGTTGTTGTTGTTTTTCTACTCTTTTGTAAAGTTTTATGCAAAACTTTGGGCCAATGACAGATTTTGTTGAATTTTTTCAAAGTGTAGTGTATTAGGATGCCCAACGTCATCCTGACGATGTATCTATTCTCAGAGTCTCACCGGTGTCGGAGCTAAAGGTCACGGTGCCATTAAAATCTAAAGTCTTCATACTGCGGCGAGCAGGAACAGCCGCTGACGATTTCATGTCAGCCTCAAGGTCAAAACTCTCTTTGTAAATGTCATTTGTTTACATATTCCATATTTTGTTGATTTTTTGAAGTGACGGAAGGCGAATCCAACCCCCGCTGCAAAGAGTAACTAAAGTTTGTATTTCTTCAAATTTTAATGCACCCTTACTTTTTAATCAAATGAACTTGGAAAAAAAGAGAAAAAAAAAAACATTTTAAACCACATCTTTGTGTTACAATTAAAAAAACAAATCAACAACAACATCATCAACAAAAAATGTAATTGGCCCAAACTTTTGCACACGAAGGTAAATAAATGACATTTACAAAGAGAGTTTTGACCTTGAGACTGACATGAAATCGTCAGCGGCTGTTCCTGCTCGCCGCAGTATGAAGACTTTAGATTTTAATGGCACCGTGACCTTTAGCTCCGACACCGGTGAGACTCTGAGAATAGATACATCGTCAGGATGTTGTGAAGGCGTGACGAGCGCTGCAGCCTCTAGAGGCCACTAGAGAGGCTTCAGGGTCGACTTCGTGGTCGCGAGCTTTCATTGGTCATTGGCTGTTTTCATGAGTTGAGGTGTGGTGCAAAAAAAGAGACGAAAAGGAAACACAGAGCACCTTAAAAAAGAGCCAAGACACCAAATTCTTTCTCAAAGCAAGTTGTATTCAACACATCTGTGAATATTGTGACAGCTTACAGAGGTTTCAGCAGAGATTTAGGAGAATCTGGTCGGAGACAAAATGTTTGTGCGATAACACGAAGACGTGTCCGGTCGGGCTGCAGCGAAAATGACGGATCGGCTTCGAAGGTGGTGCAAGTTGGCAGCCAGAGCTGCTCTTTCCGGGCCCAGTGACATCGGAGGAGCCGTTTGGACCGGAGCACCAGTTCTTCATCCGCTCTGACACACACACACACACACACACACACACTGTGCGACGGCCGCTTCACACGCCTCCCGTCAAATCCGCTGCATCAGTGGAATCTATGTCCTCTTTGTCCTTCTCCATCGGGGGGGAGGACGGAGCGAGCGCAGAGAGCCCCGGCGGCCATCTTAAGATTCGAGAGCAGAACTCCCGGCAGAGGGGGGGAGTGGAGAAAGTGCGGCGTTTCTCCAGAATAGTCAGATCACTAGGTCAGGAAGCTCATCAGCTGACGGCAGCTCAGTAAAACCACAGAAAACATCCAGACCGTCACTTTCTGCTGATCCCTCTCAAAACACAACAGGGTTTAGATCGATTTCCCAAAGAACCCTGAGAGAAACACTGCTCTTCTTTAAAGTCCCAGAAACTGTTTCTTTAATAGACATGATTCAACGCCTTTAACGTCACGTCACTGAATTTACAGGAGCTTCGGAAGAAACCGCGATGTGTTTTCTAGAAGGTGCTGGTTATGCTCCAGTAAAAGACCAGATAGTTTAATAATTCACCGCCGCGTGTACTGATATTCACTGGACTCACATTGTGAGGAGCAGGGCCGGGTATCATCTGAAGTCGTTTTGAAATGTATTCATTTCTTTGAGTGGGAATTTAGAAATGCTGCAGACAGTTTATCTTTCCAAATTCTGGATTAGTCTCGTTATTTTCTTGATTAATGGATCAATTACAGTCTCGTAATTGAGTGCGTTTTTTTTTTTTATTATTATTTTTCACACAGCGCAGTATTAGTACTTTTACTTAAGTAAAGGATCAGAAAATAGTGAGACACAATTACCGAGGGCCCAAAGCGACACCGTCACGATGAAATATACCGTTGGCTACTTTAATCTACGAGAGAGCGTCACAATTTATAAGCTCTCAAAACACTGTCACATAAACGTGGAGTAGATGTAGAAAATGTGATGAAAAGAAAACACTCGGGTGAAGTTTCTCAAACTGGAGTAAATGTACTCGGTAACGTTCCAGCACTGATTAGTACAAACGCGGGGCCTAAAATATCCAGTGTCCTCTGAGGGTTCGCTACCCAGACCTACTGCTTGGATGCTCATGTTGTGCTGTTGGTTTATCAACTTTCAGTCGCCGTCGTCGTCGTCCCACCAACTAACCCCGCCTCTATCTGTCGTCATTCAACCGCCACCGGCCCGCGCTAGCGTTTTTTCCCACGCGTGTGGTAGGAGTCTCGCAAGTAACTTTCCAGATTTAACACATGGAGGTGAAATGAACTTTTACGTCGGCGGGTGTTCCAGCCCACGTTGCTTGGGCCTCGTGAGGTCCCGTGACACCAGACGTAGAAAGAACGTGTTCCAGTATGAAATATTTCTCTGGCACAGGCTTTGACGGCATCGCGTCTCTATTTTCTCTCTGTCCGTAAACCTCGGTGAAGCTCGCCATCTCTCCCGTTTTCTCTTGTCTGAAGCAAGTTGAAGGCGAAGCTTAAAAGGGTGCAGTCTGCCGTTTCCTTCCAGCCCAGCAGTAGAAATCAGCAGAGAGGGTATTGCACGGACATCACGTAAAGCAGGGAAAGTCCCAGGCGCCTGCCGGTCCCCCGAGCTCATCATTCATCAGTTCTCAGCAGCGTTCAGAGCAGCGCAGGCAGGTCGTTCTCTCCGGCCTGGACACTGGCCGGAGGGATGAGGGAATGCAAATTAATCAGCCGAAGACTTAAAACCCCTCTCGATTCCTCCAGAGTCCAGGACAGAGTGAAACGACGTTTTTTTTTTTCCTCCCCCACTCCTTTTCTTTCAGCTTTTCCAGTGGATTTGAGAGCCAGAAGGAACCCTGCCGTCCTCTCCTGCAGTTCAGGGTGACGAACACCGGGTGGCAACGTTTCCTCGCCATCAGCTGGAGCTGCTGCCCTGCTGCCCGGTGGACACTGAAACACACAGACACATAAACATGAAGGTACAAATAAGGCCACTCAGCATAAACCCCCCGAGACCCGTTTGTAGGGAGGTCGCACAACAGAGAAGAGAACCATCAAACCCGAACTCATTTAAAGTAGAAGTCTGGTGATTCTTCACATTTCTTCTTCTCAACAAATCCAATGTGCAGCGTCAAACCAACGACAAAGTGACGTGTTCCTTCATCACCATGAACACGCACACACACACACACACACACACACACACACACACACACACAGACACTGTAGTTTATTTTGACTCAGTCCCACACACACACACACACACACACACACACACACACACACAAACACACACACACACACACACACACACACACACACACACACACACACACCGTCCTGCTGCCAAAAAAATACGCACTTCACCCCCTCATGTGGATTAATCCACGGCTGAAAATAGTCCCCAACACATGCGCTAGCTGTCCAGCTGTTTTAGGAAATTACTGGGCCCTTTTTAAAAATGAAACTAATATCCGAGGTGTTTTTAAAGTGTCCGTCTCGAGGATTTTCATTTCAGGGATCAGGTAACAACGGTGACTGAGCCTGTGGCCGCTGATGACAGAACTGCCGTATTAACACATCTGTAGTTTTACGAACTGGGCGTCTGTGGCGACACTCAAGGAAAAAAACGCCGCTCTGAGTTACTGCCGATGCAAACTGAACATTTCCCTCACTCTAGAAAACCAGGCGACGCTCGTCCCGGTCGTCTCTGGCCAGCGGATCAGTCTGACGCGGCGCAGGGAGCGACGGCAGCAGGGGCAGCCGCCTCGGCGAGGCGCGAGATGACGAGCTGCGGGCGACAGGCCGCGCACCTTCCGCCTCCTCGACCAGGTAACCGGCTCCCGTCGCCGCGTCCCGCTGTTCGCAGACTCGGGCCGTGTGCGGCGTTCGAATCGGATCGCGGTCGCTCACAGAGCGATGGACAAAGGCCAAGTGTCGTAGTTTGTTTTTGCTGGGACCTGTAGTGTGAAACCTCATCTGCTGTTACCACCGGTAACCACAGGTGTCACCAAATCAAGCAGGACTCAGATCTTCCCCACTGGCGCTTTAACGTTGAGCTGAAACGATTAGTTGATCAATAAAAAATTAACAGCTAGCAACTATTTTGATAATCGATTAATCGCAGAAGTGATAAATCCTGGTTCCAACTTCTCACTTTTGAGCAGTTGCTTTTTGTGCTTGTGTGATAGTACGATTTTGTTTTTGGGTTTTTTAATGGTTTATAGGACAAAACAAGCTACAAGAACTTCTAACGGGGATTCTTGACTATTTTCTGACATTTTATATTGGTTCGGGTCTGAATGTGGGATTTGCTGACGATAAGAAGAAAGTAGAACAATACCAGACATATTACACGACAACTACATTTATACAAATTATTGATAAATGAGTCAAATTAATATTAGTTTTAATGAAACCAGTGGGGTCATTAATTAGAACAGTACATTACAAAACAAAGGTCAATGGTTTTTTATTAATGATTCTTTGCAAAACATTTTGGGCCGCATCTCTTGTGCTTACATTATAATTCATCTTTACGATACGGACGTACGAACGATTTTGATTTTTGTACATTGTACTGGTAAATGTTTTCCACGGAGGTTTAAATATCATGCTTGGGTTCAGATCGGATCAGTGCTGTAACCGCACTATGTGCTTTTCACGCTTCCCAAGGGGCCATGAAGAATTGTGAACCAAACTTCTGATCAAGAACCAGTGGAACCCACTGGTTATTCAGTTACAGGCTGTGAAGACGTGGTAGATCTCTACACAGTATGAAGTTGTTTTAAATGAGAGAAAGTCAATATGACATGAGGGAACCAAAGGTGGACAACTGCTGTAAATAATTTCTGTTGAAGGAGTGAATTTATGGAACAGTGGGGACTGGAAATGTGGAGCACGTCTATGAAGCGTTTCAGATGAATTTAATGAAGAAATATAAAAACGTATCATCAAAATGGAACACTGACCATACTATGTCAGGGACAATGCTAAATTTTGTCTGACTTTTTGATGTTATAACGTTATGTATTGTAAAAAGAGGAGGCACAACAAGGTTTGGTTTGAGCCGTCGACTTTTTCCACCTGTTGCTGCCTGTTGGACGTGACCGTCCCCTTGTGCCGTCAGAGCGTCGCGGTGTGAACGGCTCTGATCCCCAGAGGAAAGCTGAGCTGTAGTATGCACCCGCCGAACCCCTGCGGCATCGGCGGGTAACTAGTGGAGCTAGCTAACCAGCTCTGTCGACGACCTCAGCTACGGCCGGTCTCCGTCAGCCTGTTAAGACTGGCTAACGTTGATGGCTGCGGTAAAGAGCAGTGACGGTACAGCTCCTGGAGCCACATCCACAGCGGCAGCTCGGCCTAAATGCTCAATCTGGAGTGTCACATCATCTCCCCTTTCTGTGGTATCTGCAGAGCGGTTCCCTGAACTGGGTTGGACCAGCAAGTTCCCATTTTGACCCCTCAGGGGCTCCGTAGTCTAATTACCTCTGGACTGGGATAGACGCCAACGTTCATTTACTGTATGTGGTGCAATCACTTGTTGGTTATGCTTTTGAGTATTTCTGGATCTGGCTTGTAGAGAGAGAGTAGCTCAAGAACTCAAGGAATCCAAATAAACAAAGATTCTTCAGCTCTGTGTGTGTGTGTGTGTGTGTGTGTGTGTGTGTGTGTGTGTTTGTACCTGTCAAGTCTCTGAAGCGTCTCTTGGCCTCGGCTCTCTCCTCGGAATCAAAATACCAGACTGTGATGGCGTACCTGGAACGCAGACAACACTGTTTACTAAAGCCCCGAGTGACAGGTGAGAGCTCAGGACATTAGTGGCTTTACATTCTTTGATGAGACTACAGACTCACACCAGCAGGTGGCGCCAGTTATCTGTAGATGGAGTTTTTTCTCATTAAAAACACCAGCAGTTCATTTTCAGTTTTATATACATCAGGAACAAATTATTTAGCATTTACTTGACTGTGACGTGTTCGATTAAAAGTCACTCAGGTTACGTACAATGTATTCAATGTGTGTGTTTTTTTTTGTTTTTAAAATCACTGCAGGTGAAAATCAAGTGTTTGTTCACGTCATCTGTAAATTATTGAACCACATTCATTTAAGTTTCACTACATTCGCAGGAAGACGTGTGTTTCCGAACCCGTCAAAACATCAAGATTTCCTGATGTAAACAAACCTTTCACAGCATCGGGAAACGTGAATAACTTGAATGTAGTTTGGTCTTTATTTTGATCACCAACTGTGACTTTCAGCGCGGTTCTGAGGTTCTCTTACTCCTTTACTAGACTTCCTACTCTTCCTACGTGCAATATGGAGTACTGGTACAGTTTATGGAGATTTAAAGTATGTGAATTCACCTAAGTAGTATTTTGGAAGCAAAAGTTTTACTTTTGTTTTTTTAAATTTTAATACTTTTTACACTACGATATTGTTTCTATTACTTTTCTATTACTTTAACGAAGATCTGAGCTCTTATTTTAAAGAGGAAAATGAGTTAATTGTCGAATGGAGGCCGTCTTATATTCGGGCCAGTGCACGTGTATTTCTATGGACAGAGCAGAGACAAAAAGTCATTCAGTAAACCGAGATTTAGGTCAGGTGACTCTTCAAAAGTTATTTTCAGATCATGACATGTGAACTGAAACAGGAAAAGTTGCACTAGATTCATCAAGTGAATGTCCAAGTCCTTTGGGTATAAAAAAAAAAAAACAACTCATCAATCAATTCATCAATAATCCCGGATGGGAGATTTGAAAATGAGGTGGAGGATGTTTCACTTATTAAACCCTAAAAAGAAATATATTCTTGAAGAGACATCTGCCCTTCGCCCCAACATGTTACTGAATCCGCCAAATCTCCTCCTGTCAGTTGTCAGGATTAGTAAACGACTGATTAATTAGTGGGTTGGTCGGTTGGTTGGTTGGTTACCTGGTGGCGTAGGAGGGCTGCACCTCATGTGGGTTCCTTCGGTCGGACCAGAAGAAGAGCAGCCGGTCAAAAAGCGGTTTGATGTCGGCTACGTAGGATTTGCCTTCAGGAAAGATCCTGAGGACGCCGCCGTGCTCCTGATACACAACAACAACAAGGTAACACAAAGGTCAGCTGTTTACTTTACAAAGCCAAGTGTTCTTCTTTACATTACATCTGGAAATGATTGTTAAACCTGAAATCAAACATAAGTCACCAGATCAAGTGAAAGCCTGATCACTGTTCCCGCCAACAGGGAGGTTGCGTTTTCACCTGTTTGTTGGTTGGTTGGTTGGTTTGTTCGTCAGCAGGATCACACAAAAACTGCTGAATCGATTTGCACCAAACTTGGTGCAGGGATGGGGCCCGGGCCAGGGAAGAACCCATTACATTTTGGTGTGGATCCGGTTAACGGGGCAGATCTAGGAATTTTTTTTTAAATCACTTTCCGTAAGGGCATTTCCCCCCCCATTTTCGTCAATATTTGGCGTTGGTGGAGCGATTCGCTCCGTTCATTGGTGCCATTCCGGCTATGTTTTGTCAGCAAGGCTTGACAAATTCCCACCGGTCCTGATCCCTTCCTCTGATATTATCATCAAGTCAAGGCAAGCCCTTTTATGTCAATATCATCAAAACGTGTTTTAAAAAGAGAACAAAAAGTCAGAAACCTTTCGTTTTCCTTTTTCCACGTCAGATGGGAAGTTTTAAAATCTGTATTATAATCACATTCTTCAATTCCCGGATCTCTAGCTTTTAAAATTAGTAACTGTAGGCCAGAGGTCACAGAAGCCTCAGACGAACAGAATATAAACGTAAGTTCAGTAACGGGCAGAGGTCCTTGAACGCACCTTGGCGTTCCAGTTCTTGTTGAGGTAGTAGATGCAGGTGATGCAGCGTCCGTCTAAGTTCGGGTTGTCCACATGTTTGACGTAACCTGCTCCGTTTCCGGGGTAACACGCCACCATGGCCTAGAGACACACACAGACAAGATACATTTGATTAGACCGCCACAGGAATGAAACGAGACATAAATGAAAAAGACACAAAAGCAGCAATCCGGCAGGTTAGATGAAGGTATTAAAACACAGACAGATATCGTAAGAAGAGATTCAAAACAACCGCACGTTTTTTACAGCTCAAAATGCCCAGTATCACAATTCAGTGGGCGATGAGTTTGCCCTTTGCAGGACCCTGCTGCTGACCGTTCCCCAGAGTTATCATTGACAAAGACTGAGGAGGAGGAGAAGGGACAACGGAAGAGACAGGAGAAAATGGGACAAAAAAAAAAAGGAAAATTTGAAAAAAACACTTTGCCGATTACTCACTAAAATGCCATTTGTGTGTATCGAACTGTTGAAGATCAGTTATGTTGACATATGTGATTACAAGAACTTCCTCTGCGTGTTTGCTAATATTTCTTGTGAAAATCAGGGCTGAGTGTTGTGGTTGTGCGCCTACGGATTCAGTTGCACGTCCACAAATTGCATCCATGCGTTGATGCGTGTATGTCTTTGTGTGTGTGTGTGTGTCTGTGTGTGTGTGTGTGTGTGTGTGTGTGGGGGGGTTGTAGGGTGTACGTGCAGCTGGTCAGTGTTTGGAGGAAACTGGATCGACCACGTTTGTAGCTGCAGCAGTGATAAGAGATGTCGAGGCCTTTATGGCTCTGCAGAGACCGACAGTGTGAGGACTCAGGAATCCATTTTAAGATTCATGATCTCATCCTGATAGCCCCGCCCGCCAGAGTGACTGACAGCTCCTCTGCTACTGGGACGAACGACAACTGAATCCGAGTCCGTAACGTTTTCTGATGCCGTTAAAAGCTTCGTTTACATCAGTCCTGCTTGTAAACGCTGCATGAAAACATTTTCGACATTCACACTTGTGACAATCTTGAACAGTTTGTGGAAAAACTAGTCAAGTTTCTGTCCAAGGTATCAAACCCGGTACCGCACTAAAATTTACTCAGGTAGAGGAAAAGTCACAATGACTGTTTAAAGTTAAAGTAAAACACTAAAACCGTAGTTTGACATAAATCTCAAGTCAAGGTCCACTTACTGGCTTTTTCAGGAGCTTTCAACAGCATCTCAGTCCTCTGAAGAAGACCATGAGGTGACGCTGAAAGCTTTTTTGTCACGCTTTACGGAAAATAATCACAAATAAAAAAGCATTTCCATTGATATATTCATATAGTTTATATACTTTACATGAAATTAAAATGTGACTATTATTAGCCCTGTCACGCAGTTTTCAAAAGATTATTCTATCATGAACTTTATTCTGTCGCCATGCGTTTGTTTATCAATTTTTACTTTTTAGCCAGCGTTGGACAAAAAGTCAATCGAGTGCACAGAGAGCAAAAATCTGAACTTCTGCATTTCGATGACAGCCGTGGAAACTCCATGTCTGATGAAGATCATGTGACGCGATCGAAAGCTCATGTCAACTGCTGTTTCCAGGACCGAGAACGAACTGCGAAACTCAACGTTATTCTTATACTATCGATACAATCAAGGTTGGGTTTCAGTCACGCAGTTAATTACAAAATATGTGATAGCTGTTATCACGTAAACATTCTGAATCTGACACAGACGACAACGCACCCGGGACAGTTACCTGCAAAATCTGTCTGCACCCTGGCCTTTCCGTTACTGGACGGTTGTATTTTGATTGAAAAGAAAAGAAAAAAAATATGTATACAACTTGTTTTTTTTGTTTTGTTTATTTTATTTAATATCTGAAATAAAAAGCACTAGACTCCTGCTGTTTTTTTTAATTAAAAAAAACTATAAAACAAATGAGCCCTTGTATGTCCGAATGCGGTTCTGTTTCAGATTATAACTAATACTTGTAAATATACTTGCAATTGAAATACTGAAAATTGAAAATTGCCCTGAAACCTAAATCAAATCAAATCAATCGACTCTAGACGTGCTTACACAGGCAAGAACAACGACAGAAAATGATTTTAACTTCTGAGATTGAACGCTGAGAACTCACAAGAGCTCGCAATAAAAGCCACGGAGGGAATTAGTTTGTGTCTTTGTGAAAGGGAAACATTTTGCGAACAGGCTGGGGAGGGTTTCCCTGCGCCCCCGCCCTGCAGCACTGCGACCTTTTCACCCAAACACGAAGCGTCTGATAAGATGAGAGCAGCAGGCGACTATCAGACACGAGACTCTGTGTCAAAGTCAACAAAGTCTCACACTGTGGATTTCCTGCCAGGAAAAAACAAAGAGCGGCCGCCAAGAAGAGCTGACCCCCCCGTCAGCAACGCGCACGACCCCCCGTAGGGTTATTACTGCTCATTTCCCCGATGGGGCTTCGTATTATTCAACCATTTTATTTTATCACCTATCGACTGGCTCAGGTGTTCGTGATATGGGGCTGTTTAACAACAACTGGAGCCACAGGCTGCAGAGACTTCAAAATCACGACATGTGACAGAAACAAACCTAGAAGATGCAGGAGTTTACTGCCTTCAAATACACGACAATGAAAAGTCTGCATCCAAATCTAGACCATCATTCGTAAGGATTAAGGCTGGAAAATCTGAATAAAAGATTTTCTAATTATAGTCATATCAGCATTTAAGGCTGTTAAGATAAATGGGTAACAGTGATCACACTACCGAGGAAAGAATGTACAGTGTATCAGAGATCTTGTATTACTTTGTTTATGGAATAGATCAACATCTGCGCTAAAAGAAGCCCAAAAGATGTCAACGAAGACGGGTGACACACCAGCATCAGCTGACACATCAACGGTGTTCCCATCACTGTTTGTCTCTGAGACGCTGAGGATACTACAGAACGCTATCATAATGAAAAGAGCAACAAAGTGTGCGGACTTGGTTCTAGTTTTAAAAAGACGACAGAGATCAGCAGAAGGATCAATCATCCCGTTGAGTGGAAGAAAATCTTGCTTTCCAAAAAGCAAAAGATGCCACGTTTTCTTGCCGCGAGACTCATCCCTCTCAAATTAAAGTGAATAAATACAAAAGGGACTAAAAATAAATGTCTTTAATAATGTATAGAATAATTTAAACATCTCTATTTGATGAAATAGACATTTAACAGAAAGAGAATACTTCATATCCATGTGAAGACATTTTCATTTTATCGCTGAGCTCTATCATCAAACAGGGTCGGGAAGACTACCCCTTGTTAAAAAGACACGTTTGTTAACCATAACTCTCCAAAAGACGTAGCAACAACACTGATTTACACCAAACCGCATCATCTGACGTCAGTGCCGCCACCTCAACCTGATCCTTAGACACAGATCACACGCAACCCCCCCCCTCCGAGTACGCGTGTAACCTGATTAAAGAGCAAACACGGTTTTGTGTGTATACGTGGACGCAAAACTGCATCCAACTGATGTCAGCGGCATCACCTGCGGCCATGTCGTCGGTGACATCCCCTTTGTCTCCAGATCTTTTGTTGTGAAACGGCTCGTATTGTGAAACAAAAGTGTGCAAGGAGCTGTATGCCTCTGCACACTCCCTAAAATCTCACATCCTGTTCACTTCCTTTTCTGTACATCATCAACACACACACACACACACACACACACAACACTACACACAGGAAGGTCACAGTGGAAAATTAACCCTCATCAAGACACACGGCTCCTGAATGCAACATCAGCAACAGCTAACAACAACCCCACCCTTTAGTAACCTCATCGACGTCAGCGTTTACCACCTGACGTGCGTTTACACGCGGCATCTCCACTCCTGTTTGGATGCTCTTATTGCTCTCTATCGCTCTTAATGTGAAAAGGGGAGGCTTGGTGTTTTGGAGTCGGGCAGTCGAGCCCCCGTCGGCCCCCGTCAGCGTGACACCCAATGCCACGCTGCACGTATCCTAGCTGCCAATAACAACAAACCCCCAGAGCTGGTAAAGAGCGAACGAAAGCCAAAGGCAGCCTGCGCTGAGGGGGGGGGGTCATGCAAGTCTGTATACAGATGCAAACACAGACGCACACAAACACATCATCACGCAACGGAGCTGCTGTAGAGTAAAAATATGTGGTGAAACAGAGGAGGGCTGGGTGGAGAGGAAATGAAACACTGGGGAAAAAAAAAACAAGATTCAAAACAAAAGGCCTGTGAGAGCTGTTTTGAATTCAACTTTATCTTATCTTTCTGGTCGGGAGAAGGACGGAGGAGGGAGGAAGAGAGGGATCGTGGGCGTGTGATGAGGTCTGTGAAGTTGTTTGGCTGGTGTCCAGCCTGCCGACGGTTAAATGACAGAGCTACGTGTGGAGCGTGAGGCTGCAGTCTCTCTGCAGCTCCGCCTGGACCCACTACGACAACCAGAACTCATCTGGTTTCATCCACCTGAGAGCAGAGTGGTTCCCAACCTAGGAGGTCAGCACCGTCCAAAGGGCCACAGGTTAAATCTCAAAAGTCACGAGGTGATTAATAAGACAAAAAACATGCTGCTACACAGAGTTTTACTTATTTTTCTGACCTATTTAATGATACTTCCTATTTCTTGTGATATACTAGAGAAACTAAACAATGAAGACATGCAATCTTTAGCAAGGGGCTGCGACTAGGAAAGAGCGACAAAGATCGGTCAATTAATAGGCTGGTTGATCTGCAGAAATGAATTGGCAACTATTTTGACAATCAAATTATTGTACCGGTTCCAGCTTCTCAAATCTGAGGATTTCCTACTTTTCTTTGTCACACGTGACAGGACACTGAGGGTTCTTTGGGTTTTGGACTTTTGATCTGACCAAAAAAAAAAAAAAAAAAAAAAGCACTGGAAGACATCCCAACTCTGTCTTAACACAATACTTTGATGCTCCTATGTATTATTCCTCCTGTCCATACTGGCTGAGGAGTGATCCCTTCTCTGTCTCGTCTGCCGCTGTTTCAAGGTAGAAGTTTGTTTGTGTAAAGATGAACTTTGTTAGACAGGAGTCCTTTTCCAAACATTGATCAAGATAAGTCGTTGCTGATCAATTTCAACCTTGTCCTTCAGTGTAGTCTTCTTAGAAAAAGGTATCGGCGCACAGCCACTATGGACTGGAGGAATGATTACGGTAAGAGCGGACTGTTTCAACATACCTATGGCACACGTGAGTAGCGCGCTAGAAATAACAACCTTAAAAATCCAAGCCCATCCTTTTACGTGAGGCACTGAGACAGTGTACAGGTGAAGAATAAACTCGTCTGTGCTCTCCAGGGCCGGTTACCTAGTATCACCAACTGTCGAAACTAAAGTGAGGTATCATAAAAGTATTGCTTTTGTATTGCTACCATCCTATCTGGAAAAATAGACGTAGGAAAAAAAAACAACACTTGTTTTCGTTGGACGAGTGTGTACTGTACAGCCAAATGCTTTAATGTGGTGGCGAAAATTGTCCCAGTGCACATCAGAGCATGCAACTCTTTCCAATATGTAACGGCACAAAAATCCCCAAAATGTGGGAAACAAGGCTTTTACCTGAAAACCGCATGATGAACTTGTTATTTTCTGATGAAACTGAAACTACAGGATGTGTTTATTCAAAGTTTTTACTTTTCTCCAGAATAAAACTGTGGGAAGACAAAAGCGTGTTATCCTGCTTATCTTTGTAAAGTTTATTCTTCTGCATCATCTGCAGATGTGTGTGTGTGTGTGTGTGTGTGTGTGTGTGTGTTCCTGTTGTAACTAGGTTGAGCTGTTTTCTTAAGAAGTTCCATCTGATAACACACAGACACATGTGATAAGTGCTCTCTGTACACTGCTGCACGAGGATGGGGCGGGCATGCCGGGAATGTGGGTGTGTGTGTGTTTGAGTGTGCGCACGTCTGTGTGTGAGAGAGGTAAGGACACTATAATTCAGTGGGTGTGTGTATACGTGTGTGAGCGTGCGAGAGAGCATTAGTGAACGCCGAGGAGGGGTGAGGGAGTGAATAATTGAACAAGTGAATGAGTTGGAGTGTGTACGTGAGAATGTCCACTTCTACATCTGCATGCTTTCATGAGATCTCATGAACAGGAGTGTGTGTGTGTGTGTGTATCACACACATTGCTAACTATGCAATTTTTTTTTTCCTCCTCTGTTTTTCCCCAATATTATCTCATCGTGAATTTCGTCAACAAAAACTACGGCAACAAATATTCATTGACCATTTTTCCACGATAAAAACGAGACAGAGACTAAATAGGAACCTTTGGAAACAAAGACTTTGACACAATGCAAGAGACACACCGCGAAAACATGAAGGCCAGTATGTCAACGTTCATAAAAAGGTAAACTTCAAGATTAACGTACCAGTATCAAGAACTTTGGATACAGATGTAAAGATAACAGCAGTCTGGGTCGGCTAGAAACAAAAAAAGGCTAAAATGAAGCATAATCAAATGACTAAAATGTGACTAAAGCTAATATGTATATTTCCATCAAAGATAAATAACTGCAACTAACGGTTATTTTCATTATAGATCATCCACACAATATTTCCTTGATTAATGAATTATTCCATTTGGTCTATGAGATGTCAGAGAACAGTGAAAAATGCCGGTTTTAAATTTCCCACAGCCCAAGGTGACGCCTTCAGGAGGTCTTGTTCTGTGTGACCCACGGTCCGAGACCCAAAAAATATTTAGTTCACACTCATGTATGATAAAGGACCGCATCAAAACGTCACATTTAAGAAGCTGGAAGCAGCAAATATTTGGCATTTTTTGTTGAAAGAATGACCAGAATAATTATTTGAATCTCAGTATAACTGCCACTTAATGTTCTGTTAATTGATTAATCGATTCATCGACCAATCCTTGCAGCTCCACAGAAGACTAGACCTTAACTGAACAGTGCCAGACCGGTTTTAATGCGTCCGAGTGATGGGAGTACATGTGTTTGGAGTAACCGTTCCAGGGCGTTTGGTGGCAACGTCGGGGCCACCCGCCCTCGATGCTTTGCCTACCGAGCACTGCTCTGCTCTATGGTTTGCGGACGAAGGTGAAAAGTTGATCCACGTAATTCGGTTACATTTGTAAGAACAATTTACGTGTTTAATAAATGGTCTACAAGACAAGTTAGAGCAGATGTAATCAATTACATGTGGCCATTGTTAAGTGTTTATTAATGAATTTATTTATCAACTGCTATGAAGACATTTTATTATTTTTGTTTTTAATCAATACAACTCTCTAGTTGTTGATTCATCAATAAACATTTGGATCTGCTTACGATGACATTATAGTGTGTCATTAACCAATTATTGCATGTTTATATGCTGCTTGGAAAAGCAATATTCTTCAGTATGTTTTTAAAAAAAACGTCCCACATGTATTTTTCCCAGGAACAGGCGTCAGATGCTAGCGAGCATTCCCGGTAAAAACCTGGATCAACGTTCCCGGTGTACAGCCCCAGCCTGCACAGCATCAACATGTCTGTTTGGGTGGTTAGTCAACACACAGCAGCAGCTGACAACACCCACGGGACCAGAACAGCTCCAGTGAATTTCCTGTTCTTCCTGGAGCGTGTTCTGGTTTCTGAAGCCTTGGCTCAGGGCCCAGACCGGGGGTCGCTGGACTGCTATCAAAAGGCCCACACATTACAGAGAGCAGAACAACACCGAGGGACTCTCCAGTGACGCCTCGGTCATTTCGGCATGTTTCCACACGAAGCAGACCAAGTAAAAAACAGAAAATCTCCGGGCAGGCTGGCCCAAATTCAGGCAGAAAACTGAGGTTGGTTTTATAGATTCCAGTTGAGCTCATTGCTCTTCTTGTGGAACATAACGCAACAGTCCTCTCTAATCAACGCTATGTGAAAATATCCTTTTTAACCGCTGTTGACAACACGTCACTGTTCAACACATCCCTAATTAAGTGTGGTGCGCCGTCCGGCCCACTGGAACGGGCTGAGGAGGCACTGAGCGGGTACCGAGGAGGAAGGTCATCTGTGATGAGCTGAGCCGGTTAAGGACGTACCCTACACGCGTCCTCACTGTCGGACAAAACGGGAATGCACCCGGGGTCCAGTCCCGTTGACAGCCTCAGCATCACAGAATGCTCTCGCCACAACGTTTGTAACGCAGCAGTAAGCCCGAGAAACACAACGTGACAGGGTGATCCTGCAAAGCTTTACCAAAGCTCCCAGAAGTTGGTGAAGCCTGACGCCGAACTGCTGATGGAGACAAAAGGAAAACCCACTGCACGTCGGCGGTCTCCGATGCGACCGTCGTGAACAAAACACGCATCAACGGGTGAAATCTGAGCTATAAAATAAAACCCACACCGTAGGTATCCAAGGCAACACTGCTGTTTACGCCTTCCCAGGTGTTCCTATTTATCTGCTCACACGCCGTTCTCCTAAAACAACGGCCTTGCGCCACCTCTGGTCCGCCCACACAGGTGACTGAATGTTTTTTTTTTGCCTGGCTAGAGCTGTTCCCGGGGCAGTGTTGGCGTGTACGCGCTGTCCACCATCTCTGCGGGGCCCCCGTTAGCTTTATCACACCCGTTGGACACGAGGTCCGGTGACCCGGCCAAAATTCAACCTGAGCAGGGGTCTAATCGGACAGGGAAAAACCACCTGTGGAGGTCCGCAGGGCCTTCGAGGGACAAAAAACAAAACGTCAACACAAGCAGCGTTGTCCCACAAACTAATGTTTTCACTCTTATAAAGAAATTAACGTGCAGTGTGCCGGTTATGTTGCACACGTCAGTTTACTTTGCACCGCCCATGTAGAGTCTCGCTGCTAGCCACACGGTTGGCCCAGCTTGATTCGCTCATTTTCCTTTACTTGACATTTTCCCCTCTCACGCCCTGTTTAATCTCTTTACGTCTGCAGTCGCGGCGTCAGTGTTTCGCCCGTCCCTACGTCCACAAACTGACACCAAGTCGTCAGTGGTGGCCCAAGGGCTCTGACTGAATCCAAGCGGAGACACCTGGCGGGGGGACAAATTGCATTCAAAACCTTCCTTCTGCAGAAGTTCTGCCATCGAAGTGTAATTGAAGTATTAAAAGTGAAAGTACTCATAACATACTAATGTACATTATTTGATGAGATGACTCAAACCGGTGCATTGAAGTGATGTTGTTATCCGGGGTTGTGGTCGTTCTAACTGCTTCATCTACCGTCGTGTAGCATAAACTCTGGCGACGCACGAGATCCTGCGGGTTCTGCACGCCCCGCAGCACGAGGGAGGAAAAAAAACTGGCGCTTTCAGCGTTTTCCAGCTGAGCCGGTGGCTTCTTTTTTTTTTTTTAAATTGGTTTGTTTAGCTCAGCAAGAGGCAGGATTTTCCCCCTCGACCCGTTAATGGACACTCGGCTCTGAAGAATTCGGTCTGGAGTTTGTCAGAGGCGCATCAGGAAAAGAAAGAAAGAAAGAAGTCACCAGAGGGACTTTTGAGCGATCTGTCAAGTCGAGTTGGACCTAATTGAAATCCTGCTGTTAAAAATGTCAAATTCCCGGTGATTATTACAACAACGCCCACTAAAAAACTTCTCCTGCCAGATCACCGCCAACATTTCCAGGTCTCCAGACTCGGACCCGACCCGCATCGGGCTCCCGTCCGGCCTCGCTTACCTTGGACCGCTCCCGGATCGACTTGTTCCCGAGCCGGCCGGCGCACACGGAGATGAGCTTGTCGATGAGGTTGAGCAGGAAGCTGATCGCCTCGCAGCCGCGCTCGGACCCGCTCACCCAGGCGATCTTGTCCCCGCGGATGCTCCTCCGGTGGACGCCGGGGACGGAGCCGGCCAGCCGGCCGTCCTGCAGCGCTCCGGAGCGGTGCATCTCCTTCACCTGGTCCAGCACGGCGCCCCCGGCCAGCTGCCCGAGGAGACCGTCCACGTAGCAGAAGCCGCAGGACAGCAGGGCCGGGACCACCCGCTCCAGAGCCAAACGCTCCAAGTCCGTGTCCGACAGGTTCTCGATGAAAGGCATTTTAACGGCCGCGGCAATCTTGGAATAAATGGGGACCGGCGCTGGGACACCGTGCGAGTCCGCCGCGGGCTGAAAGTTGTCGGAGCCGGGTGCCTGCGGTGCGACGTGACACGCAGGCTGAGGTGAGGCGCTCTCCGCCGCCGCTTCTTCTGCACAGACTGCGGGCTCCTGCCTCTCCGGCGACTGGACTCGAGAGCAGAAATCGGTCGGCGCCGGGTCTTGCGAAACGCCTCTCGGGCCGGTCCTGCACGTCTGCGCTCACGTTACCGCCGAGCCCTGGGTGAGGAGCTGGGAGCCGGTCAAGTCGGCCGGTATGCAAATGCGCCGCTTCCGCTTAAGAATTTCAAAATGAGGGCGTTACCGACCGAGAGCGATCGGTGGTTCAGTTCGTCCTGTCTCAGAAGCACCAAGTATCGGGGTGTGTGTGTGTGTGTGTGTGTGTGTGTGTGCGTGTGTGTGTGTGTGTTCGCGCATTTTGACACGTTCCCTTTGTGAAACATGTCATTTTAACCCGGGGTGGAGTTTTAACATTCGGGCCCATTCGGTTTTCACAAAGGTCTAATAACCAGAAAAGCATCCGATTCAGTGCTGCACAAAGAATTTGTAAAATAACCGGTAGACGGGGAATTAATTAACCGCCATCCTGACGACATATCAGTCATTTTAGTCATTTATCAGGCAAACGAGCCGAAGATTTCTGGCCCGGGCCTGTTTTGGATCATCGTAAACTGGGGTTGAAGACGCCGCCCGCACGGACTGGATGGATAACTGTGCTAATATATATATAAACCGTGACGGGGACGGTGAAGCCGGAGCCCTGATCCCGCACGAGATGAAATCGGTTTGGAAAAAGAAAGAGCGGCTCGACGTTCACTCGTCCCGTCGGCTGAAACCAGCCGCCTCTTCCGGCCACCGGCCAGTCGAAGAGCACGGCCTTTACTTTGAAAAGCGCGGTCGCCCTGTTCCGGCCGCCTCGCAGCGGAGGCTGAGTGGAGGTGAACGAGGGGAGAGGAAACTGTGAGACGTGCTGGATGTGATGTTCGCTTGGGGGGGCGGCGGGTGGTGGGTCGTCCCGGACTCGACTCTGCTCCAGACTAACCCATATATACCCACTCTCTGCGCTATGGCCGTTATTAGTAAGACCACGTTAGGGCACGTGGTCATGTCAAAAGCAGAAAGTAACCCGGAGAAGCTTCAATGATCAAACCTCATCCGCCGAGAACATTCACGTTATTGTCGCTAAGTTCAATGTGTCATTGTTTTAAATAATTGAAAAACTCTCTTTAATGTTATATAAGCCGGAGTGACTGCTCTCTGTCACATGCCCGCGCACTGGGCGCGCCCGCCGCCATTGAGGACTCCGCGAGCCGCATGTAGCCCTCGCGCTCCCTCCCTCCCTCCCTCCCTCCTATCCGCGCGGAAGTAAACAGTGAACGTGAACTTGACCACGCGCCGGGCAAAAAGTGAAGAGAGCCGATAAGAGCAGACAGGCCCTGCAGGATGAGGATGATGAGGATGATGAGGACGGTGACATTAATAATTAAAACGACAATAATAACGATAATAGCTGGGAGTCACTTCCTGCTCCTGTATGTGCATATTTGGGGAAAACGCACGATATCACTGAGATGAACCCTTCTATGAAACAATGGCAGCCGTCTGCATTAAATCCGAGTTGAACTACATCGTACTCTTCGCTCTTTCTCTCTTGAGTTTTGCATTTGGTTCTATTTCCAGTCAGCTCCCCCCCACCCCACCCCCCCACCTTGGTGTAATTTCAGCTGTCGGGAAAAGCTGGGAACAGAATCTCCTAATGTCGCGCCTTAAAACCCCCTTCGGTGCTTCAGATTACTCCCTTACGCACATGGCCGTGAATATAAACCCTGAGGTCTGGAGTCCACTGTAATCCTGCCAGTTTATGTTCACTAAATTATGGAGGCATTTTTCAGGTCTCGTAGCGTTTCACTTGGCGAGACCCATTTTCTGTTTGTTTTTTTTGTCTTATACTGCAACTGGAACTTGAAGGCTGTTATACAAGTTGACATTTTGAAAAGGATTGTTAGTGCATGTATGGCTTTGCTGGAAGTCAGTTGGATGCAAAGTAAACGTTGTCCGTCTTTTTATTTCTACAAAGATTCATGACTCATGACTTCATGACTTATTAGTAATAGAAAATACACCCGGACTGTTTGTGTTCAGGGTTACATGGGGTCCTGACTAAATATAAAGGCCCCCCCTCCCCCTATTTTCTTGCTGTTTTATCAAGAGTTTCAACACGTTGAAAGCAAAACACATAAGCAAAAATACGCTCGGGCAGGAGGTCAAAGGAATGAACTATAAAAGCCAGTTGGGGTCTTTGGGCCTGACATGAACATGTTGGTGGGTCCTAAAGCGGACTGCTGTCTCTCGGTGAGGACACTAACCTTACTGTTTCTCCCTCCGATCTTCTTCTTTCCCAGCTTCTGGTCTGCGTAGGTGATCAGTTTGTCCATCCTAGACAGCAGGTAGCCGATGTTCTGGCAGCCGGGCTCCTTTCCTTCCACCCAGACAATCTGGTCTCCTCGAACACTCCTGGTGTCGTCCAGCCCCCTGCTGGCCAGCTCGCCGTCCTGCATCCTCCCGGCACGGTGGAGCTCCTGGACCTCGTGCAGGATCCGGTCACCGATTTTACTCCCAAGAAAGTTGTCGACGACGCACATGCCGTAGGCGTTCAAGCAGGGGACGATGTAGTGCAGGACCAGTCTGTGGCTGCTGCAGTACCGTCGGTCCTTGGATCTGGGGTGGACGCTCCAGGGGCGAGCGCAGCGTAGGACCCTGGCTGCATCTATCCCATCCCCGGCCATGGATCTAGCTCCGACTTTAACTGCGGCGTCATTTCTGCCTCCGAGCCCAGCTTCAATCCCGGTCCCATTTGCAGCTCCGATTTGAAGTTCGACCCCATCCCTGGCTCCAGAACTGTTTCCAATCCTTCCTGCAGCCCCGATCTCGGTGCCGTTCCTGGTTCCGATCCCAAATGCAGCTCCATCTGCAGCCCCAGCCTGGACCGCAATACCGTCCTCGACCCAGTCTACATTCTTGACCGGAATCCCAACACCATCTCCAGCCCCATCTTCAACGGGAAGTCGAGTACCGGACACAACTTTGATTCCTGTCCCAACCTGGGGCTCAACCTGAGCTCCCAAAACGGCCTCTCCAGGTCCGGCGTCAGCCCTGCTGTACCTGCACGGGGCCGGCTCATCCGGACTACCGTGGTCAGCAGAGTCATTCCCTTGTTGATGGGTTGTATTTTGAAAGCTATTTTCAGACTCAACCTTGGATTGAGGACTCATGTCTGCATGCGGTCCCATCAGAGCACTTACTTGTCCTACGCTGCTGCGCAGGGTGTTTTATAGGGAGCTGAAAGCCACCAGGAAATAAGCAGCAGGACCATACGGCACGAAGCACTGCTTCCAAAATAAAAGGACTAAAGAGCGGCAAGCTCAACTATCAATAACTCATGACGAGCTTTAATTTTAAAACTAAAAATATTGCAAGAATATAGACTGTAGATGACTTTTGTTCATCCAAACAAACGTTCACAGACAGACTTTCTGCGGGGGTGGAGTATAATAAACTCTGTATAAAAACAGTAAAAAGTCCATAAACTGAGGGAGGCCGTGAGCTCCAGAAAGAGCTAGTAAATGGACCTTTATCATCATAAAGGTCGTTTTTATTTTTTTATTTTTTTGTATATAGGCTATCAGTGCCAATATCATTAGTCTGTGAGTTTATTTTAGTCAGTTTAGAGAAAAATAATCGACAACCATACAGATAATCAATTTTATCTCCTTTATCAAGCTACAATGTCAAACATTCTTTGGATCCAGGTTCTCAAATGTCGGTTGGAGAGAACAAAACGTCTGAGGACGTCACCATGGGCTCTGGGAATTTTTCCCTATTTTCAGATATTTGATAGACTCAACGATTAATCACGTAATCAAAAAAATAATCAAGGAATTACTTAGTAACAACAAATCGTTGTTTGTTGTAGGCATACTGTAATTATTGCTTCTATTACTAAGATGTGTATGGTTGGTATTGTAAATATTATCAGTATGTGTCGGTATTATTATCTGTGCTTCATTATCAGTCACTTGTGTCAGAAACTCACTCACCCCGCCAGTTCCATTCAAGGACACCTGGAAAAGAGACCACCCTGTATCTGATAACAAAATACTTAATAAGGAACGTGTACATCAGTCATTATACTGATGCAGCCGGTGCAGGCGTGTCGCATCGTGCCCCGTCACCGCCGCGGCCCTCTCCCCCGAGCTTCATTTCTGAGGAATGTGTGTATACGTGAGGCTCCACACAGCGGCCGGCTTCCTGCTGCCAGATGAAACAGCGACGGTGTGAAAGAAGCTGTGCCAGCTCTGCCAAGGGGTCTGCTGTTAATCAGCGCGGTGACACCCGCTAACCGTCAGTCAAGGATCTGCTGTAAACTGGCTTCAGTGTAAACAGCGGATTTTTATTTTCTCTCTCCGCTCAAACACAGAGCTCAGAAATAGCAGTGACACAGAGCAAACGGTCAAACTGAAGAAGGGGGAAGTTATTTTGGTAGTTCAGATCATTTCTGTTACATGAGCTCAGACGGACGCTAGAAACTGATATAATTACATGTCAATCGACAGGAAATCACTGGGCAACTGTTTCCATTGTCAACTAGTCACTGGAGTCAATTTTTGAGCAAAAATCTCACAGGTAGTTAAATATCTTTGGGTTTTGGAAAGTTGGAAACAATTCAAAGAATTCACCCGGGACTATTTTCATTCTCGATTAGTTCGCCCATTATTTTCCAAATTAATCTTTGGCAGAACCATCGAAGTATCTCCGCTACTCTCAACCAGCCAATGATCTTGCTGTAAGCAGTTTTTGTTGGAACTCATTTCTATTGTTGAAATCAAGCTGTTGGCATCACAAACTAAATTCCCTGTACCTCCATTGTATTGGGCTGGAGACAGAAATGAAACGACGAGTCAAATAATGGATTAGTCAACCGGCAGAAAAATGAATTGGAAACTCTTTTGAAAATTGTCTAATTGCTTTTAGTCATTTATTTGAAAAGGGCTAATGACTAGGAATTGGCCAACTCTCGGATTCATACTAAGAAACGAGGAAATGCACTCTCAATTGTTCGGTGCAGTCCTAGTGATTACCAGGTAAATATGCTCTTTGGAATTTGGGTGAAATTACCGTTTAAGGCTCTAATACTCCAGCTTAATTGCTGTCACCTTCCTTTCTGAAATTTCCTACTGGGAGATGTGTTGTCCAGCTTTTAGAATTTTCCGAAATATAAAACTCAGCTTGTATTTAGCTGTTAATTACCAGGATACTTCCGAGAACAGCCTACGAAATTCGGTACTAATTATAAAGGCACATGGAGAAAGCGTTAGTTGCTACACTGAGTACCTGCAAGTTATATTTGAGTTTTAAGAAAAAAAATAGTGAATTATGTAGCAGATGAGTGAAAAATAGTTAATAAACAGACGTCGATATCCATGGCACTTTCCCAGAAAGACGAACAAAAACTGTGAATTCCTGATTAGATCGAAAATGTTCCACACTGAGTCACTTTATTTTACAGGTCCGGTCTTCCAGGTAGAAAGATGTTTGGGTGTATAACTGCTGAGTGGGTGAAACCTTACAGCGTGGAGTGTGTTTAGTTTGTTGATGATCATCAGTTTGAAAAACACAAAAGTAAGGAATATCAACTGCAGCTGAAAACTACAGCCTCAAAAACGCAATTCAACCAACAAACAGCATGTAGGTCAGTTTAATGAATATTTCCTGATCACCATGCAGCTCTATAACGTACGGCAGCTCAGAGTCACGAAGAATCCAAATTACCACTTTTTGTCTGTCTTTTTTAACAAAATTCAGGAAAACGAATTATTGATTATCGGCCGTCAGCAGCTTCAATAAAACCATTCTTTATTACTCCCGGTCTTCAAAAACAGATCAGTTGAGCTCTAAAGTAAACGTCAGGCATTATTTCTCAGATTACAGCACATACACACACTGCCAAGGAGTCAGTCATTCCTCCTCTCCCTGTCATCAGATCAGAAAGGAAACAGAGGTCTGGTTACTGGTTAACTCAGACGATGGAGCCATTCTCACGTACGCACAACAAGCTGCCGACTGGAATTTGAACCGACATCATCAGAGCCACAAAAACACACAAAACGTACATAGAGGACGGTCTGGTGTCCCTAAATATCCTCTGATTTCCACTTCTTTTTACACACAGGGCTGGACTCTAAAATGGTTTCTGCCAAGATTAGATTAACACAGTGGCACTAAACTGTTTTGACTTGTGAATCAGAATCTGGATCTTTTTTTTTTGCCATGTTTTCACTAACTCTCAATACACCTCTTCACATCGTGGAAGCCAAATGTACAGGAAGATACAAATACATACATGTAAACAAAGACTACTTTGCCTTTTCTTCATCCAGACCACATTAGACCTGATCTACCTCAAAACCCAGCGTAATCAAGGCTTGTCAAACAGGGACAAGTTTTACATGAAGACTCTAAAGACTGTTTAGAACCCAGTTTCAGATTTGTGAAACCTTTATTCCATTTTTTATGCAGAATTAAAAGTGTGATTTAACTGACTTTTATCCATCCAGACAGCACGGCAGCAGGTCTAGATCAAAAACCACTGTACTTACACCTGAAATAAGGAATTAGTTTTTTGTTTTTTTTTTTGCCACTTGCAGGCAGTGGAAACAAGTTGTGAACACAACATTGACATCGTCACCTCTTAAGTTGATATGGTGAACTTGTTATCACACTTCCACCTCCAGCAGTTACAGAGGAGCATTATCCTCCATCTGGATCTGGTGTTTGTGTCACCTGATTAATCTAAGTCCAACACTCCCTCTTCTTTTAGCTCTGGTTTTGGTCTCCACCAGCTCCTGAGGGAAATCTTTAAATGATAAAGCCACTATGTCCACCAGCTGTTCTCTGACTGTGTCTGTCTCTGTCTGTTCACTACTGGGCAGGTAGTGGACGGTGGCTTTTTACAGCGGTTTCTCTGAAAACATCTGCCCGCTGCGGCCGAAAACGACGCTATGAGAGCGGTGAGAGTGAACCAGAACAGTAAAGTTCTGGTCCGGACAGATTAAACAATGAGCTGAGACTCACTGTAAAGCTCCGTAAAGCCGAGGGGAGCTGCAGATTCAGCTGGTAATTCCCTTCAACACTGCCACACTGATTTCACATTGTCATTTGGTAGATTACCGTTATAAAAACAACGATTACAGCCCATTTAAATTATTTAATGTGTTATAAAAACAATGCTATTGGCATCCATTGTATTCATATCCCAGCCAGCGTATACAGTACGAACTCCATTCATTTCTCTCATAATGGTCAGTAATGCACACTGACCGACTGCAAATATGCCCCCTGTAACTGTGCTTTTCACAAGTGCTATGTACATGTAAATTAAGTTATTTCTATTAGTTTATTATGATGACATGCACAGTTTAAGTTATTTAGATGTTTCACGGCTGCATGTCTTTTCATTGTGCCAGAGTAATGTATTTTATGTGCTGTATGTGTTTTTCTATGAATGTGCTTCTGCATTGGACTGTTTAGATTAGTGTCTAATAATGCAGCACAAAGTTGACTTATTTTTTCCACATTTTTTATGAAAATGCTGCTCTGCAGGTCTTGTATTATGTACTATTATGTACCCTGACAATGCAGAATAATGGTGTTCTGTTTGATGTTTGTTTTTTTTAACAAACATTGATATTCTCTTGTATTTTTATAATTGCTCTGCATGCTTATAAATGATCTCAGTAACTTTCTGGTTTTAATCTTATACTCTTGCATTCTGTTTACAGGGTGAATTCGTAACGTCTGTCCAGCAACTACAAATGAAGCACTGCCTCTTGGATAATTCTGGCTCATTTTACAGCCATGTTTATTAATGTGCACTGTCCCTGTTAAACAAACCAGTAAATAAAACAGAAACAGTTGTTTGGTTGAGGAGGTTTCAGACAGTTTCTTTTGATGTGTTCATCCTGATAATCAAAGTACATTTCTTAAACATGGCATTTTTATATTGTCATACTGCTTGGCTGACATAATGACATTTATATAGTATAAAAGATGTGATTAACAATGTTGTGCATACATCTGCTAATAAGTATGTCTGCTGGTATACAGCATGTTGTTGTAGGTTTTTCTAACATTATAGTCATTTTTGTGAAAGATTTGTGAAGTCTTTATTTTGTTTTGAAACGCATTTGATGTCATGTTTTATTTATTAAATGTCGCTGCTGTATTTCATAATCTCATGACTGCTATGTATTTTGTTATTGGAAAAGGAAAACGTTGTTCGTACTGCCTTCCTAGCTTCATAAGCTCCACTTCGCTTCCCTGTCTTCTCTAAACTGATACGAGTAAAGGAATGCTCGTTTTTGGATTTTAATTCTGGAAACGGAATTTGCTCCAAGCCAAACCCGCAGACTGTTTTTGGTTGACCTTAAACTTTTCTTCGACTCCTTAAGAACACGAATATCCAAGCTGAAAAGCATCCAAAACATCCAAAACATCACCAATTCCTCTTTTCCAATTTTCTCATATTCTGATTCTTTTTATTTTTTTGCTTATTCTTTTTTTCCAGCAGTAACTAAACTCAGTAAATGATTACTTATTTTTCATTATTATTTGTCATATTTTTAAATATTTATATTTATATTAATATATTAAATATTTTAAAAATTTAAAAATGGGTTAAAAAAAAAAAGATTTCATAAGCCAATAGGAAAGGGACTGGGGGGGCAATAAGGCTGACTAGCCAATGAGAGGGAGTTTGAAGGATTTGATTGGGGGCTACCACCTGAGCAATCTGCCTTGCTAGCTTAGCGACTAGCCCACATTCACTACTGTTCTTTTTGCTGCTGTTGTTGCCTGCCGAACAAATGCTGTGGATAAAATCAGACTACGAACCCACCTGAAGGCAGGACGAACTCCGCGGCGCCATTTCGGCCGAATCCACCTCGACACCCCGGACGCGCCACTTCCGGCGGGATCGGGACAAAGCCCATTACAACCAAAGCGACGCGAAGTTTCTTCTTCGCTCCCCGCCTGAAGTTCTGCTCGGCAGCGGCTCGCTCGGTGCTGCCCCTGGTGGCCACTCACATACTTGTCGGGTTTATTGGGCACACCCGGCCAGATCAACAGCTCCACCAATTACAGCCTCCCAAATGATCCTATAGTTGATTCAGCACCTCTTTAACAGTTTCAACAAAAAACTGAACATTAGAACCTTCAAGAAGAAGGACTTATTGTAGGACTGTTGTATTAGACTGCATTAGCTTTAGCCTGGTGTTCCTAATAAACTGAAAACCGAGCGTATACGGCGTATGGTTGAACCTCTGGGCCTTTTGGTACCGGCCGTAATGGGTCCGCATTTCCAGGTTCAGAAACCTGGCATCAAAGCTCTGGTCTAGGGTTGCAGCTAGTGATTATTTCCAATATTTGATTAATCTGCCGATTATCTTTTCAGTTAAATCGCTTTGTGGATAGAATGACAGTAAACAGAGCAAAGTGCCTGTGATAGTCTCCATCTGCAGACCGAGGTGACTCTTCAAACGCCTCCTTTCATCCGACCAAAGGCTCATCTATAACAATGCATCATATTTTATAAGCGCCTCATATGATTTGAAGGCAGACTCTCAATTGGTAAAGTATCTAGTAACTGTAGCTGTCAAATAAATGTAGTAAAGTGAGCTGTAAAATATTTCCCACTGTAGCGAAGTATGAAATAGCATGGAATCAAAATACTCGAGTGAAATGTGAGTACTTAAGTAAATGTACTTAGTTGCCTTCCGATACTGATTCATTTAGGAATAAGCAAAATATTAGTACACATTTGAAATAATGAAGGTTATGAAAACAGATTTTGACAAAGGGCCCCGGGGCCAGTTATCAAGGCAGGGCCCACCTTACCGTGTCAGCCGATACTGTGCTTGAGTGCTGCATATTCAATTAAAACCAGTGCGAACCGGCTGACACACAGAATGCCTGCTCTCAAGGCCCCGGCAGTTCCAGGGGCCCAAGCGGCAGGGCCTAGCCGCCTAGAACTCACACCCTGAAAACACCGTTCCTGTACGTTTTATTTGACTTCATTTGTTTTCATTTATGGTGGAATGATGTCGATGAAATGACAGATCTTCACTTGAAAACAACCGGCATTTTCTCTTTCCTGTTACCGTCTGCTGCTGCAGGGACCAATAAATTGTCCTTTTGATTTTAAATTTGGGTGTCTGGAATGAAAGTATGAATTCATAACTAAAAAAAAATCAAAGAAACTCAGCTTCCCTGGTTGTTTAAGTTACTTTAAAGACAGTCTCATGCGTTGGAGTGTTTCCGTTCACAGAGCAGAGAGTGGCAGGACAAAAACATGGAAACACTCCCATCTAGCGTCTAATAACAGCAAATACATGGAAAAAACAAAAATCAGAAACATGCTCTAAAACAAGGAGCCTGTACAGTTTACCAGCCCACATTAAAGACTTTTACAAACAATGTTGCATGAAAATTAACTTTATCCTTAGAAAGCAACGGAAAACCTGTAGGAAACAAGCAGTTAATCAATTTGTCGATCCCCAGAAAATTAGTCTGCAACTATTTTGATGTTCAATTATTTTAAATCATTTTTCAAGCAAAAATTCAAGAAAAAAAAAATTCTCCAGTTCCAGCTTCCCAAACGTGAGAAACTGCTTCATTTTTTTATCCAATGTGATAGTTAACCGACTTATCTGTGCGCTTTGGATCGATAATCGATCATTAAAATAACCAGTCGTTCGCAGACAGACTAGACTTCTTCATAAAAAAAAAAACAAAAACGCAATAAAACAGCAGCAGCTTTAGACTTCTACGACTGCATGTACACCGTGATCCTCACTAAGGACCATTTTAGGTCTGGAATTTCAATAAAAATGTAAATAGAGACATTTTAGAAGACTGCTGCAGGTATTGCAGACACCCTTAAATAGTGCAAGGTGATCAGCTTCTCCTCATTTAGGTGATTACCGCAGACCACAATCCAGCGTTTCCTCTGCGGTCGAAGTGACATGCAAACACCGTACAGAAATAACAGCTGAAAGTTCTGGAGTCAACATGACTTCCGTTAACAGGAAACACGTGCCACCCATAACTGATTGGTTAGAGCAAAACAAAACAAACCAATAGGTTATTTAACATAACACCAGGTAAAACAAACTGCTTTAGCTTTGTGAAATATCCCTTTAATGATTTTCAGTGTTATAGAACAGTATTTATAGCGTCAGTAGCTCACAAAAACCACAAATATTTTATTCTACACGCCAACATATCCGGCTACAAAACTTTACAAATATGTATACAAGATTATATACACATAATTGAGAAAAATACACAATTTTGCAGGGAAAAATAATCACAATTTTCCAAGGGATACCAGTAGCAGTAGGAGTACATATTATAAAATATGATTACATAAAAATGGAACTTCTTACACCTCTAACATTTCTGTGCAAAGAGGAAACTGTTAACGTTGCCTGCTGTGCAGGTTTACAATAACGGCGGGAATTTAAAGTACAATTGTGTCATTTTCAACCTGTTAACTATCTTTTTCCATCACACTAAACGCCAGCTTTCCAGGGCTACGCTCTATAATGAGATTCACACACTTCATCCCTCACCTGGTAACTATCACCGTTAGCTTTTACAGAGGTGTTGCATATTTACAAGCAGCTGCAGCTACGGGTAAAGAAGCCATGATCAACTTGAACCCTGCAGGATAAAGAGAACCATGTTCTTTTATTTCTTTTGAAGTCTAAGACAAAATATTTCATTAACATTAGGAATGTTACCGTCCAAAGGCTCCTCCAAATGTGACCTTGTTGGGGCCACATTTGGCGGACTGGTGTATCTTTTGCATTCTTCGGTATCACAGAATCCACTACCTGCCAGCTGCTAAGCTTTAAAATGAGCAGGAACTTGCGCTGATTGTAATGAAAACATACCCCCCACACTCGGGCACCTGCAGGCAGATAAACTGTGTTTACAATCCAAATGCAGTTTACTGCTGCGTCCACTGGTGTTAATTTGGCTGCCAATGATACAGATCGGCGCAGGTGCTGCATGACTGGAGTGTTAATTCTGAAGTAAAATTATGAGCTGCAAATTATATTTACTTACAATAAATATATAAAGGGCCCAACTTCAAGTTATGGAAGTCGTCATTCCAATTTATACAACTGCACGAGCACCATTCAGGCAGACTTTTCAATCATTCTGATGTTTCAACGATAGTTTGACTGTAGAAAGGAAAAATGTAAATAACAATATTAAAATGTTTTGGGTGGGGTTCGTTTTATTTGGCAGGGCCATTCAAATTAAAGTCCAACACACTGGAGACACTGCTAAAAGCCTGCAGTTCTCTAGAGCTGTCGTTTCCAACCTTTTTGGCCTGTGACCCCTCATAGCCACACACTGTCTCCCCGTTCCCTACAGGTTCCATATGTCTTTGAGGTGTGAGCAGTCTAACAACAGAGATATGGCTACTTCTCACATTTTATAAAGTAATTTCTAGCTCTGAGAGAGTAAACATCTCCGGCACAAGAAAAAGCAAAGACTTGAGAAAAGCCAGGAAAAATGAAAATATGTTTCTGTGGGTTTCTGAGTCAGATCCCCCCAAGCTGAGAAGCCACTCTTCTGGTGGAAAGCCCCTTTTTAGGGCCACATCAGACCACTGAGGCAGTGGGTCTCTGAAAGGGGAACATGGCTTTAGCCAATTTACATTTTTTGATCATGACAAAACACTGAAACAGATGTTGGTCAAATTTGTGCATCATTAAACACTTCTGAAGAAAGGCTTAGACTATGGTTAAATGTTCTGATCATACACAGATTTTGCTCTGCAAAAAGTGCAAAAAGCAAACTGTGCATTGCAGCTGACATGACTCATTCGTAAGAGAGACTTTAAAAGTGCTGGAAAATGATGGTGGAGGTTGAAATTGGCTGAAGATGTTCCTTCGCAGCAGTTACTGCCCACTTTGACAAAACAAACAGGCCTCATTCAGAGATCTGATGCTGCTCTAATAATTATGTTTGGCTCGTGAAGTATTTTCTCCATCAGCCGCTGTTTCCTGCTCCTGAATAAAACTCTAAGACAGCAATGGTTTGATGTCTCAACGGAATAAAAATAAAATTGTCCAGTCACTCCACACGACCAGACATCCATGTAATTACACATTTTCAAACCTGTAAGGTGCACTTGGTTCAAGGAGATGATTTAATAAAAAAATAAAAATAAAAAACAAAACACTAAGCACACTTTCCCAAGGCCTCGGCTCCAAGTCCAACACTGTTCACAATCAGAAAATAATTCAGACAAGTGAAGAAGAAACAGTCCTAGAGAATAACATCCTCCAACTTGGCCTCCGGCATGACATTCAGAGCTTTGACCTTTGATATTGAATTAAGTTTAGGAAAGGAGAGACGTTCTGCCTCAACATGGTTGGAAACAGTCCCCACCTCAAACCCAGGCGGGACAGACAGGCAGGCAGGCAGACGTACGGACAGGAAGCCAGACACAGACGGGACCAGCCAGTGGACTGATGGAGTCGTCGTGTCATTGGACGACCTCGAAGTAGTGCAGGATGGCCATGATGTGCTGAGGCATGAAGACGTAGCCAGTGTAAACGGCCATGCCGGCCACGGAGATCAGCAGGGAGTCTGAAGGGGAGACGTTAAGGAGACAACGTCTGAAGGAACAGCGTCTCAGTTTCTACGGCAGGTGGCCAAAAAAGAAATCGTATACATCAGCAGGAGGCTGAAGAAGCCCTTACGCAATGTCAACCAGTTCAATCAGTCACTTGATAAGACCGAGCTCTGAGTCACACATGTGAGTCCACATCAAATCTGAGTTTGTCAGTCACTTAAAGAGCTATTCTCTGGGAAAAATGAACAGGATGTTTACTTGGGACAATTATTTTTGACTATCAGTTGATCTTTTTCAGTCTTTCAAATACTGCAAAACATGACAGATCATCATCACAAGTAGAGAGAGTTTTAGGTTCAGAGTATGTAGCCCGAGGTCTTCATGTCAAATGGAAACCTAGGTTATCTGATCATTTATGAAGCCGTGACCAGCACTTATCCGGTATTTCTTTAGCTCGACTTAATAACACAATTACTAGCACGATCCCTGAGCAGAGGGAGTGCATGTTAACCTCCGAAGGCTGATAGCGAGCAGGAGCAACAGTAACACAACCTCTGACTAATTCACACAAACACACCTGACCCTGAGGGGCGGCAGAGACACAGGCTGAGGGTGGCACCGACTGTGGGAAGAGGCTACATCATGTGCATAACGCGGTACTGATGTCTTGCTGCTCCACCGCAGATCAAAGTGTAGCCCTAACACCTCTTATTAGCTGCCAATCTTTCCCCTTGGGTGAAGCTGCCCTTCCTGGTTTAAGTGCTCCCGACTTCGCTGCTGGGTTAAATGTGAGCTTATGTTATTCTAAATAACAATACATTCGGCCTGTGCGTCTCACCTGACCGTGGAGGCTGTTGTAAACAGGCTACAGCTAGCTTAGACTCGACCCCGCCCCTGCTCCTCTACGTAGTCAACCACATGCTAAATTCCGTTGACAAATTTACCTCTTTTGTGTTTTTTTTACGTGTAGGCAAATTTATGGGAGTACTACGACAGCACTTGAGGCCGTTTCTAATCCGTTAGTGGAGTGTTTAACTCGGCAACCATTCCAAAAACAAACATGTATGATTATATTACAAGTACGATTTTTTTTCTCTTCCGCTAAACAAGTTAGCGACTAACCCTTCAAAACCCCATTAAAAATTTTGCGCGTTTAATAATTCTTTCGCTTGCTAGAAATTGAGACTTTTACTAATCCGTTAGGGGTGGGTCCTTACTTTAACATTTATTCCAAAATATAAACGTAATCCAATTTCATTACAGACAATTTGTCTTCGTACACGTTAGCGACTGCCCAACTTCAACAACTGAGGCCAACCTGTACATTGTTTAAATGCCGAATTTGCCATTAACCCCTATAAATTTATGAAACACCTTCAGTGTTACTCACAACACGAAGGAAATACGTTTTTGTCCATTAGAAAGGTTGGCGTTATGCACTCGGGTGCGCGCTAGGTTAGCCCTGCTACCGTTCCAGCGCAAGTTAGCCTATTAGCTCGCCCGTTCAGCCGGGTCTGAAGTTGGTTGGCACGGAAAAGGATACTGAACACGGTCCTCTCCCATGGCTCCAGCATGTACAGCGCCGTCACCAGAAGGTACTGGTAGTAAAACCACGATAACTGCTTCCAACAGTCACCCAGGGCCATGGTCCCGACTTCACAAACGACAACTTATTATTATTTTTTTTTCTTTCCTCGGTATATTTTCGGCGTAATTTGTGGGAGGGTACGTTCTGGTAACGTCTGACGATTAATCAGACGGTGCTCATTTTCAGCCAATCACAACTCCGCGTTCGAGCGCATGGCTGTGACGCAGACCAGGGAGTTCCAACATCCTGATTTCAAAATAAAGCTTTGTGGACTTCACCACGTTAAATTTTGATTTCAAAGATGGATCAGATGTTAATTCACGTGTCCGACCTCCTTAGGGAATGTTATTCCCCACCATGTCTTTTCTTCGATTGGTGGTCTCAATGTTATGTTGCTATGTAGTTATGTTGACAAAATGCCCCTCGAACTCTCATCGTTCCATAGACAAATGCTACTGGCATGGTCCTTAATTTTACTTTAGTCCTCACAGATTTTATATGTGAAATAATAGATATATTCTATATAGAAATAAACGAATTTTCTTTCAGCAGTTATTCCAGTAACTGTGAGGTCAAAATAAGGCCAAGCCTTAGCGTGACAGCAGTTTGTAATTGTTTGTAGAATGTGTTGTATTTGCATGGAGCTCGTTTTATATAATAGTCCGAGTTTCTTATCATGCAGACTGTGTTCCCCCATTCTGCCTGGCTCATGTCCCCCCTCCTACTACTCTTCACACTTTTAGAGCTGAATGACTTTGTCATATTTTCATCTTTTTGTATTGTGTGTTTTATTTAAAGGATAAGTCTCTTGATATTGATTTTTTTCTTATTGTCGACTAATCCCATACAGGCACTAAAACTAACAATGAACTGATCCTACTCACGAATATTGTGTGATATCTTATGTCTCTGTCATAGAGCTCCCTTGTTGTCAAGAAACTAATAGAATCACATCAGTGAGCCACACCGTTGCACTGGGTGACATGTTCCTTCATCGCCGTGAACACACAGACACACTGTAGTTTATTCTGACTCAGTCACGCACACACACCTTCCCGCTGCCTCAAATTTTCACTAGAGCTCCGAATGTGGATTAATCCACCGCTGAAAATAGTCCCCAACAAGTTTACTCTTTCTTCCTGTTTGTTTAATAAAAACTACATTGAGCAGCTGTTTTAAGAAGGTTCTGTTTTGTTTTTTTAAACTATATATTCGTGAGGTGTTTTGAAAGAATAAATCTGTACACAGTGGGAACCAATTGACTCGGGGCTAAGGCCACAGACAGGGTAAGGAAGTCAGTCGTTTTGAGTCTTTTTATGGGATTTGTTGACAATAACAAAAATACTGAATAATGCCAGCCTTACCCTCTGAAGAGGATTCTTGTGAATCTAAAACAAAGTTCAGTAGATCTCAAACCATAAAGCCCTGAGAGCTTCAGTTAACCAAACAAGAACTACAGTCTGTGCAGTATTTTCCAATTCTACTACCTTATGGGTCGACTCTGTACGACAGTAGAAGGAAAAGGACTTTCTCTATCACTCATGTGATCCTACAGTTGCTGGTGGAGGCTTCGAGGCAGCACAGTGTGATTGTATATTAGAGTGATACCAAAACATTTGGCCAGTAGCAACTTATTAAAGCTATACTGTGTGTATACATCAGTAGACAATTAACAAGAGATCTCAGTACAAAAATCATCAGATATGTTTGAGATAATGAAAAAAACAATGTCTCCATTACATTGTCTGTTCACCAGAGAGCACTAACAAGTTTATTTTTCCACTTTGAAACGTCCTGCTCAATATAACATCTCGCTCACACTTCTTAAGAGAAAAAAAAAATAATAGGACGCTTATCAAAAAGGTTTGTTTATGGGATGTATTTAGGTAAAAAAAAAAAGGAATATATATCCGTTGTTATTGGATATTGGATTTTTGTAATGCTCAAATATCAATATAAGTGGTGGCGCTGTATACGGTTCAGTATTAGCACTGATGACCCCCAGAGCTGCAACAAGCCCCTTTTTGAGTCAAATTCTACTTTTTTGTCAGATATTCAAAAGATGACATGCGGCTGGCATTCCACCACTTTCCTGATCCAGAAACGCTTTTACTTTCCCCCATCAGGTAGGTGAGCTGATGCTGATTCACGACTGATAGATCGGGGCACTTAGACAGATTCACAGCAGGACTCTCCCTCTCAGCCGGGATGTTGAGGAAGCAGTCGCACTAGTTATTAAATGTTGCAGCTGAAAAAGCTGGGGTGAGGAGCCAGGGACAAAGGTATGAAATTTAAAAAAAAAAAAAAACAAACAAAAAAACAAAACCAAACACCCTGCTCAGAGCTTGCTCAGTCTGTCTCAGCAGTGGCTGGCCAGGATGTTGAAGAAGTGGTACACCTCATCTTTATCGAAGACAGCCACTTCGGTGGAGCACTCGGAGCACTTCACCGGGTGGTAAACCTCATCAGCGTCCATCCCGGCCGGCATCGGGTCAGGAGCCTCGTTTGCTGGTGTTTCTGTTTTCTCTCCCCTCCTCCTCTTCCTGGTCCTCTGTTTCCTCTCCTGCTGGGTTTTGTAGCGTAACACCTCGTCTCTCCTCACCGTGCAGTTCATGACGAACATGGCTCGGTACTGCGTCCGGTACTTTTCGTGCCTGGGTGGACACAACCGAGATAACTCGATGTAGTTAAAAATCCACAAAAATTGTCAACACATCAGCTGAGAAGCCCTTGTGCCACTTTTGAGACTGGACAAGCGGACAGCTGAAATGTACCAGTGTTCAGAGACACGGTGACATGTAAGCAACAGACGTGCAGCTGGAGAAATCGGTTTCACAGAATTGATTTAAACCCAGCTCCTCTGACAAAGTTTGTTTAAAGACTGCAGCTAACAGTCTGTATTTTCTGTTGATTCCTTGTTTGATCAAATGCTTAGTCCATAAAATGTCACAAAATAGTTCCCTAACCCATCAACAGAAAATACTCTGCAATTAATTTTGATTAAATGTTTCAGTAATTTTTCAAGCCAAAATGCCAAACATTCACTCGTTCCAGCTCCTCAAATGTGAATATTTGTTACCTGTCTTTGTCTTATATAGTAGCAAACTCAATATCTTTTGAATATTGGACTGCTGGTCAAAAAAAAACATGACATCTGAATGCTCCAACTTGTGCTCTGCAGATGTGTGACAGGCATCTTTTCCAGTATTTTCTGACGTTATAATCAGTTAATCAAAAAATAATAATGATTCATGTTACAATCCTTGCAATACATATTAGAAGAGGTGCAGCAAAGTTTAGGCACAATGACTGCTCCACATTAGCATAGTATAGATCTATTCTACTTTATGCAAACTAGGGGGTATGCGGCGTGACTTGCGATCTCTTCAATCTTCCAAATCTCTAAAACACACTTTTGAAAGTGACTTTATTTCTCTTTTTAAATATCTGTGAAAAAAAAGTGGATTAAGAGAAAGTTTCCGAGCAAAACATTTACTACAACATCCCTCACTTTGTCGGAGTGAATGCCAATCAAGCACCACAGGTTGGGAAGCCGCATGTTCTGTCATGTTTAAAGATGCCTCGGTGTGGTACAAACAAACCCTGACTTTTGTTGCTGGACCCGCTGTCAAGTCTCACCTCTGACAATCCAGACAGAGCGTCGTCATGCAGGCGGGACAGTTGAGAACGGCGTCGCTGTTGGGTAAACCCTGGGACCGACGAGGCTGCGATCGAAACGATGCCGCTGGTCGCTTTCTGCTGTAATACCTGGACAGGAAGACAAGAGGCTGGATGACTATTGGGTGACAAAAGCTAGTGTCAATCTTTCCTCGATGAACAATTGTTAAAAAAGTCTGCATGGCTCCCTCTGAGTGTCTTACTCTCTCCTCCTGGCGTCCACCCAGGCCTGGTCTCTGTCGTCCTCGTCGGGGTCGTACAGCAGCTCGTCATTGGTCAGTATGATCCGCTGTCTCTGCCTCTGGCCTGTGGAGCTGCCTGCATTCATAGTTATGATAAGTTTACTTGTTGCTGACAGCAGGAAAACTAGTTTTCGGGAAACATTCATGCTGTACTCTTACCTGGTGTGTCCTCTTCCTCCGAGTCAGAGTCGAAGTAGACATTATCGTACATCCGAGGATTAGGAAGGCCAGTGCCACCGCCACCCCCTCCTCCTCCACTTCCTGAGGTTTCTGTTGGAGAATAAACACAAAAACATGCAGTTATCTGGAATTCTTTCACAGGAATTACTGGGTTATATTACCTTGCCTTTTCAGTCTCACAAAGATAACCAGTGTTCAGTTATTGACACATCTTCACACATCTTGAACTTGTTGCTTATTTGCACATCCAGCAGTTACAGAGCAACATGATCCTTCATCTGGATCTACTGTGTGTGTCCCACTGATGAATCTAAGTCCAGTACTCCCTCTGTTTTAGCTGTGGTTTTGGTCTCCACCAGCTCCTGAGGGAAATATCTGGCTCTTCAGCTGCTAAATGCTCCACCGTGTTCACCAGCTGCTCTCTGACTGTGTCTGTCTGCTGTTTCACGTCATATCAATTATATCAGCCTTAAAGAAACACTTTACTCTGGGGCAACCATGAACTGCATCATCCCTGATTTGAATCTGGCCAGGGACCGTTTATTGCATCTCTCTCCACTATTATTATTTAATAAAGGCATAAAATGCACCAGAAGACGCACGTGGTCACCAATCAGCTGTAAGGAAGAAGAATCCCAGAATGGACAAAACGCTGCATTCACATTAAGGTACGGGTCACATGCATACAACACAAAGTATTTCCAGTATAACAGACTACCATGCAAAGACTTTTCTGTCCATTGTAATTTCAGGTGAGTGTTACCTGCTTTTGATGGTCCCCAAGTTCCCTCCATGGTCTTGATGGTGGAGCTGAGCTCTGCCTCCATCTCCTTCTCAAACTCATCCCCGCTGGAGGACTCACTCTCCCCCGTCAGATACTCCCTGATCAGCTTCTTCTTCTGGTCCGGAGTCCCGTTGAGCAGCACGTCCAGCTCGTCCTCCGAACTGAAACACAGTGAGAGAGGAGCTCATATTTTCCTTTGTTTCACTTGTTCAGGCAACAGGTCTACTAACATATCTAGCCCTAAATTCACGTCACCCTCCCCAATACTATTTGCTGACATTTTATAGACCAAACAATTCATTGATTAACTGAGGAGGTGCGTCCACTGGGACCAGTAGGGAGCCCTACGGTTAGCCCTGATCTGGACAGATGGCTTCGTCTGTTCAGGGTCAACATGTGGGACTCTTTATCCACAGAACTCAAAACAGACCCTGACTGGGGTCGTTTTAAACTCGAACTGACACCGTTTTTAAAGAGAGCAGTCACGGTGCCTGTCATTTTAGCCACTGATTGTTCTGTATGTTTTCTCGTTGAGCTTTGCGTCTCTCGCTGGTTAGTATGTATTTCATCGGTGCCTTAGGCCATAAATGTGTCAAACCGCGTTTTGCACGCGTATACACTCAGAGGTCTCCGGTCCGTCTCACTGTCTGCCCACATGTAGCTGTTTGTATCTCTGACCCCGGGCCGTGTTCACTTATATGATCCGATCCAGTCCCGATCGATGTCGTGTTAATAAAGAGCATCGAAACGTCACACAACGTTGGCGACAGGTATAAGCACCGACAGCTAACAGCTCTGCCATCGGTTCTATGTCGGTGGATTAATGAAATCGACGTGAACAGAAAAACAGTTCGCCTCTCTCCAGCCTGGTCCGGTTTGTTTACGTTAGCATTGAGCTAGCTAGCCGCACCTGACACTACGCCGCGTCTTTTAAAGACAACCGTTTTACTTCGTTCTGACCTGCTGCTAGCTCGCTCCTCGTCACTCGGCTCCTCGATCTCGTACGAGTCGAACTCCTGTGATTTATCCAGTTTGTTCATTTTAACTGGTTGACAGAATTCAATTACAACAACATGGGCTGCTAGCGGGTTAGCCGGAACAGCGTTAGCAGTGACTGTTTCCGCTTCTTCCTCTTCTTTTGTAAACATTGAGATTATTCTTTTCCGCCACCTACTGGTCAAGGCTGCTTTTTTGTTTTCCTTTTTTAAAATCTATTTATTGATATTTTGGCCTTTATTTGTTCATATCATCAATACTTTACATTAGTTTCATTATATGAATTTTATTTTCTGCTTTTGGTCTTTTTTTCTATATTTCACTTAATTCCCTCTACTGCTTTTGTCTTGTAATGTTATTGTTCCTTCCATAAAGATGCTAAATATAAATTAATAAAATAAAATAATATAAAATCTGTTGATCTTTTACATCGAGCTACATCTCCTGGTTGATTTCAGACTTTCCGAAGTTCTACCTTTACCTCAGTCAAACACATTCTCAATATTTCTCTTTACCTACATTAAAGACATATCTAGTCCTGCACACCTTGCGCTCGTGACAAGGGGATTTGTGGTAAATAAATGAAAAAAAAAATAATGAAACAACTTATCACCGGCTGATTGAGAACTGCAAAGTTCCCAGATCTTCAATTAATATTATTTTTAGCCTTTATTTAATCCTGTAGTCTCATTGAGATTAAGATCTCTTTTGCGAAACAGACCAGAGTAAACAAAACAATGGGACACAGCGAAACACATACAGCGCCAGTAACAATCACCAACATCACTACAGAGTTTACAGCCCCTGGGATGAGACACTGACGTTGTAAGATCTTTGCGAGTCATTATAAGGTACAAAGTAGTGGGAGGATATTAAAATGTTAATATTAAATCAACCTTCAGTCAGCTGGGATGCTAAATCAGTAGCAATAAGAGCTAAACTCCCAGGACTTCATCTCTCTGCAGCATTTCCCCAACATCTGATGTGTGACGCTGCCAACTGCTGCTGTTACGGCAGATGACCTGTAGGTGGAGCCAACAGATCGGAGATGCCGTCATGGGGGTCGTTTCCCTCCCTCAGGGGCCGGGGCAGCCGAGGGGTCCGTCAGTGAATCCCCATCAGGACCACGGAGACCGGTCTGCAAGCTGAACTCTGGCCTTCCCCTCCACCTTTTGTTTTCCTAATTGAAGTGTTCCCGCTTCACGCTGGCGTCTTTCATTCTTGGTTTTGAGAGGGTTTTTTTTTTTCCGTGCTGGGATGTCCTTTTGGACTGTGTGTGGGATGTACCGTCATCACTATGTGTCATTTTAAGTCTTCACAGTGAGCACCAGCCTTTATGGGATGCGAATAAAATAAATGTAAAAATGCACAACTGATCAAAAGCCAATAAAAACTGACGGACAAACGAACGGAAACAAGGTCTTGAAGCCTTTTTCAGAGCTCACTTACTTTCCTGTTTATGACCAGCAGCTGAGGACTGAAAATGTTTTCTGTTGCTTCTCTCGTCATCAGGTTCTCTATCACCACGTACCTGTCAGACGTTAAACCCGGGCTTCAGACCTGCCCGCTGGCCGCTGCCTTTCAGTCAGTCCAGTGTGGAGCTCTCCATTCATCTCTTGCCCTACACCGTAGCTGCACTTAACTTTTCTTCACCTGTTTCACCTGTTTTACTCAATTTTAGCTTATTTTACCTTGAACCTGATTTCACTCTTTTAGAATCCTGTTTATATCGGTTTGTCTTTTAAATCTTCCTTGTGTTTCTGCTTTCTGTCTTGTTTTAGTGTTTTCTATGACTTACGTCAAGCACTTTAAATTGTTGTGGAAAGGTGCCAAACAGATAAACCTGCCCTGCCCCCCTCTGTTCAAGCCTTATTTTCAACAGACCAGCCGTTCCCAGCCCAAGGGGTCGGGACCCCCGTTGGGATTACGAGATAAAGCCGAGGGGTCTCGAGATGATTAACAGGACAGGAAATAATAAAACTAGAAAACAAAAAAACAACCTCACAGTTGTCCGCCTCCACCAACCAGTGAAGTTGCAGTTTGCATCCACGTCTGTCCAGACTCACGTCGCACATGTTGTGAAGACTCTGAAGGAGTTTAATAAAAGGTACCGAGTGTGTTTTATCATAATTAGCCCGGGAATTCTTCAGTTGTGGCCAAAAACGTGTTTTGTGAGGTCACAGTGACCTTTGACCTTTGACCTTTGACCACCACCATCCTAGTCAGTTCATCCTTGAGTTCAAGTGCACGTTTGTTTGCCAGATGTAATGGAATTCCCTCAAGGACAACCTGAAACACAAGAAAACATATTTCTGCAACAGAAATCACTTTTTTTTTACTGACTTTGGTTTAATCTTCGCCTTTTCTCATGCGGTGAAACACATTTTAAGGAAAAGGGAAAATTATTCAAATGAAACAGGACATTAGCTTTTTGTTCAGTTGCTTGCAGCTCATGCACATTATGATTTATTCAACGTATGAGAGGCATCGTCATTCTGACAGAACTTTGCTGCCACAGGCCAAAAAAGCTGAGCACCACCGATGTGGATCATATTACCCGTACTAAGTACAAATGCGGTGTCTGACAACTGTTCTTCGTTGACTCATTTACTAGTGAGACTCTGCTCCGCGCTACAGTAGATTCATTTTCAGTGTCCGCGACTGATAACCATTATTTCAGGCTGCAGCTGTCTGTCCACAGAAACAAGCACCGTGTCGGATCTAAACCTCAACAAAAACATAAGGAGCTTCGCCAAACCGACATTCAACCTTCGGATAACATTATGGGAGATTTGAAAAAGTCTGACTTTTGTTGCTCGGTTGGGAAAAAAATGAACCGTAAGCCAGAGATGCAGCTGCCTGCTGCCTTGCTCAAGGGCAGAATTCCTCCAGAGGGTCCAGCTGTCAGCAGGTCTTCAGTACAGAACATCCTCAGCGTCCAGCTGGGTCGGGTTCTCGGGCACATAGGACCTGGTGTTTGAGTGGCCGCTGGTGCCCGAATCGAACCCGAGTACCCGGGCCGATTCCGGCGCGTCGTTCATTACAAGCCTGGCTTTGGTCCCGCAACCATGTGCACCAGTTTTAGGCCTTTGCTAGGTGGAAACCATTTTGGCTCCTTACGGTAAAACAACCACACCAAGGCCTTTACAAAGCACTTTATTTAAACGAACACCCTGAAAAGCCTAGAAACAGCCTGGGAAAGGGCTTCAACGAGAGCCACTAGAGCTGGATTTGAAGCGGTCCTGCTGTAGACACCCTCCGCTTAGCTTTTTCAGCACAACGCTAGACGTACGCATCATGTGTGATCAGGCCCTGTCGCGCTTTCATGACGTCGCGCGTTGACGTGTTGCTTCAGGCACTGGCGAGACACGAAATTTGATCCACAGAGTCCAGCGTGAGTAACAGATCCATGGATCCGTCGGCCTCTCAGTCGCCACAACATGGCGCAGATCACGGCTCTCCGGCTGCTTTCACCTGTTGTTTTTATATGGGATCGCCAGCGACCGGCTACTGGAGCCCCCCGCTGGCTCCTTCTCTTCAGCAGCCGCCACCCCCCCCTTCCCGCTGTACATTACAGCTAAGCATCCGCTCTTTCCATCAGCATGCAGTGGAGACTTCACTGCCCTTCCCAATCACGCACCTTTGTGAAGCAGGTTCTTCCATTATCGGCAACGAAAACAAGATCTCTGAGTAGTGAGGACGGGGGAGGCAACCGTCCCACGGCGATTTTCCCACACAATGGCATGTTAGTCCGCTTGTGTCGGTGATATTTGGTATCTGGAGGTGACAATGGCCTCATAAAGTCTCAAACGAGGCGAGGTTTAGTTTGGTGACCTGGCTGCTCTCGGATCTACGTGCATTGACGCCTGCATTAACGTGAGCCTTTCCTGATCCAGGTAACATATCCAGATAAACGTTACATGTCCTTCTAGACCGATTACAAAGGAAAACGCAGCGTGTTTGTGTGTTTAAACATGCGTATTCAGCTCCTGCACCTCTGTTCGCTGTTTATGTGTTTATGCCTTCCTCTGTTTTTGTTTGTCCGTGTGTGCTGTTTGTTTTGTGTCTTTTTCCTTACAGTTTGTCCTTTAACGTGTCTTACCTGTTGTGTGACTGTGTGTCAGAGTGTGTGTCTTTGCGTGCAGAGCTGCTGGCTGACATTTTCCATTCCAGGTGTGACATCTCGCTCCCCTGACAGCCTCTTCTCCGACAAACACTAAACAACTCCTCTCTGATTTTACCTGCCTCCACACACACACACACACACACACACACACACACACATCTTACTGTCCACCACTGTCTCAGCTCTGCCGCTCGACAAGCTAATTTTGCCAATTACGCACAGGTGCGATGCTAATTTCCCCGAGCTGGCAGCCAGCTCCTGGAGGAGGTAAAAATAACATAATTACACCCATCTGTCCCCCTGCAGGCAGGCGGGCTCTCCCACTGGGTGTCGGCTCCGCCACCGCCACCACAGAACACACACGGGAGGAAAAAAAAAAAAACACACACCGTTGGCTTTGATAATGGAGAAGAAGACAATGGACAATGTGTGTGTGTGTGTGTGTGGAGGAATCCATGCTGTAGCCACAGTTGCTCTTTCTCCTCTTTGTTTGAGGCTTTCAATGGATTTCCAACGATACACAGCAATTTCCTGCGAGAAAAGAAAAAACAGACTTTTGGTGCAGCGGGGTAATTATGTGAAGCTGTTTTCGAAGGGGACGGGGTCGGATGTGTCACTGTTAGACTCGGCGCCTGCGAGGGGAGGGGGGGAGGATTTTTCCCAGCTCAAAACACAAAACATACCGTGCTCAGCACAGACGGAGGCCTTCAGACAGCACGGGCTCAGAGACTCTGACGTGAACGGTCGCGGCAACAAGCGGCAGCGTTTCTCTCTGCAGAAGCGTTTTAATGAGACGCCACGTGTGTGTCTGAGGCTAATTTTTATTAGTGATGAGTGTCTAATGATGCAAAGGTGCAGCTGACAGCTCCGATTGTCATCGGTTTAGTAACAGCAGCACAGATTTCTAAAGGCATATATACACACGGCTCGCTGCCGTGTGTTGCCCGCGGCCGCTTCGAGACAGAGGCCACCCAGCGTTTCGCCGGTCGAGCAGCGCTGGGAAATGCTTGGTTAGCGTTAGCGTTAACCTGATACAGCTCTGGTACATCTAGAGAGAGCGAAGAGTACTGGATTACACGGCGCACATAAGTAGGGTAGGTGGGCAAACCAAATCCAGATCCAAATGCCGGACCCCGCCACCACCAAATTAATCAACCACATTGGTCCTCGCACATAACACCCCTATCTACAGATAACTGCTGACTAACTGCCCCAACACCCATGTTAGTTTCCAAAACTATGATGAAAAATATGAATTAACAACCTTTTTTTTTAATGACGAAAAGGAGAATAAAACTAAATAAAAAGGAACCTTTAAAAACGAGACCTACATTTTTTCCTCAATGGACGACACCTGTGAAAAGGTTATACAAAAGCTAACGTCGCGTGTGCTAACGTCAGCGTTACTTTGCAGCCGGATACCTTTCCTGTTGCTCTCAGGGGGAATGAATAACTTACAAGGGAAACATCACTGCGCTAATGTTGTCGGATGATGCAGCTTTTCCAGACAGTGAACAGTACGTCAACGAACAGGTGAGTTCACGGCGAGTCGGCCTGTTGCGTCGCCGCAGAGCAGGGTCACACGGACGCTGCATGTGTGCGTGTGTGTGCGTGTCAACGAGTAAACAGAGACACCTGTAACCGCGGCACCTGTCCACAACAACATACGGCGAGCGCTGTAGCCTCAAAACGCGTAGAAGCCATAAAAAGCAATAGTGCGTGAAAAACATGAGACTGAAATTTCCCTGATGAAAACTCATGAAATAAATGTTTTTAGTGTTTGTCAACTAAAACTAACAGAATGAACTAAGACACATTTTTGCCTTCAGGACTAAAACTAAAAGCAAAACACGGGCCAAAGTCAGCGCAACATATCACATCATTTATGATTGCAGTTTGCTTTCCGTGTGGTTTTGTTAACGTCCACGCCGAATTCGGAAAACCGAGGACGCCCTCCTTCCGTCTCCGCGGTCAGGGGAAACGCCGCGACTCACGCTGCGGTCTGCTTCCGAAAGCGAGAAGCTCGGCCGGCTCCGCAAGGAGCAAAGGCTCAGGGGGAGTCACTCATGTCTTTTACCTACAAGTAGAAGCACTAATGAGACGCGGCAAAAATGCTCCAATATAAGTCAAAGTCCTGCATTGAAAATGGGCCTCAAGTGTGTAAGTACAACCAGCAAAACGTACCTATTATATGTTAAAACTTAAAGTACCTTGTGACTCTCGGACATTATATAATTAGATCATTATTTCTCAGGCATTATTGTGTAAACAGCTTTTAGCTGTTGTAGTTGTCTGAGGTGGATCTAATCTTCAACCACTCTACATCAGACTGCAGCTGACGACTATTTTCCTTGTGGATTAATCTCCCTACTCTCTTTTCTCCATGAATCAGCGGATTGTTCGGTTTTGTCAAAGCTCAGAAAACTTTGGTGAGAAGTGCCGTCGCGGTTTTTCCCCGGGCTCAAAGCGACACCTTCGCGACGCTCGTTTTGTTCGACCAACCTCAGAAATTCTTCAAATGATTAAAAGGAAGAGCATCAAATTTAAAGGCTGGAATCATTAAATCTTTGTTATTTTAAACATGAATTTAAAGGACGATCATAATAGCGGCCCATGAATTTTCCGTCAATAGACTAGTTCTACTCGTGCACACCGTTGCGTCGTTTAATCTATAACAAAGCGGCATATTTTATAAGCTCCTCATGTGCAAACATCTTCATTTGTAAAGTAACTAGTAACTAAAGCTGTCAGGTGAGTGTAGTTCTGTAGAAAGCAGGATATTTCCTGCCAAAATGTAAACGGGGTATAAAGTGTCATAAAATGGAAATACTCCAGTAAAGTACCTCAGGTTTGTACTCAAGCACAGCACTTGAGTAAATGTACTTGGTTACTTTCCACCACCAGAGTCACCACTGAGTCCGGCGTTGCCTCCCACAAAAGATTTGAGATCCGATAAAAACTAGGCCTGACTGCGGAGACCGGCGCCGCGTTTGTTTTGAGCATCAACGCCTACTTTACCGTCCGCGGTCTGCTCTGCACAGCGCAGCTCGTTTTCCACAAACACGAGGTGGAGACGCAAAGGCCCTGACGGGGCCGATCCTTACCCAGACGGCCTACAGATCGTCCGACGTGGCACCTTATTGGACCTGAGTGTCTCCGGATCTAAATACAGTTTGGGAGGATTTCATTACCGAGACTTCTGCTGTCACGCGGACATGTGAAACGTGTCTCAGAGGCCTTCCCACCCCGCCAAGAAAAATAAATTGCTCCTGGCACATAACCTCCTTATCTACATTACTGCCGTCACGTAGTCCCTGCTTCCTATGGAGCGCGTGTGATGACTCCGGCCGTACAGGTGGTATGATTCTACATTCTCACATAGACGGATCTGTCAGTCTATCTGTCACGCGGCGACGCGCTCCGCAGCCCCGCCGGGACCCGCCACACTCTGACGGATAAAGGTTCAGAGACACCGCCGAGGGTCTGCTTCACCTTCTGAGGAAGAGGAGGACACGGCGAACCACGAGAGGAAGGGGGAAATGAGAAGGCACACAACGGTAGCGTGTACTGTAAATATGAGGCAAATATATCTACAGCAAATATGACTAAAAACAAAAAGAAAACTCAGAATATTCATTTAATATATTTAAAGATTTATTTGATCTAAAGTGCCTAAAAAACCTTTGCACGGTTCTGTACAAGTTGGAAAATGGAATAAATCTGAGGGTGTGGAGTTAGAAAGAAGTGATGCTCACCAGACCTCTGCAGCCCGCTCCTCGTCTCCGCTGTGGGTTCCAGGCTCCAGGCCCCAGGCCCCAGGCTCCAGGCTCCAGGCTCCAGGCTCCAGGCTCCAGGCTCCAGGCTCCAGGCTCCAGGCTCCAGGCGCCAGGCTCCAGGCTCCAGGCTCAAGGCCCCAGGCTCCAGGCTCCAGGCTCCAGGCTCCAGGCTCCAGGCTCAAGGCCCCAGGCTCCAGGCCCCAGGCTCCAGGCTCCAGGCTCCAGGCTCCAGGCTCAAGGCCCCAGGCTCCAGGCTCCAGGCTGTAGGCTGTAGGCTCAAGGCTCAAGGCTCCAGGCTCAAGGCCCCAGGCTCCAGGCCCCAGGCTCCAGGCGCCAGGCTGGGCGCCAGGCCAGGCAGGCTCCCCCCCCCCCCCCCCCCAGGCTCCAGGCTCCAGGGGCTGCCTCAGGGCCCCAGCAACCGCTAACCGCTACTAGCATAACACAAACACATCTGCACAGAATCAGGTGACAGGTCATCGCATTGGTGGGTGTGTGTGCCAGCCAGGTTTTTTTAAGGTTTGGAAGGAAAGTAAAAACAAAGCAAAACATTAATAATGCCGATTTTTGTTTCTTTAAAAGAAAGTAAGAAGAAAACAGCGGGTTGTGAGTCTGACGGCGTCGTAGGAGCGTACCGATGAATCGGTGGGGCGCTCTTGAATATCTGGCTGACGAAGACGCGTGGCGCCACATCCCTAGATCCTGGCGGGCATGTCAACGTACTGAGCGGGTTTACGCGTCTCAGCAGCAGCTGGATCCGGTTCCTCCAGTCGACCTCCGGGGAACCCGGCTTCTCTCAGAGTGTGGGCTCCACCTGTTGGCCTGCGCTGCAAACACAGGTGACGGCCGAGCTTCATTATCTTCTGCCACCTCGGATGAGCTGCGCTTGTCCGTCACCCCTCCCTCCCCCTCTCTCGCTCTCCATTTAAAAAGTGTGGGGACTTGATTATCAGCCCATGTCAGCGAGCTGTGATCCGCTGGAACCCACCGACGAGACTCAAACACACCTGTATGGACACACACACACACACACACACACACACACACACACGCTCCATGAAGTCAAATTAAATGACTCGGTCCCTTGTTATTTCCTCACACTTTCAATGTTCCTCTGACACTGGGAAATATACCGGAGACTCTCTCTCTCTCTCCGTGTGTGTGTGTGTTTCCCAACACTGGATCATGTCTTTCTTTTCCTCCCTCCATTTCATCCCTCTATCCCTGCCTGCAGTCTCTCTGTCTCTTCCTTATTTCCCTTTCCTTCCCTCCACAGTCTTCCAGCTTCTCCATCCGTCTCCTCTGCTTCTCTTCTGCTGGGCCTCTCTTCCCTCCATCATTCCCCTCTATCCTTCCTTTCTCTACCCCTCCTCTCCTCCTTCATTCATCCCTGTCTCACCTCGGCTGTGTTTCCTTTCTCTATCTTTCTGGTCTTTTCCTACATTTATTTTCTTCAATGTCTCCTTCACCCTTTTTACTTTATACCCTCCATCCTCTCTTCTCTCCCTCATTTGCTCTTTCTTTCTTCTCTCTACCCCTCCCTCTTTCTTCTACATCTCCATTCCCCTTACTCCCCACCTCCTTTTGAACCTCATTTTTTCCTCTCATCCTTTTGCCTTTTCCTGGGTCGTCCTTTCTGTGCCGCTGCTTCATCCTTCCCTCCACTTCTTGGATCTCTGCACTGGCTTCCGTGTCATGGAATGACTCGTTCCTGCCCAGAATATGTTCCTGACCGTCTTTTAACCGACGCTATCGCAGGACGAGGACGCCAACATTGATGAACAACACTTTAAGGGCTGTCGGGTGTCACCTGTAGTCAGTATGCGTCACCGCCGTTGGCTCTTCCATCACTGTGAGACGCGCAGACCCAGTAACCTGACTCTTATCACAGTTGCCCTGATGATCATGCTCGTGCCAGTACCCGAACCCCCCCTCGTGTGGAACTGGGTGTTGTCGATTAAAGAGATAATGTTCATGTATGTTCATGAAGGGGATTCTCTCTCAGCAGAAGCCTGGTCGCTCTTTCGGACGGGGTTTCGGTCACTTTCAGGTCCCAGAGGACCGAACCCCCCCTGAACTGTCCCGTGGCAGATTATGTCCCCGTACCGAACATCAAAGCCTGAAACTCTTGCTCTCGATCATCTGGAGATTAGTTTGTCTTTTCGATTACTTTTTGCCTTTTAACCCGTCACATCGCGTAGCCCGGAGAGCTTCCTGCGAAGGGCCATGCATGGCGCGCAGGCCATAGTTTGGGTACCCATACTGCTCTTTGTGGGCCGTAATCGACATCTGGACAGGAGATAAGTTAAGGAGGCCCGGTGTGTCCTCGTCCTGGAGGTTCGAGTTGACTTCAGTGTTTTGGGAAGTCTTTGGTGATCTCACAGCAGCTTGCTTCTGGGTCTTGTTTATTTTTAAACAAATGATGCAATAATGTTTTTGAATAATAATTCATTAAGATTAATTGTGCCCCTAAGAAAAGAGGGTTGTGGTTTTTGTTTTACACGCTATGTCTAGTGAGGCAGAGAGTAGGGTTGCGGAGGTCAGGGTGGTGGACTGGAATGAGTCCCAGACCTGAAGAGCGACGTTTGTCTTTCTAGCGACCACGAACACCATCTTGACCCGAGCCGTACCGCACTTGTCCTGTTGCTCATACTGTCAAATGGATTGACTTTAAAAGGGTTTTCCTCGAATACAAGCTTGAGCTCCTTTCGACCAACAAATAAAACTCCTTTGTATTTCCGAGAGGAAAATGTGGCTCAGCTCATGTGATGCTCTGGAAACAATCTGAGCAGCTTGAGACAGACTGTCCCTGAGCCGGGAAACCCCTCCGGTAGACCCTGAGACACAGATACGGGACTTTTCATCCCTTATCGGAGAGTTTTGTCCACCTCAATTAACCCTTCCCAAAGAATTTGGATGAAACTATCACAGGGTGACAGGTCTCCCTGTAAAATAACACCCAGTAGTCTGAATCATGAAGCCTTCAATATGAATACACACATAAACATATAAGGTCTTCCTCTTTTACACCCCCCCTCCCCCATCTCTTTTATTCCCATTCGTCTACGGATTCAACCTCTTGTCATTTTATTTTTCTCTCCATTTCCTCCAAAACAGCCAATCGCTCGGCCCAGATTAGCATGTGAGAGAGATGCCGAGCGAACAAAAAGTAAAATGAGAGTGAGGGAAGGGAGAGGGAGAGAGAGAGAGAGAGAGAGAGAGAGGAAGAGCGAACCAAAGAACGACCCAAAGAAAAGACGGAAAGAGAGGAGAGAGGAGAGGAGGCGATGGAGAGAGAGAGAGAGAGAGAGAGAGAGAGAGAGAGAGAGAGAGAGAGA